>NC_079415.1:24701196-25042195 GCF_026213295.1 Gadus chalcogrammus | reverse complement strand
TTCCCGTTCCTCAACAGTCCAAGAACTTTGACGTCTACAGTGGAAAGTGAGCTGACCAATTCATTTCTGGGGCACAAATTCTTGAGCCAACAAGCGTTGGTGTTCATTGGTAGAATTACCTGTAATGCAATGACGCCTGGTCTGCAACATTGGAAAGTATCTGGGCTGCATTGTAGTGCACCTGCTGCTGAATCCCTGGCTGATGCAGGCAAAGGTAAGGCTGGTCATTTGTGTGACCAAACAAATTGGCTCTTTTCGTTCGACTGAGCTAAACCAAGAGCTTCACATTCCGGGTGTCATGCATGGCCAAGGATTACTGACCACTGTACAATGAGGGCTGTGGCGTCTAGTATTCTTAATGTGAGCAAGCACTTTGAGTCCTGAGGTGGAATGTGTCTCGAGAAGATTTGTGAGCCAGAGTGTGACTAATGTGAGCATTTTGTGGTTCCGTGAGAATTCTCGCCTGCCACGCGGAGGCCCGGGTTCGATTCCAGGCCAATGCAGTGCATAATTATTATGAATTCTTAAAACGCAACTTACACACAGTGTGCGAATGGTCAACTCTCACCAGAACATCAAACTGAGAGGGCGAACCCTAACTTAAACAGATCGTCTGAAATAAATAGTTCTTGACGTCAGTGATTTCACTTTCGTAAGGTGACATCAAAACTCCCTTTCAGAAGTGGGACTCAGACCCCACTCTTCCAGACGAGGACAGCGACCTGGATTGCAGAACATAGACGCACTCGGCATCCATGACACAAACTAAAAAGTGTACCAGGGTGAATAGTGGGTTCAATGTCGTTAAACTCGTCAAGTTATCAATGGCCTCGTCTTGCTCACAGCCGCCTCATGCAATCTCAAATAACGCCAGGTCGAATGTGTTCGGCACTGTGAGTAAAATTCCTCATACTCCCGCCGGGGAATGGAACACCGGTCACCCTCGTGACAGGCTGGGATACTGACACTATACGTAACGAGGAACACTGGAGTACAATGTCCCTCAACACGTCAGAACTTTGACGTACAGGTGGTAAACGTGAGTCTGACCAATTCATTCCTTGGGGCACAAATTCTTGAGCTAAACAAGCGTTGGTGTTCATGGTAGAATTACCTGTCATGCATGAAGCCCTGGTCTGCAACATGGAACGTATCCGGGCTGCATTGGAGGCACCTGCGCTGAATCCCTGGCTATTGCAGGCAAAGTTAAGGCGGGTGGTCATTTGTGTGCCAAAAACAATGGCTCTTTTTCGTTTCAACTGAGCTAAACACGAAATCTTCACATTCCTGGTTCAGCAATGGTCAATGGATATGACCAAATGTACAATGAGGGCTGTGGCGCGTTCTGTATTTCTTACATGTGAGCAGCACTTTGAGTCCTGCCGGTGGAAGATGTGTCTCGAAGGAGGATTTGTGAGCCAAGGTGATCTAATGTGCAGGCATTGGTGGTTCAGTTGGTTAAGAATTCTCGCCTTGCCACGCGGGAGGCCCGGGTTCGATTCCCTCCAAGCAGTGATAATTATTAGGAATTCATAAAACGCACTTAAACACAGTGTGCGACTGGTCACCTCGCTACCGAACATCAATCTGAGAGGCGCGAACCTAACTTAACAGATCGTCTGAATATACTAGTCTGACGGTCAGTGATTTCACTTTTCGTAAGGTGACCTCAAAACTCCCTTCAGAGTGGGATCCAAACCCACTCTTCCAGACGAGACAAGCGACCTGATTGCAGAACCATAGACCGACTCGGCCATCCTGACACAAACTAAAAAGTGTACCAGAGTGAATAGTGGTTCAATTTCGTAAACTCGTCAAGTTCTTAATGGTCCACGGTCTTGCTCACAGACGCCTCATCCATCTCAAATAACGCCAGGTCGAATGTGTTCAGCACTGTGAGTAAATTTCCCTTACTCCCCGTCAGGGAATTGAACCCCGGTCTCCCGCGGTGACAGGCGGGGATACTGACCACTATACTAACGAGGAACACTGTGATACACGTTCCTCTACACGTCCAGAACTTTGACGGTCTACAGGTGGAAACGTGGTCTGACCAATTCATTTCTGGGGCACAAATTCTTGAGCCAACAAGCGTTGGTGTTTCATTGGTAGAATTACCTGTCATGCATGAAGCCCTGGTCTGCACATTGGAAAGTATCTGGGCTGCATTGTAGTGCACCTGCTGGCTGAATCCTGGCTGATTGCAGGCAAAGGTATAAGTCTGGGTCATTTTTGTGACCAAAACAAATTGGCTCTTTTCGTTCAGACTGAGCTAAACCAAGAATCTTCACATTCCTGGTTTCAGTGCATGGCCAAGGATACTGCCCACTGTACTAATGAGGGGCTGTGGCGTTCTAGTATTTCTTAATGGTGAGCAAGCACTTTGAGTCCTGCAGGTGGAAATGTCTCCGAGAGGGATTTTGTGAGCCAAAGTGGACTAAATGTGAGCATGGTGGTTCAGTGGTAGAATTCTCGCCTGCCACGCGGGAGGCCCGGGTTAGATTCCCGGCCAATGCCAGTGCCTAATTATATGAATTCCTAAAACGCAACTTACACACAGTGTGCGAATGGTCACCTCTCAACCCGAACATCAAACTGAGGCGGTGCGAAACCTAACTTAACAGATCGTCTGAAATAAATAGTTCTTGACGTCAGGATTTTCACTTTTCGTAAGGTGACCTCAAAACTCCCTTCAGACAGTGGGACTCAAACCCACTCTTCCAGACGAGACAGCGACCTGATTGCAGACCAATAGACCGATCGGCCATCCTGACACACACTAAAAAGTGTACCTGAGGTGAATAGTGGGTTCAATTTCGTTAAAACCTGTCCAAGTTTATCAATGGCCTCGTCTTGCTCACAGACGCCTCATGCATCTCAAATAACGCCAGGTCGAATGTGTTCAGCACTGTGAGTAAAATTCCCTTACTTCCCGTCAGGGAATTCAACCCCGGTCTCCCGCGTGACAGGCGGGATAATGACCCACTATACTACGAGGAACACTGTGACTATAAGTTCCTCAACACGTCCAAGAACTTGACGTCTACAGGTGGAAACCGTGGAGTCTGACCAATTCATTTCTGGGGGCACAATTCTTGAAGCCAACAAGCGTTGGTGTTTCATTGGTAGAATTACCTGTCATGCATGAAGCCCTGGTATGCAACATTGGAAAGTATCTGGGCTGCATTGTAGTGCACCTGCTGCTGAATCCCTGGCTGATTGCAGGCAAAGGTTATAAGGCTGGGTCATTTGTGTGACCAAAACAACTTGGCTCTTTTCGTTCAGACTAGCTAAACCAAGAAGTCTTTCACATTCCTGGTTTCATGCATGGCCAATGGATACTGACACTGTACTAATGAGGGGCTGTGGCGTTCTAGTATTTCTTAATGTGAGCAAGCACTTTGAGTCCTGCAGGTGGAAATGTGTCTCGAGAGGATTTTGTGAGCCAAAGTGTGTGTATATTTGAGCGTTGGTGGTTCAGTGGGCTGGTAGAATCTCGCTGCCACGCGGGAGGCCGGGTTCGATTCCCTGGCCAATGCAGTGCATAATTATTATAATTCCTAAAACGCAACTTAAACACAGTGTGCGAATGGTCACCTCTCATCCGAACATCAACTGAGCGGTCGAACTAACTCTAACAGATCGTCTGAAATAAATAGTCTTGACGCAGTGATTTCACTTTTCGTAAGGTGACCTCAAAACTCCCTTCAGAAGTGGGACTCCAACCCACTCTTCCAGACGAGGGGGGGGGGGGGGGGGGGGGTACAGCGACCTGATTGCAGAACCATAGCCGATCGGCCATCCTGACACAAACTAAAAAGTGTACCAGAGGTGAATAGTGGGTTCAATTTCGGTTAAAACTCGTCAAGTTATCAATGGCCTCTGTCTGCTCACAGCAGCCTCATGCATCTCAAATAACGCCAGGTCGAATGTGTTCAAGCTATGTGAGTAAAATTCCCTTACTCCCGTCAATGGAATTGAACCCGGTCTCCCGCGGGACAGGCGTGGATACTGACCACTATACTAACGAGGAACACTGTGAATACACGTTCATCAACAGTCCAAGAACTTTGACGTCTACAGGTGGAACGTGAGGTCTGGACCAATTCATGCTGGGGGCACAAATTCTTGCAGCCAAACAAGCGTTTGTGTTTCATTGGTAGAATTACCTGTCATGCATGAAGCCCCTGGTCCTGCAAACAATTGGAAAGTATCTGGGCTGCATTGTAGTGCATCCTGCTGCTGAATCCCTGGCTGATTGCAGGCAAAGGTACAAGGCGGGTCATTTGTGTGACCCAAACAAATTGGCTCTTTTCGTCAGACTGAGCTAACCAAGAATCTTCACATTCTGGTGTTCATGCATGGCCAATGGATACTGACCCCTGTACGAATGAGGGGATGTGGCGTTATAGTATTTCTTAATGTGAGCAAGCACCTTTGAGTCCTGCAGGGATGGAAATGTGTCTCGAGAGGATTTTGTGAGCCAAAGTGTGATGTATATTTGAGCGTGGTGGTTCAGTGGTAGAATTCTCGCCTGCCACGCGGGAGGCCCGGGTTCGATTCCCGGCCAATGCAGTGCATAATTATTATGAATTCCTAAACGCAACTTAAACACAGTGTGCGAATGGTCACCTCTCACCGAACATCAAACTGAGCGGGCGAACCTAACTTAACAGATGTCTGAATAATAGTTCTTGACGTCAGTGATTTCACTTTTCGTAAGGTGACCTCAAAACTCCCTTCAGAGAAGTGGGACTCAAACCCACTCTTCCAGACGAGACAGCGCCACTGATTGCAGACCATAGACGATCGGCCATCCTGACACAAACTAAAAGTGTACCAGAGTGAATAGTGGGTTCAATTCGTTAAACTCGTCAAGTTATCAATGGCCTCGTCTGTGCTCACAGACGCCTCATGCATCTCAATAACGCCAGGTTAGAATGTGTTCAGCACTGTGAGTAAAATTCCCTTACTTCCCGTCAGGGGAATTGAACCCGGTCTCCCGGTGACAGGCGGGGATACTGACCACTATCTAACGAGGAACACGTGAATACCGTTCCTCAACACGTCCAAGAACTTTGACGTCTACAGGTGGAACCGTGAGTCTGACCAATTCATTTCTGGGGGCACAAATTCTTGAGCCAACAACGTGTGTTTCATTGTGTAGAATTACCTGTCATTGCATGAAGCCCTGGTCTGCACAATTGGAAAGTATCTGGGCTGCATTGTAGTGCACATGCTGCTGAATCCGGGCTGATTGCAGGCAAAGGTACTAAGGCTGGGTCATTGTGTCGTGGACAAAACAAATTGGCTCTTTCGTTCAGACTGATGCTAACCAAGAAGTCTTCACATTCCTGGTTTCAGGCATGGCCAATGGATACTGACCACTGTACTAATGAGGGGCTTTGTGGCGTTCTAGTATTTCTTAATGTGAGCAAGCACTTTGAGTCCTGCAGGGAAATGGTCTCGAGAGGATTTTTTGTGAGCCAAAGTGTGGTAGTATATTTTGGAGCGTTGGTGGTCAGTGGTAGAATCTCGCCTGCCCACGCGGAGGCCCGGGTCGATTCCCGGCCCCAATGCAGTGCTATTAATTTTATTATTGAATTCCTAAACGCAACTTAACACACGTGTGCGAATTGGTCACCTCTCACCGACATCGCAAACTGAGCGGGCGAACCTAACTTAACAGATCGTCTGAAATAAATAGTTCTGACGTCAGTGATTTCACTTTTCGTAAGGTGACCTCAAAACTCCCTTCAGAAGTGGGACTCAAACCCACTCTTCCAGACCGAGACAGCGACCTGATTGCAGAACATAGACCGATCGGCCATCCTGACACAACTAAAAAGTGTACCAGAGTGAATAGTGGGTTCAATTTCGTTAAACTCGTTCAAGTTATCAATGGCATCGTCTTGCTCACAGACGCTCATGCATCTCAAATAACGCCAGGTCAAATGTGTTCAGCACTGTGAGTAAATTTCCCTTACTCCCCGTCAGGGAATTGAACCCCGGTCTCCCGCGTGACAGGCGGGGATACTGACCACTATACTAACGAGGAACACTGTGATATTCCCGTTCCCCAACACGTTCCAAGAACTTTGACGTCTACAGGTGGAACGTGAGTCTGACCAATTCATTTCGGGGGCACAAATTCTTGAGCCAACAAGCGTTGGTGTTTCATTGGTAGAATTACCTGTCATGCATGAAGCCCTGGTCTGCAACATTGGAAAGTATCTGGGCTGCAGTGTAGTGCACCTGCTGCTGAATCCCTGGCTGATTGCAGGCAAAGGTATAAGGCTGGGTCATTTGTGGTGACCAAAACAAATTGGCTCTTTTCGTTCAGACTGAGCTAAACCAAGAATCTTCACATTCCTGGTTTCATGCATGGCCAATGGATACTGACCACTGTACTAATGAGGGGCTGTGGCGTTCTAGTATGTCTTAATGTGAGCAAGCACTTTTGAGTCCTGCAGGTTGGAATGTGTCTCGAGAGGCTTTTGTGAGCCAAAGTTTGTCTAAATGTGAGCATTGGTGGTTCAGTGGTAGAATTCTCGCCTGCCACGCGGGAGGCCCGGGTTCGATTCCCGGCCAATGCAGTGCATAATTATTATGAATTCCTATAAACGCAACTTAAACACAGTGGTGCGAATGGTCACCTCCTCACCGAACATCAAAACTGAGCGGGCGAACCTAACTTAACAGATCGTCTGAAATAAATAGTTCTTGCCGTCAGTGATTTCACTTTTCGTTAAGGTGACCTCAAACTCCTTCAGACGGGGACTCAAACCCACTCTTCCAGACGAGACAGCGACCTGATTGCAGAACCATAGACCGATCGGCCATCCTGACACAAACTAAAAAGTGTACAGGAGTGAATAGTGGGTCAATTTTCGTTAAACTCGTCAAGTTATCAATGGCCTCGTCTTGCTCACAGACGCCTCATGCATCTCAAATAACGCCAGGTCGAATGTGTTCAGCACTGTGAGTAAAATTCCCTTACTCCCCCGGTAAGGGTAATTGAACCCCGGTCTCCCGCGTGACAGGCGGGGATACTGACCACTATACTAACCGAGGAACACTGTGATTACCTGTTCCTCACACACGTCCAAGAACTTTGACGTCTACAGGTGGAAACGTGAGTTGACCAATTCATTTCTGGGGGCACAAATTCTTGAGCCAACAAGCGTTGGTGTGTTTCATGGTAGAATTATGTCTATGCATGACGGCCTGGTCTGCACACATTGGAAAGTATCTGGGCTGCACTTGTAGTAGTGTTTTTTACACCTGCTGCTGAATCCCTGGCTTGATTGTCAGGCAAAGGTAAAGGCTGGGTCATTTGGTGGACCAAAACAAATTGCTATTTTCGTTCAGGACTGAGCTAAACACAATGAATCTTCACCATTCCTGGTTTCATGCATGGCCAACTGGCTACTGACCACTGTACTAATTGAGGGGCTGCTGGCGTTCTAGTATTCTTTAATGTGAGCAAGCACTTTGCGTTTCCTTGCAGGTGAATGTCTCTCGAGAAGATTTTCGTGAGCCAAGTGTGACTATAAGTGAGCATTGGGTTCCGTGGTTAGAATTCGCATCCTTGCCACGCTGGGAGGCCCGGGTGTCGATTCCAGGCCTACTGCAGTGACATAATTTATTATGAATTCCTTAAAACCGCAACTTAAACCCACAGTGTGCGAATGGTCACACTCATCACGAACATCAAACTGTAGCTGGGCGAACCTACTTAAGATCTGTCTGAAATAAATAGTTCTTGACGTCATTGATTTCACTTTCGTAAGGTGACCTCAAAACTCCCTTCAGAAGGGGACTCAAACCCACTCTTCCAGACGAGACAGCGACCGGATTGCAGACCATAGACCGAGAGGCCATCCAGACACAAACTAAAAAAGTGTACCAGGGTGAATAGTGGGTCATTTCGTGTAAAACTCGTCAAGTTATCAATGGCCTAGTCTTGCTCACAGAACGCCTCATGCATCTCAAATAACGCCAGGTCGAATGTGTTCGGGCACTGTGAGTAAATTCCCGACTCCCGCCGGAATTGAACCCCGGTCACCCTCGTGACAGGGCGGGGGATACTGACCACTATACTACGAGGAACACTGGAGTACATGTTCCTCAACCGTCCAAGAACTTTGACGTCTACAGGTGGAAACGTGAGTCTGACAATTCATTTCGGGGGCAAAATTCTTGAGCCAACAGCGTTGGTGTTCATTGGTAGAATACCTGTCATGCATGAAGCCCTGGTCTGAACATTGGAAAGTATCTGGCTGCATTGTAGTGCACCTGCGCTGAATCCCTGGCTGATTGCAGGCAAAGTATAAGGCTGCGGTCATGTTGACCAAAACAAATTGGCTCTTTCGTTCAGACGAGCTAAACCAAGAATCTTCACATCTGGTTTCATGCATGGCCAATGGATACTGACCACTGTACTAAGAGGGGCTGTGGCGTTCTTAGTATTCTTAATGGAGCAAGCACTTTGAGTCCTGCAGGTGGAAATGTGTCTCAGGATTTGTTGAGCCAAAGTGTGACTAAGGGTGAGCATTGGTGGTTCAGTGGTAGAATTCTCGCCTGCCACGCTT
This sequence comes from Gadus chalcogrammus, assembly GCF_026213295.1. Lineage (NCBI taxonomy): Eukaryota > Metazoa > Chordata > Actinopteri > Gadiformes > Gadidae > Gadus > Gadus chalcogrammus. The sequence continues at coordinate 25,033,601 of NC_079415.1, read as the reverse complement.
GGGAGGCCCGGGTTCGATTCCCTCAATGCAGGCATAATTATATGAATTCTTAAAAGCAACTTAAACACAGTGTGAGAATGGTCACCTCTCACCGAACATCAAACTGAGCGGGCGAACCTAACTTAACAGATCGTCAAAGATATAGTTCTAGACGTCAGTGATTTCACTTTTCGTTAAGGTGACCTCAAAACTCCCTTCAGAAGTGGGACTCAACCCACTCTTCCAGACGAGACAGCGACCTGATTGAATGAACCAATAGACAAGATCGGCCATCCTGACACAAACTAAAAAGTGTACCAGAGTGAATAGTGGGTTCAATTTCGTAAACTCATCAAGTTATTAATGGCCACGTCTTGCTCACCAGACGCCTCATCCATCTCAAATACCGCCAGGTCGAATGTGTTCAGCCTGTGAGTAAATTTTCCCTTACTCCCCGTCAGGAATTGAACCCCGGTTCTCCGCGTGATCAGTCGGGAATGCTGACACAATACTAACGAGGAAAATGTGAATACACATGTTCCTCAACACGTCAAGACTTTGACGTCTACAGGTGGAAACGTGAGTCTGACCCAATTCATTTCTGGGGGCACATAATCTTGACGCAACAAGCGTGTTGGTGTTCATGTGTAGAATTACCTGTCATGCATGAAGCCCTTGGTCTGCAAACATTGGAAAGTATCTGGGCTGCATTGTAGTGCCACCTGCTGCTGAATCCCTGGCTGATTGCAGTCAAAGGTATAAGGCTGGGTCATTTGTGTGACCAAAACAAATTGGCTCTTTTCGTTCAGACTGAGCTAAACCAAGACTCTTCACATTCCTGGTTTCATGCATGGCCAATGGATACTGACCACTGTACTAAGAGGGGCTGTGGCGTTCTAGTATTTCTTAATGTGATCAAGCACTTTGAGTCCTGCAGGTGGAAATGTCTCTCGAGAGGATTTTGTGAGCAAAAGTGTGTCTAAATGTGAGCATTGGTGGTTCAGTGGTAGAATTCTCGCCTGCCACGCGGGAGGCCAGGGTTCGATTCCCGGCCAATGCAGTGCATAGTTATTATGAATTCCTAAAACGCAACTTAAACACAGTGTGCGAATGGTCACCTCTCACCGAACATTCAAACTGAGCGGGCAAACTTAACTAACAGATCGTCTCTAATAAATAGTTCTTGACGTCAGTGATTTCACTTTTCGTAAGGTGACCTCAAAACTCCCTCAGAAGTGGGACTCAAACCCACTCTTCCAGACGAGACAGCGACCTGATTGCAGAACCATAAGACGATCGGCCATCCTGACACAAACTAAATAGTGTACCAGAGTGAATAGTGGTTTCAATTTCGTTAAACTCGTCAAGTTATCAATGGCCTCGTCTTGCTCACAGACGCCTCATGCATCTCAAATAACGCAGGTCGAATGTGTTCAGCCTGTGAGTAAAATTCCCTTACTCCCCGTCAGGGAATTGAACCCCGGTCTCCCGCGTGACAGGCGGGGATACTGACCACGTATACTAACGAGGAACACTGTGAATACCGTTCCTCAACACGTCCAAGAACTTGACGTCTACAGGTGGAACCGTGAGTCTGACCAATTCATTTCTGGGGCACAAATTCTTGAGCCAACAAGCGTTGGTGTTTCATTGGTAGAATTACCTGTCATGCATGAAGCCCTGGTCTGCAACATTGGAAAGTATCTGGGCTGCATTGTTAGTGCACCTGCCGCTGAATCCCTGGCTGATGCAGGCAAAGGTATAAGTCTGGGTCATTTTTGTGACCAAAACAAATTGGCTCTTTTCGTTCAGGACTGAGCTAAACAAGAATATTCACATTACTGGTTTCATGCATGGCCAATGGATACTGACCACTGTACTATATGAGGGGCTGTGGTCGTTCTAGTATTTCTTAATGTGAGCAAGCACTTTGAGTCCTGCAGGTGGAAATGTTGTCTCGAGAGGATTTTGGGAGCCAAAGTGTGAGTATATTTGAGCGTTGGTGGTTCAGTGGTAGAATTCTCGCCTGCCACGCGGGAGGCCCGGGTTCGATTCCCGCCAATGCAGTGCAAATTAATTATGAATTCCTAAAACGCAACTTAAACCACAATGTGCGAATGGTCACCTCTCACCGAACATCAAACTGAGCGGGCGAACCTAACTTAACAGATTGTCTGAAATAAATAGTTCTTGACGTCAGTGATTTCACTTTTGTAAGGTGACCTCAAAACTCCCTTCAGATGTGGGACTCAAACCCACTCTTCCAGACGAGGACAGCGACCTGATTGCAGAACATAGACGATGGCCATCCTGACACAAACTAAAAAGTGTTACAGAGTGAATAGTGGGTTCAATTTCGTTAAACTCGTCAAGTTATCAATGGCCTCGTCTTGCTCACAGACGCCTCATGCATCTCAAATAACGCCAGGTCGAATGTGTTCAGCACTGTGAGTAAAATTCCCTTACTCCCCGTCAGGTAATTGAACCCCGTCTCCGCGTGACAGGCGGGGATACTGACCACTATACTAACGAGGAACACTGTGTATTCCCGTTCCTCAACACGTCCAAGAACTTTGACGTCTACAGTGGAAACGTGAGTCGACCAATTCATTTCTGGGGCACAAATTCTTGAGCCAACAAGCGTTGGTGTTTCATTGGTAGAATTACCTGTCATGCATGAAGCCCTGGTCTGCAACATTGGAAAGTATCTGGGCTGCATTGTAGTGCACCTGCTGCTGAATCCCTGGCTGATTGCAGGCAAAGGTATAAGGCTGGTCATTTGTGTGACCAAAACAAATTGGCTCTTTTCGTTCAGACTGAGCTAAACCAAGAATCTTCACATTCCTGGTTTCATGCATGGCCAATGGATACTGACCACTGTACTAATGAGGGGGTGTGGCGTTCTAGTATTTCTTAATGTGAGCAAGCACTTTTGATGTCCTGCAGGTGGAATGTGTCTCGAGAAGATTTTGTGAGCCAGAGTGTGAATAAATGTGAGCATTGGTGGTTCCGTGGTAGAATTCTCGCCTGCCACGCGGGAGGCCCGGGTTCGATTCCAGGCCAATGCAGTGCATAATTATTATGAATTCTTAAAACGCAACTTAAACACAGTGTGCGAATGGTCACCTCTCACCGAACATCAAACTGAGAGGGCGAACCTAACTTAACAGATCGTCTGAAATAAATAGTCTTGACGTCAGTGATTTCACTTTTCGTAAGGTGACCTCAAACTCCCTCAGAAGTGGGACTCAAACCCACTCTTCCAGACGATGACAGCGACCTGATGTGCAGAACCATAGACCGATCGGCCATCCAGACACAAACTAAAAAGTGTACCAGGGTGAATAGTGGGTTCAATTCGTTAAACTCGTCAAGTGATCAATGGCCTCGTCTTGCTCACAGACGCCTCATGCATCTCAAATAACGCCAGGTCGAATGTGTTCGGCACTGTGAGTAAAATTCGCTGACTCCCCGCCGGGGAATTGAACCCCGGTCACCCTCGTGACAGGCGGGGATACTGACCACTATACTAACGAGGAACACTGTGAGTACATGTTCCTCAACACGTCCAAGAACTTTGACGTCTACAGGTGGAAACGTGAGTCTGACCAATTCATTTCTGGGGGCACAAATCTTGAGCTAACAAGCGTTGTGTTTCATTGGTAGAATTACCTGTCATGCATGATAGCCCGGTCTGCAACATTGGAAAAGTATCTGGGCTGCATTGTAGTGCACCTGCTGCTGAATCCCTGGCTGATTGCAGGCAAAGGTATAAGGCTGGGTCATTTGTGTGACCAAAACAAATTGGCTCTTTTCGTTCAGACTGAGCTAAACCAAGAATCTTCACATTCATGGTTTCATGCTATGGTCAATGGATACTGACCACTGTACTAATGAGGGGCTGTGGCGTTCTGGTATTTCTTAATGTGAGCAAGCACTTTGAGTCCTGCAGGTGGAAATGTGTCTCGAGAGGATTTTGTGAGCCAAAGTGTGACTAAATGTGAGCATTGGTGGTTCCGTGGTAGAATTCTCGCCTGCCACGCGGGAGGCCCGGGTTCGATTCCCTCCAATGCAGTGCTATAATTATTATGCATCTTAAAACGCAACTTAAACACAGTGTGCGAATGGTACCTCTCACCGAACATCAATCTGAGCGGGCGAACCTAACTAAAAGATCGTCTGAAATATATAGTTCTTGACGTCAGTGATTTCACTTTTCGTAAGGTGACCTCAAAAACTCCCTTCAGAAGTGGGACTCAAACCCACTCTTCCAGACGAGACATGCGACCTGATTTGAAGAACATAGACCGATCGGCCATCCTGACCCAAACTAACAGTGTACCAGAGGAATAGTGGGTTCAATTTCGTTAACTCTGTCAGTTATTAATGGCCAGTCTTGCGTCACAGACGCTCTCATCCATTCAAATAACGCCATGGTCAAATGTGTTCAGCACTGTGAGTAACTTTCCCTTACTCCCCGTCAGGGAGATGAACCCGGTCTCCCGCGTGACAGGCGGGGGATACTGACCACTATACTAACGAGGAACACTGTGAATACACGTTTCCTTCAACACGTCCAAGAACTTGACGTCTACAGGTGGAACGTGACGGAGTCTGACAATTCATTTCTGGGGCACCAATTCTTGAGTCCAACAAGCGTTGGTGTTTCATTGGTAGAATTACCTGTCATGCATGAAGCCCTGGTCTGAACATTGGAAAGTATCTGGGCTGCAATTGTAGTGCACCTGCTGCTGAATCCCTGGCTGATTGCAGGCAAAGGTATAAGGCTGGGTCATTTGTGTTGACCAAACAAATTGGCTCTTTTCGTCAGACTGAGCTAAACCAAGAATCTTCACATTCCTGGTTTCATGCATGGCCAATGGATACTGACCACTGTACTAATGAGGGGCTGTGGCGTTCTAGTATTTCTTAATGTGAGCATAGCACTTGAGTCCTGCAGGGGAAATGTGTCATCGAGAGGATTTGTGAGCCAAAGTGTGACTAAGTTTGAGCATTGGTGGTTCAGTGGTAGAATTCTCGCCTGCCACGCGGGAGGCCGGGTTCGATTCCCTCCAATGCAGTGCATAATTATTATGAATTCTTAAAAACGCAACTTAAACACAGTGTATGCGAATGGTCACCTCTCACCGAACATCAAACTGAGCGGGCGAACCTAACTTAACAGATCGTCTGAAATATATAGTTCTTGACGTCAGTGATTTCACTTTTCGTAAGGTGACCTCAAAACTCCCTTCAGAAGTGGGACTCAAACCCACTCTTCCAGACGAGACAGCGACCTGATTGAAGAACCATAGACGATCGGCCATCCTGACACAAACTAAAAAGTGTTACCAGAGTGAATAGTGGGTTCAATTTCGTTAAACTCATCAAGTTATTAATGGCCACGTCTTGCTCACAGACGCCTCATCCATCTCAAATAAGCCAGGTCGAATGTGTTCAGCACTGTGAGTAAATTTCCCTTACTCCCCGTCAGGGAATTTGAACCCCGGTCTCCCGCGTGACAGGCGGAATGCTGACCACAATACTAACGAGGAAAACTGTGAATACACATGTTCCTCAACACGTCCAAGAAACTTTGACGTCTACAGGTGGAAACGTGAGTCTGACCAATTCATTTCTGGGGCACAAATTCTTGAGCCAACAAGCGTTGGTGTTTCATTGGTAGAATTACCTGTCATGCATGAAGCCTGGTCTGCAACATTGGAAAGTATCTGGGCTGCATTGTAGTGCACCTGCTGCTGAATCCCTGGCTGATTGCAGTCAAAGGTATAAGGCTGGGTCATTTGTGTGACCAAAACAAATTGGCTCTTTTCGTTCAGACTGAGCTAAACCAAGAATCTTCACATTCCTGGTTTCATGCATGGCCAATGGATACTGACCACTGTACTATATGAGGGGCTGTGGCGTTCTAGTATTTTCTTAATGTGAGCAAGCACTTGTGAGTCCTGCAGGGTGGAAATGTCTCTCGAGAGGATTTGTGAGCCAAAGTGTGACTAAATGTGAGAATTGGTGTTTCAGTGGTAGAATTCTCGCCTGCCACGCGGGAGGCCAGGGTTCGATTCCCGGCCAATGCAGTGCATAGTTATTATGAATTCCTAAAACGCAACTTAAACACAGTGTGCGAATGGTCACCTCTCACCGAACATCAAACTGAGCGGGCAAACTTAACTTAACAGATCGTCTCTAATAAATAGTTCTTGACGTCAGTGATTTCACTTTTCGTAAGGTGACCTCAAAACTCCCTTCAGAAGTGGGGACTCAAACCCCACTCTTCCAGACGAGACAGCGAACCTGATTGCAGAACCATAGACCGATCGGCCATCCTGACACAAACTAAATAGTGTACCAGAGTGAATAGTGGGTTCAATTTCGTTAAACTCGTCAAGTTATCAATGGCCTCGTCTTGCTCACAGACGCCTCATGCATCTCAAATAACGCACAGGTCGAATTGTTCAGCACTGTGAGTAAAATTCCTTACTCCCCGTCAGGGAATTGAACCCCGGTCTCCCGCGTGACAGGCGGGGATACTGACCACTATACTAACGAGGAACACTGTGATACACGTTCCTCAACACGTCCAAGAACTTTGGACGTCTACAGGTGGAACCGTTGAGTCTGACCAATTCATTTCTGGGGGCACAAATTCTTGAGCCAACAAGCGTTGGTGTTCATTGGAGAATTACCTGTCATGCATGAAGCCCTGGTCTGCAAACATTGGAAAGTATCTGGGCTGCATTGTAGTGCACCTGCCGCTGAATCCCTGGCTGATTGCAGGCAAGGTATAAGGCTGGGTCATTTGTGTGACCAAAACAATTGGCTTCTTTCGTTCAGACTGAGCTAAACCAAGAATATTCACATTCCTGGTTTCATGCATGGCCAATGGATACTGACCACTGTACTAATGAGGGGCTGTGGCGTTCTAGTATTTCTTAATGTGAGCAAGCACTTTGAGTCCTGAGGTGGAAATGTGTCTCGAGAGGATTTTGTGAGCCAAAGTGTGACTACGTGTGAGCATTGGTGGTTCAGTGGTAGACTTCTCGCCTGCCACGCGGGAGGCCCGGGTTCGATTTCCCGGCCAATGCAGTGCATAATTATTATGAATTCCTAAAAACGCAAACTTAAACACAATGTGCGATTTATGGTCACCTCTCACCGAACATCAAACTGAGCGGAGCGAACCTAACTTAACAGATCGTCTGAAATAAATAGTTCTTGACGTCAGTGATTTCACTTTTCGTAAGGTGACCTCAAAAATCCCTTCAGATGTGGGACTCAAACCCACTCTTCCAGACGAGACAGCGACCTGATTGCAGAAACCATAGACCGATTGCCATCCTGACACAACTAAAAAGTGTACCAGAGTGAATAGTGGGTTCAATTTCGTTAAACTCGTCAAGTTATCAATGGCCTCGTCTTGCTCACAGACGCCTCATGCATCTCAAATACGCCAGGTCGAATGTGTTCAGCACTGTGAGTAAAATTCCCTTACTCCCCGTCAGGGAATTAAACCCCGGTCTCCCGCGTGACAGGCGGGGATACTGACCACTATACTAACGAGGAACACTGGGAATACATGTTCCTCAACACGTCCAAGAACTTTGACGTCTACAGGTGGAAACGTGAGTCTGACCAATTCATTTCTGGGGGCAACACATTCTTGAGCCAACAAGCGTTGGTGTTTGATGGGTAGAATTACCTGTCATGCATGAAGCCCTGGTCTGCAACATTGGAAAGTATCTGGGCTGCATTGTAGTGCACCTGCTGCTGAATCCTGGCTGATTGCAGGCAAAGGTATAAGGCTGGGTCATTTGTGTGACCAAAACAAATGGCTCTTTTCGTTTCAGACTGAGCTAAACCAAGAATCTTCACATTCCTGGTTTCATGCATGGCCAATGGATTACTGACCACTGTACTAATGAGGGGCTGTGGCGTTCTAGTATTCTTAATGTGAGCAAGCACTTTGAGTCCTGCAGGTGGAAATGTCTCTCGAGAGGATTTTGTGAGCCAAAGTGTGACTAAATGTGAGCATTGGTGGTTCAGTGGTAGAATTCTCGCCTGCCACGCGGGAGGCCCGGGTTAGATTCCCGGCCAATGCAGTGCATAATTATTATGAATTCCTAAAACGCAACTTAAACACAGTGTGCGAATGGTCACCTCTCACCGAACATCAACTGAGCGGGCAAACTTAACTTAACAGATCGTCTCAATAAATAGTTCTTGACGTCAGTGATTCACTTTTCGTAAGGTGACCTCAAAACTCCCTTCAGAAGTGGGGACTCAAACCCACTCTTCCAGACGAGACAGCGACCTGATTGCAGAACCATAGACCGATCGGCCATCCTGACACAAACTAAATAGTGTACCAGAGTGAATAGTGGGTTCAATTTCGTTAAACTCGTCAAGTTATCAATGGCCTCGTCTTGCTCACAGACGCTCATGCATCTCAAATAACGCCAGGTCGAATGTTGTTCAGCACTGTGAGTAAAATTCCCTTACTCCCCGTCAGGGAATTGAACCCCGGTCTCCCGCAGGCACAGGCGGGGATACTGACCACTATACTAACGAGGAACACTGTGAATACACGTTCCTCAACACGTCCAAGAACTTTGACGTCTACAGGTGGAAACGTGAGTCTGACCAATTCATTTCTGGGGGCACAAATTCTTGAGCCAACAAGCGTTGGTGTTTCATTGGTAGAATTACCTGTCATGCATGAAGCCCTGGTCTGCAACATTGGAAAGTATCTGGGCTGCATTGTAGTGCACCTGCCGCTGAATCCCTGGCTGATTGCAGGCAAAGGTATAAGGCTGGGTCATTTGTGTGACCAAAACAAATTGGCTCTTTTCGTTCAGACTGAGCTAAACCAAGAATATTCCATTCCTGGTTTCATGCATGGCCAATGGATACTGACCACTGTACTAATGAGGGGCTGTGGCGTTCTAGTATTTCTTAATGTGAGCAAGCACTTTGAGTCCTGCAGGTGGAAATGTGTCTCGAGAGGATTTTGTGAGCCAAAGTGTGAGTATATTTGAGCGTTGGTGGTTCAGTGGTAGAATTCTCGCCTGCCACGCGGGAGGCCAGGGTTCGATTCCCGGCCAATGCAGTGCATAATTATTATGAATTCCTAAAACGCAACTTAAACACAATGTGCGAATGGTCACCTCTCACCGAACATCAAACTGAGCGGGCGAACCTAACTTAACAGATCGTCTGAAATAAATAGTTCTTGACGTCAGTGATTTCACTTTTGTTAAGGTGACCTCAAAACTCCCTTCAGAAGTGGGACTCAAACCACTCTTCCAGACGAGACAGCGACCTGATTGCAGAACCATAGACCGATTGGCCATCCTGACACAAACTAAAAAGTGTACCAGAGTGAATAGTGGGTTCAATTTCGTTTAAACTCGTCAAGTTATCAATGGCCTCGTCTTGCTCACAGACGCCTCAGCATCTCAAATAACGCCAGGTCGAATGTGTTCAGCACTGTGAGTAAAATTCCCTTACTCCCCGTCAGGGAATTAAACCCCGGTCTCCCGCGTGACAGGCGGGGATACTGACCACTATACTAACGAGGAACACTGGGAATACATGTTCCTCAACACGTCCAAGAACTTTGACGTCTACAGGTGGAAACGTGAGTCTGACCAATTCATTTCTGGGGGCACAAATTCTTGAGCCAACAAGCGTTGGTGTTTGATTGGTAGAATTACCTGTCATGCATGAAGCCCTGGTCTGCACATTGGAAAGTATCTGGGCTGCATTGTAGTGCACCTGCTGCTGAATCCCTGGCTGATTGCAGGCAAAGGTATAAGGCTGGGTCATTTGTGTGACCAAAACAATTGGCTCTTTTCGTTCAGACTGAGCTAAACCAAGAATCTCACATTCCTGGTTTCATGCATGGCCAATGGATACTGACCACTGTACTAATGAGGGGCTGTGGCGTTCTAGTATTTCTTAATGTGAGCAAGCACTTTGAGTCCTGCAGGTGGAAATGTCTCTCGAGAGGATTTTGTGAGCCAAAGTGTGACTAAATGTGAGCATTGGTGGTTCAGTGGTAGAATTCTCGCCTGCCACGCGGGAGGCCCGGGTTAGATTCCCCGGCCAATGCAGTGCATAATTATTATGAATTCCTAAAACGCAACTTAAACACAGTGTGCGAATGGTCACCTCTCACCGAACATCAAACTGAGCGGGCGAACCTAACTTAACAGATCGTCTGAAATAAATAGTTCTTGACGTCAGTGATTTCACTTTTCGTAAGGTGACCTCAAAACTCCCTTCAGAAGTGGGACTCAAACCCACTCTTCCAGACGAGACAGCGACCTGATTGCAGAACCATAGACCGATCGGCCATCCTGACACAAACTAAAAAGTGTACCTGAGTGAATAGTGGGTTCAATTTCGTTAAACTCGTCAAGTTATCAATGGCCTCGTCTTGCTCACAGACGCCTCATGCATCTCAAATAACGCCAGGTCGAATGTGTTCAGCACTGTGAGTAAAATTCCCTTACTCCCCGTCAGGGAATTGAACCCCGGTCTCCCGCGTGACAGGCGGGGATACTGACCACTATACTAACGAGGAACACTGTGAATATAAGTTCCTCAACACGTCCAAGAACTTTGACGTCTACAGGTGGAACCGTGAGTCTGACCAATTCATTTCTGGGGGCACAAATTCTTGAGCCAACAAGCGTTGGTGTTTCATTGGTAGAATTACCTGTCATGCATGAAGCCCTGGTCTGCAACATTGGAAAGTATCTGGGCTGCATTGTAGTGCACCTGCTGCTGAATCCCTGGCTGATTGCAGGCAAAGGTATAAGGCTGGGTCATTTGTGTGACCAAAACAAATTGGCTCTTTTCGTTCAGACTGAGCTAAACCAAGAATCTTCACATTCCTGGTTTCATGCATGGCCAATGGATACTGACCACTGTACTAATGAGGGGCTGTGGCGTTCTAGTATTTCTTAATGTGAGCAAGCACTTTGAGTCCTGCAGGTGGAAATGTGTCTCGAGAGGATTTTGTGAGCCAAAGTGTGAGTATATTTGAGCGTTGGTGGTTCAGTGGGTAGAATTCTCGCCTGCCACGCGGGAGGCCCGGGTTCGATTCCCGGCCAATGCAGTGCATAATTATTATGAATTCCTAAAACGCAACTTAAACACAGTGTGCGAATGGTCACCTCTCACCGAACATCAAACTGAGCGGGCGAACCTAACTTAACAGATCGTCTGAAATAAATAGTTCTTGACGTCAGTGATTTCACTTTTCGTAAGGTGACCTCAAAACTCCCTTCAGAAGTGGGACTCAAACCCACTCTTCCAGACGAGACAGCGACCTGATTGCAGAACCATAGACCGATCGGCCATCCTGACACAAACTAAAAAGTGTACCAGAGTGAATAGTGGGTTCAATTTCGTTAAACTCGTCAAGTTATCAATGGCCTCGTCTTGCTCACAGACGCCTCATGCATCTCAAATAACGCCAGGTCGAATGTGTTCAGCACTGTGAGTAAAATTCCCTTACTCCCCGTCAGGGAATTGAACCCCGGTCTCCCGCGTGACAGGCGGGGATACTGACCACTATACTAACGAGGAACACTGTGCATACACGTTCCTCAACACGTCCAAGAACTTTGACGTCTACAGGTGGAACCGTGAGTCTGACCAATTCATTTCTGGGGGCACAAATTCTTGAGCCAACAAGCGTTGGTGTTTCATTGGTAGAATTACCTGTCATGCATGAAGCCCTGGTCTGCAACATTGGAAAGTATCTGGGCTGCATTGTAGTGCACCTGCTGCTGAATCCCTGGCTGATTGCAGGCAAAGGTATAAGGCTGGGTCATTTGTGTGACCAAAACAAATTGGCTCTTTTCGTTCAGACTGAGCTAAACCAAGAATCTTCACATTCCTGGTTTCATGCATGGCCAATGGATACTGACCACTGTACTAATGAGGGGATGTGGCGTTCTAGTATTTCTTAATGTGAGCAAGCACTTTGAGTCCTGCAGGTGGAAATGTGTCTCGAGAGGATTTTGTGAGCCAAAGTGTGAGTATATTTGAGCGTTGGTGGTTCAGTGGTAGAATTCTCGCCTGCCACGCGGGAGGCCCGGGTTCGATTCCCGGCCAATGCAGTGCATAATTATTATGAATTCCTAAAACGCAACTTAAACACAGTGTGCGAATGGTCACCTCTCACCGAACATCAAACTGAGCGGGCGAACCGAACTTAACAGATCGTCTGAAATAAATAGTTCTTGACGTCAGTGATTTCACTTTTCGTAAGGTGACCTCAAAACTCCCTTCAGAAGTGGGACTCAAACCCACTCTTCCAGACGAGACAGCGACCTGATTGCAGAACCATAGACCGATCGGCCATCCTGACACAAACTAAAAAGTGTACCAGAGTGAATAGTGGGTTCAATTTCGTTAAACTCGTCAAGTTATCAATGGCCTCGTCTTGCTCACAGACGCCTCATGCATCTCAAATAACGCCAGGTCGAATGTGTTCAGCACTGTGAGTAAAATTCGCTTACTCCCCGTCAGGGAATTGAACCCCGGTCTCCCGCGTGACAGGCGGGGATACTGACCACTATACTAACGAGGAACACTGTGAATACACGTTCCACAACACGTCCAAGAACTTTGACGTCTACAGGTGGAAACGTGAGTCTGACCAATTCATTTCTGGGGGCACAAATTCTTGAGCCAACAAGCGTTGGTGTTTCATTGGTAGAATTACCTGTCATGCATGAAGCCTGGTCTGCAACATTGGAAAGTATCTGGGCTGCATTGTAGTGCACCTGCTGCTGAATCCCTGGCTGATTGCAGGCAAAGGTATAAGGCTGGGTCATTTGTGTGACCAAAACAAATTGGCTCTTTTCGTTCAGACTGAGCTAAACCAAGAATCTTCACATTCCTGGTTTCATGCATGGCAATGGATACTGACCACTGTACTAATGAGGGGCTGTGGCGTTCTAGTATTTTTTAATGTGAGCAAGCACTTTGAGTCCTGCAGGTGGAAATGTCTCTCGAGAGGATTTTGTGAGCCAAAGTGTGACTAAATGTGAGCATTGGTGGTTCAGTGGTAGAATTCTCGCCTGCCACGCGGGAGGCCCGGGTTCGATTCCCGGCCAATGCAGTGCGTAATTATTATGAATTCCTAAAACGCAACTTAAACACAGTGTGCGAATGGTCACCTCTCACCGAACATCAAACTGAGCGGGCGAACCTAACTTAACAGATCGTCTGAAATAAATAGTTCTTGACGTCAGTGATTTCACTTTTCGTAAGGTGACCTCAAAACTCCCTTCAGAAGTGGGACTCAAACCCACTCTTCCAGACGAGACAGCGACCTGATTGCAGAACCATAGACCGATCGGCCATCCTGACACAAACTAAAAAGTGTACCAGAGTGAATAGTGGGTTCAATTTCGTTAAACTCGTCAAGTTATCAATGGCCTCGTCTTGCTCACAGACGCCTCATGCATCTCAAATAACGCCAGGTCGAATGTGTTCAGCACTGTGAGTAAAATTCCCTTACTCCCCGTCAGGTAATTGAACCCCCGTCTCCCGCGTGACAGGCGGGGATACTGACCACTATACTAACGAGGAACACTGTGTATTCCCGTTCCTCAACACGTCCAAGAACTTTGACGTCTACAGGTGGAAACGTGAGTCTGACCAATTCATTTCTGGGGGCACAAATTCTGAGCCAACAAGCGTTGGTGTTTCATTGGTAGAATTACCTGTCATGCATGAAGCCCTGGTCTGCAACATTGGAAAGTATCTGGGCTGCATTGTAGTGCACCTGCTGCTGAATCCCTGGCTGATTGCAGGCAAAGGTATAAGGCTGGGTCATTTGTGTGACCAAAACAAATTGGCTCTTTCGTTCAGACTGAGCTAAACAAGAATCTCACATTCCTGGTTTCATGCATGGCCAATGGATACTGACCACTGTACTAATGAGGGGCTGTGGCGTTCTAGTATTTCTTAATGTGAGCAAGCACTTTGAGTCCTGCAGGTGGAAATGTGTCTCGAGAAGATTTTGTGAGCCAGAGTGTGACTAAATGTGAGCATTGGTGGTTCCGTGGTAGAATTCTCGCCTGCCACGCGGGAGGCCCGGGTTCGATTCCAGGCCAATGCAGTGCATAATTATTGTGAATTCTTAAAACGCAACTTAAACACAGTGTGCGAATGGTCACCTCTCACCGAACATCAAACTGAGAGGGCGAACCTAACTTAACAGATCGTCTGAAATAAATAGTTCTTGACGTCAGTGATTTCACTTTTCGTAAGGTGACCTCAAAACTCCCTTCAGAAGTGGGACTCAAACCCACTCTTCCAGACGAGACAGCGACCTGATTGCAGAACCATAGACCGATCGGCCATCCAGACACAAACTAAAAAGTGTACCAGGGTGAATAGTGGGTTCAATTTCGTTAAACTCGTCAAGTTATCAATGGCCTCGTCTTGCTCACAGACGCCTCATGCATCTCAAATAACGCCAGGTCGAATGTGTTCGGCACTGTGAGTAAAATTACCTGACTCCCCGCCGGGGAATTGAACCCCGGTCACCCTCGTGACAGGCGGGGATACTGACCACTATACTAACGAGGAACACTGTGAGTACATGTTCCTCAACACGTCCAAGAACTTTGACGTCTACAGGTGGAAACGTGAGTCTGACCAATTCATTTCTGGGGGCACAATTCTTGAGCTAACAAGCGTTGGTGTTTCATTGGTAGAATTACCTGTCATGCATGAAGCCCTGGTCTGCAACATTGGAAAGTATCTGGGCTGCATTGTAGTGCACCTGCTGCTGAATCCCTGGCTGATTGCAGGCAAAGGTATAAGGCTGGGTCATTTGTGTGACCAAAACAAATTGGCTCTTTTCGTTCAGACTGAGCTAAACCAAGAATCTTCACATTCCTGGTTTCATGCCATGGTCAATGGATACTGACCACTGTACTAATGAGGGGCTGTGGCGTTCTAGTATTTCTTAATGTGAGCAAGCACTTTGAGTCCTGCTGGTGGAAATGTGTCTCGAGAGGATTTTGTGAGCCAAAGTGTGACTAAGTGTGAGCATTGGTGGTTCAGTGGTAGAATTCTCGCCTGCCACGCGGGAGGCCCGGGTTCGATTCCCTCCAATGCAGTGCATAATTATTATGAATTCTTAAAACGCAACTTAAACACAGTGTGCGAATGGTCACCTCTCACCGAACATCAATCTGAGCGGGCGAACCTAACTTAACAGATCGTCTGAAATATATAGTTCTTGACGTCAGTGATTTCACTTTTCGTAAGGTGACCTCAAAACTCCCTTCAGAAGTGGGACTCAAACCCACTCTTCCAGACGAGACAGCGACCTGATTGAAGAACCATAGACCGATCGGCCATCCTGACACAAACTAAAAAGTGTACCAGAGTGAATAGTGGGTTCAATTTCGTTAAACTCGTCAAGTTATTAATGGCCACGTCTTGCTCACAGACGCCTCATCCATCTCAAATAACGCCAGGTCAAATGTGTTCAGCACTGTGAGTAAATTTCCCTTACTCCCCGTCAGGGAATTGAACCCCGGTCTCCCGCGTGACAGGCGGGAATGCTGACCACAATACTAACGAGGAAAACTGTGAATACACATGTTCCTCAACACGTCCAAGAACTTTGACGTCTACAGGTGGAAACGTGAGTCTGACCAATTCATTTCTGGGGGCACAAATTCTTGAGCCAACAAGCGTTGGTGTTTCATTGGTAGAATTACCTGTCATGCATGAAGCCCTGGTCTGCAACATTGGAAAGTATCTGGGCTGCATTGTAGTGCACCTGCTGCTGAATCCCTGGCTGATTGCAGGCAAAGGTATAAGGCTGGGTCATTTGTGTGACCAAAACAAATTGGCTCTTTTCGTTCAGACTGAGCTAAACCAAGAATCTTCACATTCCTGGTTTCATGCATGGTCAATGGATACTGACCACTGTACTAATGAGGGGCTGTGGCGTTCTAGTATTTCTTAATGTGAGCAAGCACTTTGAGTCCTGCTGGTGGAAATGTGTCTCGAGAGGATTTTGTGAGCCAAAGTGTGACTAAGTGTGAGCATTGGTGGTTCAGTGGTAGAATTCTCGCCTGCCACGCGGGAGGCCCGGGTTCGATTCCCTCCAATGCTGTGCATAATTATTATGAATTCTTAAAACGCAACTTAAACACAGTGTGCGAATGGTCACCTCTCACCGAACATCAAACTGAGCGGGCGAACCTAACTTAACAGATCGTCTGAAATATATAGTTCTTGACGTCAGTGATTTCACTTTTCGTAAGGTGACCTCAAAACTCCCTTCAGAAGTGGGACTCAAACCCACTCTTCCAGACGAGACAGCGACCTGATTGAAGAACCATAGACCGATCGGCCATCCTGACACAAACTAAAAAGTGTACCAGAGTGAATAGTGGGTTCAATTTCGTTAAACTCATCAAGTTATTAATGGCCACGTCTTGCTCACAGACGCCTCATCCATCTCAAATAACGCCAGGTCGAATGTGTTCAGCACTGTGAGTAAATTTCCCTTACTCCCCGTCAGGGAATTGAACCCCGGTCTCCCGCGTGACAGGCGGGAATGCTGACCACAATACTAACGAGGAAAACTGTGAATACACATGTTCCTCAACACGTCCAAGAACTTTGACGTCTACAGGTGGAAACGTGAGTCTGACCAATTCATTTCTGGGGGCACAAATTCTTGAGCCAACAAGCGTTGGTGTTTCATTGGTAGAATTACCTGTCATGCATGAAGCCCTGGTCTGCAACATTGGAAAGTATCTGGGCTGCATTGTAGTGCACCTGCTGCTGAATCCCTGGCTGATTGCAGGCAAAGGTATAAGGCTGGGTCATTTGTGTGACCAAAACAAATTGGCTCTTTTCGTTCAGACTGAGCTAAACCAAGAATCTTCACATTCCTGGTTTCATGCATGGCCAATGGATACTGACCACTGTACTAATGAGGGGCTGTGGCGTTCTAGTATTTCTTAATGTGAGCAAGCACTTTGAGTCCTGCTGGTGGAAATGTGTCTCGAGAGGATTTTGTGAGCCAAAGTGTGACTAAGTGTGAGCATTGGTGGTTCAGTGGTAGAATTCTCGCCTGCCACGCGGGAGGCCCGGGTTCGATTCCAGGCTAATAATGCATAGTGCATAATTATTATGAATTCTTAAAACGCAACTTAAACACAGTGTGCGAATGGTCACCTCTCACCGAACATCAAACTGAGAGGGCGAACCTAACTTAACAGATTGTCTGAAATAAATAGTTCTTGACGTCAGTGATTTCACTTTTCGTAAGGTGACTGTTGGGAAAAACGGTCTGTCTAGTTACTGGACCAGATGAAATGAGACGGAGAGGTAATAAAGTCTGTCGGCACGAGGACCTTGGATTTATTAAGTAAAGTGGCAACGGTTATACAGAGTCATAAAGCGTGAGAAATCGAATATGTCTAAGTCCCTAATCAGCGCTGATGGTTCGTCCGGAGCTTCGCCTCCATGGAAGGTCTGCTTCAGAAGAAGGTGAAGAGTCTCTGTGTGATACAGTTTTATGCTGTATCCTCCTCTCGATGAGGTGTGTGCGTTTGAGGTGTGTGTGGTTCTGTGTGTTTTTGCTTGACCTTGGCTCGCAGGCCCTGGTGTATGCAAGTGTATCTTCTTGTGTTCCTACTAACGGGGAAGAGCTCCTCAGTGTCTCCTTTGTTCTCGAAGTATCTCTTGTGTGCTCGAAGTATCTCTTGTGTGATGAATTAATGTGGCTCTCCCGTTAGTGTCTACCATTTGCCTGCTTGGGAAATGGGGCCTTGGCTCTGGCCTTGACCTGACTATATTATCATGTTTGTGTTATGTGTTAAAAGTTGACTATATTGTAATGTGACTGCCAGGTGATGTGCTCATCAGGCTGGGGTAGGAGTTAGCTATATTTATAATGTACATGTGATGTGCTCAGCAGGTTATTTTGCCCAACATATCCCCCTCAAGTCGTCGCAAGACGACTTTTACTCATTAGGGGTACGAGGGATAGGACTCCAGCGCGGGACTATCATCATAACATTTTTAGAAATAACAGAAAGAAGGCAAAATGATCATAAAAACAAACAACCATGAGCATGGGACTCAAACAACTCGCTGGACCGGGTGTATGGGGAACCACGTGGGAGAAACGCCACCCATGCTTCAGACATGGGTATGCCATACACACCCCACCTAGGGGGTGGCATCCACCCCGGCCTTACATCGCGAGCAGACAATACCAACAATACTGGCAGCAGATGATACACAACAAAACCAACACCAAACCATAACAACAACAACAAAATGCAACAACAAAACTAACAGTAAACAATAACGATATAAACAAAATGCAACAACCACACAAACACTACACAATAACAATCACAGGAAAGAAATGTAACCATTAAACGTGTCCCTAAATAATAATAATAATAATATCAGAAAGATATGAGGTACACAACGAATGGCAATCCCCCTCAACCCATCCCTAGATGACCACACCCTAAGGATGTGAGGAGGAGTTAACTGGTCGTGTAACAATAAGCAAGCACACGCATGGGGTATCCAGGGTAGGCCCGGGGCACGGGAACAACTGAAACCACGGAATAGCCCTGAACGTCATCATGGGCAGGTGGTCGCAAGGCGCCACCTGAGCATTAGACCCTTTTATTCAACTGCGCTCAGGACCTCATCTGATAAACGGGCAATCAAGGCCCCTGGAATCTCGCCCGTGTGTATCCCCGAGCTCCATCTAGTGGGACAGCGATATAAACAACAACATTTGCGTTCCCGGCGGCGGTTGCGTAGACGCGGGCATAGATATGGGAGCGGCTAAAAACAGTGGAGCGTACAGAAGCGAATACAGCCAGGGGCGCCCTCAAGCCTTAAGGGAACGGGCCGCAGCCCCTGGTACCGGAACGCAGATCCCTGGTCCGGGCGACGTGGGTGCATCAAGTGGGAGGGGGGTGGTGCCGTTGGCGGGGACGGGAATGGGGCAGCCCACCATGTTCTCCAGCCGGATCAGGTCGGGCCCCTCTGGTGGTCCCTCGTCCAAACTCTCCGGTGTATACTCGATCCCCAGGTAAGCTTGGATGGCACCTGCTGCACCTGTAGCGCCCATCGCTCATTGGGCTCTCCATCCATCCTGTGAAGGGGTCATTAATGCCGGAATTCTCTCTGCCAAATCTAATCTGAGGGACTGTAACCCTGCCAGCACCCTGGCCACCGACCCATCCGGTGCTGTGTTATTGGGGATAAAAGTACAACATGTCGTCTTTATCATCCCACACACCCCTCCTTGCTCTGCCAATAGCATATCTATATCTATATAGTCCCTTGACCTTAGCCGTGGAAAAATTGACAAAACGTTGCTGATTATAGTATATACTATTTATCCAATCAACATTTTTGTTAATAGTGGACCACCAAAACAGGACTGATTCAAACCCTGCCGAAATCTGATTGCATCATCCTTGGGTAGTTGGTCGGCTCCGGGCGTGTCTGCATCTGGCTCCTCCTCTGGCCCTGGAACTTTGTGTTTCTCTTGCTGGAATTACAAACTTATGTACAACAGTTAGATGTTCAAACATATTTTCCTTAATTCTATTTCTAATTACTCTAATGGAAGTCCCTTTTGGGACCCTTGAATGTTAAGTGAAGGCATGGGTCGACCCTTAAGCATTTCATGCGGGGTTAGATGTGTCGTTCTGTTAGTTGTCATGCGATAACTCATTAGTGTCAGTGGTAGTGCATCAATTCAATTTAGTGCTTGCACAAATGTTGTTAATTTTTTGTCTTGAGCGTCCCATTCACTCTTTCCACCATACCTTGTGGTTGAGGATTGGGGCGTAATCTAGTCTTTATTTGACATGCAAATGTTGAATCACTTGTTTGAGTGTTCTCTGAATAAACGTTTTGTCTGAGCTTATTTCTGACGGAATTCCAAACCTTGTCATGACTTCTCTAGTCCGAAACTTGATTACTGTAGTCGCACTTTGGTCTTTTGATGGGACTGCTTCTACCCATCTGTTGAACACTGTATTTCACACTCATTTAGCTGGATGTCAATCATTGTTTGCAAGTATGGTGAAGAAAAACCTTGTTTTCTAATTATTATTATTATTTATTTATTTATTTATTTTTTCTCAATACCTCCCCCCTTGGGCAATGGTCAAAACCATGCGCATTAAATGATAAGCAAATCTAAGAACGCCGTTGGTGCAACCAACGTCGAAACGTCTAACCTTAACCATCAGCAAATTAAAGCCAATCTTTTGGGAAGGGAAATCGAACCAGTGTGTCCAAAACCAAAGCCCAATATGGGTGGGTTTACCATCAGCAGCCTGAAACCACGCTGTTCCAAAGTCATGCACTAAACCGAAAAAACGTACATGCGTTAGTGGTCTTCTATACCACAAAGGTAAAAATAAAATAAAACGCGACATGCCCCGTTCCAAGACCACCTCTGCTGCCAGAGCTGACATATCTGACTCCTGTTTCTCCTCCACCCTACACCCCACCCGGCACTTCCCATGATTGTTGCAGCTCGTCACTTCATGATCAAGTGAGCCAGTGCCCACAGCGACTCTGCCAAGTAATCGTGACTGTGCCTGCCTTAGGTCGTCCCGGGTGTCAAGGTGGGATCTTACCCGTCGTTGGCTAACCAGCCTTCCATACTGGCTCGCTGCAGGATGCCATACCTGGAATACAATCAACCCCCACCCATATGGTAGTATAGATCGCAAAGTGGAGGGATGGAGACAGAGTCTTCAGCCCCATCTGCCCTATGCAGCCAAGTGTGTGCGTATTGGATACACATCAGGGAAACTATAAAACAAAAGGTAATTTATCAGAGTTAAAATTATTAAAGTGTAGCAGCAGCAGTAGTGGCATTTGAAAGGTAAACCCACTACTTCCGAATCCAAATTGACAACATAGCATGTAGGATCCCTTCCCAGCAGATGTAGCGCTAATCCACCTGTCATCCTTGACCAAAGAGATATACCCCATATTTTAATAGGTGTAGTCCTACTTGTACAGTTTATCAAGATTACTTTATTTTATTATTATTCTCCTTCTTTAATCATATCCATATTTATTCAATTATTCTTTCCTGTGTGAAAATAATATTAATCACTTAGTTAATAGCAACACCTTCTTTAGTCCAATTGCATTAGATTATCATCACTGTTGTCCTATTAAAGTATCAACGTTATTGTCCTTATAACCTCCTCATGAACTTCGATGTTCATCATCATGAATGATAACTGTTGTCCTAGGAAGACAAAAAACAAAACTAAAACTAAAACAAATTAGCCATAATGTGAATATCCACTGTGTGTCTCCCTGTGACTCTCTCCCTCCTTCAGGAGAACACGCTCTCTCTCCCTCCTCAGTACGGGGTGCTGTTTGCTGCAAGACAACAGATAAGGGTGTCTCCCTCCCACGTTGGGTGAAAAGAATCGAAAAAGATCCTTCTGTCCCTTCATTCACAAATAACTTTTCACTTTATTATATATAACTTAATACTGCTCCCCCTTTCCAAATTTATATATACACAAAACTAAGAAGCTGACCACCGAAATTGGTACAGGCCTCGTCAGGCCGAACCAAAACACCCTCACAGGTTCTAACTTCCATACAATTCTAGGGAGGGGAACTACAACATGAGGTGGAGTAGAGGACTTCAAATATGGTGGACGGGGACCTCAAATGGGAGGACTACACATATGGGAAAGGGGATTACACCCCGGGCCTGAAAACTCAACAGAGTCCCTTCTCGTGGTCCTGAAACAACCGTTCATTGTTAGAAAAACACGCACTCTATCGCTACCTCCAACTGTCTAGAGGGAAAAATGGTCCCTCTCGATCGTCCTTCGACTTTAGCTCTCCTTGCTATCTCTCCTTGCTATCTCTCTCGCTCCCTCTCACACACACACCTAAACAGACCTTTCTCATTCTGTCTCCTCCAAACGCACACACAGAAACATCACCTCTTGCGTACACGCGCACAGAGACGCACACAGCCTTTCTCACTCTGTCTCCTCTAAACGCACACAGAAACATATCAACGGACCTCTCATTCTGTCTCCCACAGACGCACACAGAAACATATCAACAGACCTCGCGTTCTGTCTCCCGCGCCCACAATCATCAGACACGGCAAAATAGCGTTGAGCATAACAAAGCAAGCAAGCGCTGCACACATAGCGTTGAGCCTAACAAAGCAAGCAAACGCTGCACACACACACCCGGGTTATCATTGATTGATTTATTTCTATATTTAGCCGGCCCACAGATACGCTCGTTCTCTTCTTTCTCTCTCTGGGCCTCTTACACACACACACACACAGCCACCCCGTCTCTCTCTCTCTCTCACTCGCGCATACACACACTGTCTCTCTGTGTGTCACTCGTGCCCCAGGCATACTGTTTCCTCTGCGAAGGGACTCTAACCCTGATAAAGGACTCTAACCTTCTTACCACATAGAATTATTTAATACACATTCATTACTTGGCCATCGGTAGTCTTGTATCACTATGACCGATTCTTATAGGCCCTAGTTTTTTCTTCTCATTCCCTCTGGGTTCCACCCGCGGCCCAGGCATCCCTCCGGGTTCCACTTTTGGCCCAGGCATTTATTACTAGGCCATCGGTAGTCTTGTATCACTATGACCGATTCTTATACGCCCTAGTTTTTTCTTCTCATTCCCTCTGGGTTCCACCCGTGGCCCAGGCATCCCTCCGGGTTCCACTTTTGGCCCAGGCATTTATTACTAGGCCATCGGTAGTCTTGTATCACTATGACCGATTATTATAGGCCCTAGTTTTTTCTTCTCATTCCCTCTGGGTTCCACCCGCGGCCCAGGCATCCCTCCGGGTTCCACTTTTGGCCCAGGCATTTATTACTAGGCCATCGGTAGTCTTGTATCACTATGACCGATTATTATAGGCCCTAGTTTTTTCTTCTCATTCCCTCTGGGTTCCACCCGCGGCCCAGGCATCCCTCCGGGTTCCACTTTTGGCCCAGGCATTTATTACTAGGCCATCGGTAGTCTTGTATCACTATGACCGATTATTATAGGCCCTAGTTTTTTCTTCTCATTCCCTCTGGGTTCCACCCGCGGCCCAGGCATCCCTCCGGGTTCCATTCTTGGCCCAGGCATACATTACTCGGCCATCGGTAGTCTTGTATCACTATGACCGATTCTTATAGGCCCTATGGTCTCGAGGGTATTCTTTCACCATGCAACGAGCCGATATTCGATTTGTCACGCGTTCAGGGTCAATCGGGTTTATGGGGCAATGCTGGGATGCAGTTCTATTCGTCCCCACGAGATATCCCGTAGCGAACCGCTCTCACAGTCTCACCTCCTAATGTGGTTCCTATATAACTATGCAGAGTTTGGATTTTATCAACAGGTTCTGCCTACCTTTTGTTGGGCGCGCGCGAGGTGAGACTGCAGGAATCGGTCCGGTGCTCCGGGGTCTCGAGGTCGTGCCGCTCTCCGTCTCTCGTTTCCCAGTTGCGTGTTCAATTCAGAAAAAATCACGTCGGAGGTCACCAAATTGTTGGGAAAAACGGTCTGTCTAGTTACTGGACCAGATGAAATGAGACGGAGAGGTAATAAAGTCTGTCGGCACGAGGACCTTGGATTTATTAAGTAAAGTGGCAACGGTTATACAGAGTCATAAAGCGTGAGAAATCGAATATGTCTAAGTCCCTAATCAGCGCTGATGGTTCGTCCGGAGCTTCGCCTCCGTGGAAGGTCTGCTTCAGAAGAAGGTGAAGAGTCTCTGTGTGATACAGTTTTATGCTGTATCCTCCTCTCGATGAGGTGTGTGCGTTTGAGGTGTGTGTGGTTCTGTGTGTTTTTGCTTGACCTTGGCTCGCAGGCCCTGGTGTATGCAAGTGTATCTTCTTGTGTTCATACTAACGGGGAAGAGCTCCTCAGTGTCTCCTTTGTTCTCGAAGTATCTCTTGTGTGCTCGAAGTATCTCTTGTGTGATGAATTAATGTGGCTCTCCCGTTAGTGTCTACCATTTGCCTGCTTGGGAAATGGGGCCTTGGCTCTGGCCTTGACCTGACTATATTATCATGTTTGTGTTATGTGTTAAAAGTTGACTATATTGTAATGTGACTGCCATGTGATGTGCTCATCAGGCTGGGGTAGGAGTTAGCTATATTTATAATGTACATGTGATGTGCTCAGCAGGTTATTTTGCCCAACATGACCTCAAAACTCCCTTCAGAAGTGGGACTCAAACCCACTCTTCCAGACGAGACAGCGACCTGATTGCAGAACCATAGACCGATCGGCCATCCTGACACAAACTAAAAAGTGTACCAGAGTGAATAGTGGGTTCAATTTCGTTAAACTCGTCAAGTTATCAATGGCCTCGTCTTGCTCACAGACGCCTCATGCATCTCAAATAACGCCAGGTCGAATGTGTTCGGCACTGTGAGTAAAATTCCCTGACTCCCCGTCGGGGAATAGGGGTTATGCGGAGCGCCCAGCGTTCGAACCGGAAAACAGGTGTAAACGGGTCTAATCATTTCCGCTTTTCACTTCCGTACACTGGTTGACTGCAGCGGTAGGTGATCTCCTGGTAACTTCTAAGTTTCGCTTTAGTGTATTCTATTTAGTATTTAGTATTCTATTTCGTGTGATTAAAATGTTAAAATACCAGAAACGGCAACATCTGAACAGCAGTTTTTGTTGTGTGCCGAGCTGTTCTGTGTCGGGGAAATTTAACTCTAGCGTAAGTTTCCACCAGTTTCCAAAGGATGAGTCAGTTAGGGCGATATGGGTCCGAAACATTAGGCGTGATAAATTCGTTATAAGGAGACACACCACTGTCTGCAGTCGGCATTTTATGCCAGAAGATGTCGTTGAAGGTGGCCGACGCCGTTTGAAACCCGGGGCGATTCCGTTGTTGTTCGCCTGGAACAACTACAACCTGCCGGTCACTCGGCCAAGCGTGTGGCAAAGGACACAGCGGCAAGAGGAGGAGGAGGATGAGGATGAGGGTGAGGTGCCGATCGATGCCAGCGTGGCTTTGTGTCACGACTACGATAGCAGACCAGAACCTGCATTTATGGACCTGGCCCACGAAAAATTCCACGCACAGCAGCAGGTCATCATAGAGCTACAGAGGCGACTGGAGGAGGTTTCATTGGGGCAGAAGTTTGGACTTGAAAGATACAAGACCTCCGATGAGGACATCAGGTTTTACACGAGGTAGGAAACGTTAATTCACTTCAGTGAATTCTGCTACTCCTTCTGTGTGTGCCAGTTATTCTGTCAATAAAGCTTCACTACACAGGAAGCTACTAGTTGTGCTAATTTCACATGGCAATCAACATAGTCCACATTTTATGCACATATATGTATATGTATTGTGTGTTAAAAGTTATTGAATCTGTGATTAATAAGACGTCTCAAAATCCAAAAGCTATGCCTACAAGATAGTTGAAGTATGTTGCAGTGATATTTTCTATTCTATTCTATTTTTCTACTTGATCAATACCCCCGAAAATTGTATTTTGTGTGGCCCAGACAGTTACTTGATCAATAAAGGATAGAAATCTGCTCATGATGTATGGCTCCAATCCAACATGTTCTTACAATTGCACCCCCCCCCCCCCCCCCAGATTTGCCAGCTACCGCCATTTCAATGCATTTTGGTTGCATCAGGTTGAACCTGTCAGTAGGAGAATTGTCCGTGTTGGACAGTCTTCGTCAACCACAGTTCCTGATGAGACTGCTGACCCACCACGTAGACCAGTAAGTAGACCATCTGATTTTCTGTTTGTCTATGTTGTGAATCGCGAGCAACACCAGCCACCCCGCACACAGTCTGTTCAGCCTCCTGCCTTCTAGGAGAAGGTACAGGATCCTCCACAGCTGCTCCACCAGACTCTGTTTCATACACCAAGCGGTTAGAATGATAAATTCTCTCCCCTCACTCCCCAGCCACATGCTTGCACTATTACAGCTAGTCCCCTTGCACTGTACACTGCTGCCCTTCCTCTATACCTACTGTACATACCATGTCCATATTGTACATTGTGTATACTTACTTACTGACTGTCATTCTGCACTGTCAATGTCACAAAGATCTTAGTCTTATGCTGCTATTACGAACTGCATTTTTGCAGAGTGGGAAACGTCATCTTGATTCCTTTGTATATCTTGACATGTGAAGTACGACAATAAAGCCACTTTGACTTTGAATATTTTCGATGTAGTGCTATGCTGTTACAAACACATTTGTCTTACACAATGTACTTCTTTCTTTGAACATTCTTACTAACAGAACCGCTGTCTACCGCTGATTGATGAGCTGTTCCTCTTTCTGGTCTATCTGTCTCTGGGTCTGAAGGAGAGGGATCTAGCGGACCGCTTCAACGTACATCAATCAACTGTTAGTAGAACAATTAGGACCTGGGCTAATTTTCTCTACACAGTTTTGGGTGCTGTGGGCATTTGGATGTCCCCTGATGCAGTCCGTGCCATGATGCCTGACGTGTTTGAAAAGTACTCTGACACACAGGTGATAGTAGACTGCACTGAACTAAAATGTCAGACGCCTTCCTCGCTCCTTTTGCAGAGTGAGATGTACTCCCAGTATAAGTCTCATACCACAGTAAAGGGAATGATTGGTGTGTCCCCGCACGGTGCTGTCACCTTTGTGTCAACACTGTACTCTGGTTCCATTAGCGATAAAGAACTGTTCAAGCAATCTGGAATCATCCCTCTACTAGATGAAAACATGGCTGTAATGGTTGAGAAAGGCTTTTCAATTGATGATTTAGTACCGGGCAAAGTACACAGACCACCTTTTCTGGGAAGGAACTCTCAGCTGTCTCGTGAAGATGTTTTAGCTACTCAGGAAATTGCCAGGCTGAGAATACACGTGGAGAGAGTGATTAGGCGCATAAAACAAAATAAATTATTCGATTCCATCATCCCTTTGACTATTAATGGTAGTATCAACCAGCTTTTCGCAGTAGCCTGCCTTCTATCTAATTATCAGAACAAACCACTGGTCAAGGCGTGGGCCAAATAGATGATCTAATTTACCCAGGGTTTCCCACAGCACTTTACAGCTTAGGCGGCCGCCTAAGCAACACACGCCTGCCGCCTTAACTACGTTGTCATAATTTTTTTTTAAAATATTGTAAAGTTCAAATTGCACAAATTCTTTAACTGTTCTTGTTTTAGTTGTTATTTTGACAATGTTGTTTAGCAGCCCCCCCCCCCCAACCCATTCTACCTATTGTAAATACATGAAAAATGATTGAAACAGAAAATGATTTTAATGAAAATGATTGTCAATTAAATGTTGTGCTCAGTACCTGACGTCTGGTCAGGTACTTGGGCATGTAAATCTTGAAAAAGAACTCGTCTGCCTTCTGTCTAATTACTTTTGTGACCTCTGGGTCAACAACTATTCGTTGGACCAGCATGTCTTCTTGGGCACAAATGACAAAATCACACCATGTCATTCCAGTAAGCATAAGTTGCCCCTGCACCTGCCAGTAATATGTGTGTGATTCTTTTAAGAGCAGTGTTCCCTCTTTCATGTTAAGGTACTTGCAATCTACATAGCTGTTAACATTGGGGCACTTGATCTCACCTAGGCCAAAAGGTGGCTGTGCAAGAGGGTCAAATACAAGGCCATCTGGTGAGGTGCCTAGCCATGGGGCATCAGGGTGAATAATTAGGCCTGTAGGCATGTAGTTCACGTTCCTGATTTTGCTGTATTCTTCAGCTGCTGTGAACTCCATATCTGCACCTGTTTGAATAGAAGATGTTTCTAAATTTGAGTTGAATGATCGCAATACAGTGATCATAATGCAAATTATTGTAATTAGGAGATTGATGTCATTGAAAGGTAACGGTTAATTTCATTTAGAAATGGACAGTTATGTGTGTGTGTGTGTGTGTGTGCACCTCTTTTCATCTCTGCTGTCTGCCTTGTTCCCTTCAGCATGCGTTCAGCCAGTGACTGTGCTGAGCCTTCTCCCCTCACAAAACACAACTCTCTAAAGTGAGAGGAGGTTATTCTACTCCTGCGCAGCTGATGCCACTCCACATTTCCACCCTGCTCTCTGGTTGCCTCTTCAATCTTTCTGGTCATTTCTAATGTAACAGTCAAACTTTTCAGATGAAAATTTTGTTCGTCTGTTGTTCGTAGTGATAACTCCAGCATGTCTGTCGGGGGAAGCTGATAGTCATCAATGGGTAACTTTGGGAAAGGTGGAGCATCCATGTGGATTGTGATCACTTTAGTGGGTAGTATAGGCTGCTGATAAGACAGAACACTTCCCTTTTGGGCTAAGCCAAATGATGTCTCCACCAGCGTTTTCTCAGGACTTATTGCCATAGTTGCTATGAGGGGCCTCTCTTCTATAGCAAAGTCCTCGTATGTGTCCTCAATGCATAGCAGCCCAATATCAAAAGGGTGCCCATGCACACCCTTGGAGAGTGTACTTCTATGAAACAAAGTGGTAAAGGTAATATTCTACTATGAAAAGGTTCCAATTATAAAAGTAAAATATGTGGTATGCATAGTCTAATGGTTTCAGTAACTGCTCGTGACCTCCAAATACAGTGATATTGTTACAAATCATAACCTGCTGTGCCCCAGCTAATGTTTACATGTATGACCTCAGTGACTACACCTCACCTGATTCCTCCTTCCATGCACCTGTTAAGCCTGGGTCTTGTAACAATCATGCTGTTTACAGGCCCGGGTTTTACTCCCTTATGAAGTAAAGAGTCGCCATTATATTACGCTACACCTCTAATGCTTCTAACCTTAGATCACTATACTTTATTTTAGCAAATTACTATTTTATTGCAGCACACATAGCCTAACTATTACATACATATACAGTGCATTTGCCTCAACCCTTACTGCAGTTCTGGGCTTGTGCCATTGTTGTTCCATTTCTGTACAGGCATGAACAGGGGGGACAACCTGGATATTGAGCTCGGAGTAATGAGCTGTCTGAAAGAGCAGTGCAGCAGTGTGATTGCATACTGCTGTGCCAGCTTTGCATGAACACTGACTTGAGGTCATGATGACGGGATCTGAATCACGAAGCACTATCTGTATACAATACACAAAGAGACAATTGGACAGTTGGCAGAACAGATACCACTAAATTAAGACAAGGGGCTTCCTACAAGTCTACCACAATAAACATATATTGCTCAGTACTGGAATGCCTGCCACTACAGGGTGTCAATAGTTGCAAGTAGTAGCAATTGCAAAAGGGGAGGAAACCCATATATATAGCTTTCGAATGTAATGTCATGGCAAGTGTCCTCATG
Organism: Gadus chalcogrammus; assembly: GCF_026213295.1. Taxonomy (NCBI): domain Eukaryota; kingdom Metazoa; phylum Chordata; class Actinopteri; order Gadiformes; family Gadidae; genus Gadus; species Gadus chalcogrammus. Next base: position 25,004,216 of record NC_079415.1, on the reverse strand, counting down.
ATTTTATCGGTATAGTGTGTGTGTGTTTAGTATACAAAAATTGTTAACCATACGAGTAGAGGTATACCAAATATGTGTCGATAGAAATATTTACTGTCAATCAACTTTGCACAAATTACCTTCTTTCACTAACAGGTAGACCATAGCCATTTATCAAGTGTCTCAGAAGAATGTGTTGTATTTGTGAATATGGTGTTTACATAGTTGAGAACATGCTGGTGGCCAAATGAAAGCAGTTGCAGTGTAAATATATTCATTCTGAGAGGCTTGATGTGTGTCGATTCTGTACAGTCATTGAACTGAAACAGACAATTTAACAAACCCATCCCTGAACATAGCCTACGCTCAAGCTGTGTGGTTTTTCATTCTTCTGCATGGACCTGTGACAAGCTGCTCTGACAGTGACAGTACCTCTCAACCTGTCTTTGTTTGAAACTGGTGGAAAAGAAGATACAGCATCATTTCATTCATTCATTCATCACAGTTGTCTTTATACAAATCAATGTTTTAGAAATCTGAAACACCTGCCAGAACGGTAGCAGCTAGTCGACATTAAACCTAGCAGCGACCAGACTACTAGGATAGTAGTGTCTGGTCTTATGCGTCTACTAGACACATAAGAATAACACAATCACAAAATAATGTATTTGTTGACAGTATAGAGTGTAAGTTTGTAGTTGTTTGTGTATTTATTATGGAATCAACTACAACTATGTTCTGCAGCTAAATCTGGCTGTCCCTCATCCCAGAGGGCCACAGCCACCCGGGATAATGGATTTGAAAAAGGAAATGTATGATGAACACTCTGGGGAACCGGAGGGAAAAGGTACCGCATGACATGAGATAAAGACTATTCTTAACAAGAACATAATAACCATTAGCCTGCAACCATTTATTTTTAACTGTAAGCTAACTATTTTCTTACATTTATTTTGCACAAAGTATCTAATTTCACAGAGCTATTGTATCGTGAATACTCTCTGCATTCCTGCTGTTAAGTTATTTTGAAAATGTTATTTCATTCAGACGTCATAATCTGTTTCTTCCATCACATTATGTTTCTTTCGTAGGCCAAAGAACTGCACGGACATCAATTTTCTTACAAGTATGGGAAGGAAGATCCGTATAATGTTGTATGCAAGAAGGCAGGGACTATGTATGAATCACTTCAGACCAGTGATAGGTTTAAAGACAAGGCTTCCAAAAACCAAGGCAACGATCTTGTTATTTTAACATCTAACAAAAGAGCTATTAGTATGCATTTTCCATGCCACAAAATGACCGAGATTGGCATTGAAACCCTGGCAATTATGTACATCAGAGAACCAGACAACCACCACAAGCAGTAAGGACAAAAAGGAAAATCGTGGAGAGATGGTAATATTTGATGTGAAAACTGGCGGTACTAACATTCCTACTAAGGTTATGAAAAATGTTGCACTGAGAAAGTTAGTGGATGAGGTTACTGTGTATGGATACAAAGGTCAAACAGTGAGAGAAGTGCTGGAGCAAGATGGACGTTTTGGTGACGAGGTATTACAAATCAATTACTCTTGCAGGACACAGAGGATAGTAAACATAAGGAAATGTCCACCCCTGCAGATTTTCTTGATGGTAGATGTTTCAAGATAACAAGAGGTTACTGCTTACAAACGCAATGGTAGTTCAACGTCCGTGCGTGGTTTACAACAAACATAGGGTCTTTCATGATAACGCCACACTTACTTATGGATATTAGCTATTAGGCTATCACCCGTAGTGATAAAGAAGGGTTACGAGTTTTGTAAAGACTAATGTTTTGGTTCATTGTTGTTTTTTATTTGTTTTTTGTATTATTTTTGTGCATTATATGCTGGTGTCATCAGTCTGTTTTGTAACGATGATTTGTATATGTACCCGATTAATATGTTAATAAAGAATGTCATGTATCGTATGTTAAATGTTGAATGTTTAATGGTTTTTGTCACAAAGTATCCATCCCATCAGAGGGGGCAAGAAGGGTGCTAAGTTGGCTTTGGGGAACAATATGTTTGACCCCAGGCTTCAACAACCGTTCAGCATGGTAGTAGCAGGACCATCAAACACCGGCAAAACCTACTTTGTCAAAACAGTTATTGAAAATATGATTGTCTATTTTCAGAAAAAATTGACAATATAGTATATATTTTTCATTTTGGACATCTATATATGCCAAAGTATATTAAAGTGTGTAGTATGTATGTGACCTATTTCGATGGTAGGCATTATGGTGTATCTACCACCAGGACAGGCAATTGCTACCAGGATGTCTGACAGCCCCCGAGGTGGTCTGTGGTCAAGGGTAGGGTCAATCCCCAAGGCTGTTCCACTGGCACTAGAGAAACAATAGACAGACAGACAGACAGACAGACAGACAGACAGACAGACAGACAGACAGACAGACAGACAGACAGACAGACAGACAGATAGCTAGATATGGATTTATCGATTTTATTTGGATCCCCATTAGCTGATGCAGAAGACACCAACTACTCTTCATGGGGTCCACACATAACATATAACAAGACAAGATTCAACATACAAGACAACAGACTAATGTAAAGTTGCCTTGCCTTGCCTAAAATTTAGTAATACATACTAGGATTCATTGCAAACAGCCATGAGGTGTCGCTTCACTTGTTGGTGTCCCTCCCTGCGGCAGATGATTCCTGCCAATTGTTGAGGAAAACCTGGTAGTCTCCGAGAAAACCTTGTCAGTTTAACGCAGGTTGCAGGAAGCTGGCTAGGGCGTCATACCCACCGCAGACCGGGTTGGGGGATATGCCGCCTGTAGAAAGGGAGATAGCTGTTCTGACTTCCGCTGGACCACCGAGGTTGACTGCAGACCCACACTGCCCACGGAGGGAGTGTGACAGGACTGATCGCCTTGTTTGTAAGGCCTATAATGCGTCCGCTCGTGCTGCTCGGTCTGGAAATGCATTGGTGGTTCTTTTAGCTGCTGTAAGGAAGACTGTTGGTGCAGGGGATCAAGACACCAAGGACCTTATGGATACGGCCTTGTCTGCCCTTGCCCAGATGACACGTGACGTGGGCTCTGCCATGGCGATTCTAGCTCGCAAGCAGATCTGGCTGGCCCAGATTGCCCTCCTTGAGGGTGTGAGGGGAGAGCTCATAAATATGCCGGTACTGCCAGCCAAGGTGTTCCATCCCGACTCACAGTATGTGCTGGTTAAAGCTCAGGAGTCTGTGCGTGCTCGCAAGGGTGTAAAAGGTCATCTCATCCACCCACAGCTGGAACGGCAAGTCTTCACACACTAAAGGCTGATTCATACCTCCGGATCCGGAGGAAATTCGTCCGTCGCCCCAAATGTTGCCTCCGGAACTACCCTTCATACCTCCGTCTGGTTTCAGCGTTGTTATGTATGTTACGCAATAAATCCTCTAGAGGGCAGTGACTGTCGTTTCACAAATTAACGGCATCGACAATCGCAAACATGACATCTGTAGAGATGAGTTTGCTTTGTGTCACTCGAAATCGGCAAAAAAAAGTGCAAAAAGTGTGACCAACCCGCAGATTATCTCCTCAAAATGTTGTTAAATGACCAGTTACAACTCATTCCCAAAGCAGGGGAACAATAAAATAAAAAGGTCAGCAATATAGTATAATATAAGTATAAAACGTTAAATACAATATATATACATATCAGATATTATTACTCTATCTATTTTCACGAATGGTCTGACTTTTGACTATACTGCCGCCTCGATTTCCGGTGGCATTGCTCCGTTTCTCCCGGAGCACTACGGATTCGTAAGCCCAGAGGCGACGGACCCATTGACGGACGAATCACCTCCGGGACCGGACGAAGTGGTCCGTATCCGTATTTACCGTAGGGTGTGAATGGGCCTATACACGTGTCTGGAGACGTCAGAAACCCTGGTCTGGTAACACACGCCAGGGTTTCAGCGGGCAAGGTCCGGCCCGGCCTGGGCACTATCAGGGAGAACGTCTACCCCAGTCAGGGGCAAATAGGACAGCCCAACGCGGGCGCACCCCCAGGGGTTCAAGGACTCGGAGGGGCCGTAAGTAGGATACGGGGGTCAGCTGCAGAGGTTCACACCCAGCTACGCCTGGATGGCTGGGAGAAGGAGACTTCAGACCCTTGGGTGTTGGACACAATCCTAAGGGGTTACAGACTCCAGTTTCGGCGGCGGCCTCCAACCTTTTCAGGGTTCCATCAGACCACAGTCAAGGCAAACATTTTAGCATAAGTGGCGACACTACTGCAGAAAGGCGCCATAACAACAGCGCCAGCACCAGCGAACAGCAAGCTGGCTTTTATTCAATATATTTCCTGGTCCCCAAAAAGGACGGTGAGCTACGCCCCATTTTAGACCTGCGCCACTTGAACGCACACTTGAAAACCCTGACCTTCAAAATGCTCCAGACAAGACACATCCCAGAGTCAATAGAGCCGGGCGAGTGGGTCACTATGATCAATTTAAAAGATGCATACTTCCACGTCCCAATTTGTCAAGAACATCAGCCATTGTTTCGTCTTTCAGGGACAGGCCTCTCCCTGTCCCCGAGGGTGTTCACCAGGGTAGTGGCGGCTGCCTTGGCAACCCTTCAGAGGAGGGGTTTAAGGATTATGCCCTACCTCGACGACTGGCTTGTATGTGCCCCATCCCGCCAGAGGTTGTTGAGGATACAGTCAGTACTGTTCCACATTCAGTCTTTGGGCTTCCAGGTCACCTTGAAAAAGAGCGACCTGAATCCAAGGCAGGAAACTTCCTTTTTGGGACTCTGCCTGAACTCTCTCACGATGAGGGCATCTCTCACCCCTCAGAGAGTAGCCGGGATCCAGGCAACCCTCCATCTTTTTCGCCAGAACAGGCGTATAGAGCTGCTTTACTTTCAGAGGACGTTGGGGTTGATATCTGCTGCGGCAATGGCGGTCCCACTGGGCCTTCTAAGGGCCCGACCATTGCAGTGTTGGCTGAATGCTGTCGGCCTTCAACCACGGAGGTGCAGGCACAGAAAGCTCAGGGTGACCCAGTTATGTTTGCAAGCCTTGGTACCCTGGCGGAACGTCAGCTGGTTGACACAGGGAATTCCTCTGGGCAGGGTACCTTCCAGGAGGACGCTAGTGTACACAGATGCCTGCCAGACGGGCTGGGGAGCAGTCTAGGAGGGACGGGCGGTGAGAGGCCGTTGGGAACACCCATGGGACAAAGAACACATCAATATCCTGGAGCTCAGAGCAATACACCTTGGCCTGAGAGCACTTCTTCCCTTTAAACGTATGGACAATCGCTCAGCCGTCTATTACGTCAATCACCAGGGGGGCACAAGATCTCGGCGTTGCCTCAAGACCGCCCAGGGACTCCTCTTTTGGACGTTCCCATGCCTGACCTCATTAAGAGCAGTTTATATTTCTGGTGCGCTGAACCAAGCAGCGGATCTCCTCTCCAGGTCAGGACCCCCTCCAGGGGAGTGGAGGTTGCATGCAGAGGTGGTCGCAAATTTGTGGGCACGCTTTTGGCGTAGCCTAGGTGGATCTTTTTGCACCGAGGGAGACGACCCACTGCCAAATGTGGTTCTCCCTGAGCTATCCATGCGGATGGTCTCATGAGTGGCCGGGAGGAATATTGTACGCTTTCCCTCCAATACCCTTGATTCCACTGGTACTGGAGAGAATACGCCAGGGCTGCTACCAAGTGCTGTTAGTGGCTCCACGCTGGCCAGCGAGAGTCATTGCTTTCCGGCCCTCCTACGCCTTGTTCACGGCCAACCCTGGCCTATTCTCACTGAGGGTTTAGTAGTCTGAGTGTTGGTAAGAGAGAAAAGAGCTTGTCGTTATCGTTGTAGTTGAGTAGGTTTGAGTTGTCAAAATGGTTAATTGTTGTGTTTGTTTTGGATGCAACAACTCCAACTTGTCTGGCCATCGGGTCCACCGATTTCCAAACACGGAAGACATCCATTTCCGTGCTTGGATACGTTTCGTCCAGGAAGAAAAGCAACTTCGCTGCCTCCTCGGTGACGAGACACATGGTGTTGTGTGAAAAACACTTCACACCGGACAGCTACAACCAAGGAGATCTGACGGAATTGCGCCTGGGATTTCGACGAAGAGGGTGGGTTAGGCTGGCAAATGGAGCTGTTCCATTTGTGCATGCAAGTCTACCAGCAACATCTGGCGGGAGTGAGTCTAGCACTAGCAGAGAATCTGCGTACCGAAAACGGGAGCTTTGCACAGTAAGTCCTATAATACCTATACTATTACAAATGTTGCATCGAAATGTAGCTGCAATGCATGTACATTTTCCAAATGTATTTTTTCTTAACGTTATAATGGATTAGTCTTTGTAATACATTTGTTGACTGTAATGATGATAGTGAAGTTAGCACCATGAAGGCCGGAGAGCCCGCCTAGCTGCCGTCAGCTACTCTTGTTAAGTTAGCCCCACGAGGCTGCACATGAGCTTCCTGACACTTATTTTATTGTGCTAATAACATGATATTTTTGAAAATCAAAGTAATGCTTCACAATAATAGTTTTCTTGAAGTTACATCGGAGTTGCCTTGGTTTTCTTTGAATGTTGGTATCAACAGGGCACATGCGAGGAAATGCAGCTGATGCATCGGACTACATTGAAAATATTAGCTGCTAGCAGTCTTTTAAATAATACATGAATGGGGGATTTTCATGAAAGGATTACATTTTTTAAAGTTGTGATTTTGGTCTGCTTTCAGATTTTTGGAGAGTGATGCCAGCAATGATGGGGCACGTGCAACTACCACTTCGGAGCCTGAAGATGATGGAGATGGCGACACCTCTACGATGGACCCTGAGCCTGTAGTGGTCCATCGTGGATCTCAGTGCAACATACAATGTTTCCATCGTTCATTAGGTAGTTAGCTTATATCTAGCATTCACCATACATGCCATATACAATCACAAATAAGGATGACATGTCAACATTTTTCATTTTCTCCATGGTTACTATTTTGCAATTTACACTTTTCAGACAGCAAACATTGAAAATTATGAACTTCATAATGTTAGAAAAATATATTGTGTACTGGGTTGCATTAGATACTGCATGTGTTGTTACCAATGAATGTGTAATGGTGAACAACTATTAACATGAATCTTTCATCTAAGCTGTTCAGGTAAAGCCTCAGATGGCTGATGTGGGGACTCAAACCGAAAGGTTTGCGATACGAAGATCGACTCCACTGGCCAGTCCTGAACAAAGTGATGATGAATGTTCATGTTCTGATATAGACCATTCTGGTGATATGTCATGGATTCCAGAGGAAGACATGTTGAGCGATTCCTCTGAGGCGGAACCAGAAGAGCTGGAATCTCTCAGTGACCCAAAGTAAAAACCTTTTTATCATTGGGAACTGTTTGTGTATCAAAAAATGACATGGTCAAAATGTATGTGTTTTTTCATTTTCTTGTTTGCAGTGCTGCTGACAAGTTCATTGTTTTCCAGAGGCAATTGCTGTCTTTGTTCACTGTTTGCCCTGCATGCTGTGGGGAAACCCAGGGACACATAATGCACCCGGAAGGAACATTCATAAAAGTCAAGCAGGTAATGTCTTATTTGTCAACTGTATGTGAGGAGCTGAATCATATTCTGTGAATGTACAGTATGTATATTAATTATTTGTGTCTTACCTATACAGGTATTTCACTGCCTTTCATGTTAAAGCTGCCTGAGTCTTGAATCTTCTCTTATCTTTCAGGCCTGCAGAACTTGTGGATATGAGCGTTACTGGCAAAACCAAGAGAAGGTGCATCGAAACATGCCTGTCTGCAACCTTTTACTCAGCGGCGCCATCCACTTCTCAGGCTGCATGGCTACTCAGACCATCAGGATGCTTAAGCTGTTTGGACTGCAGTGCATAAGTCCCAGCACTTTTTTCCGTCATCAACGCTATTACACTATCCCTACCATCGTGCAGGCCTGGAGGAATGAGCAGAGGGGGATCATCAGGGAGTTAAAGGAGACTGGGGGTGGATTGATCCTGTCTGGAGACTGCAGGTAGTAGGATCCAGCTCACTCACTGATGTAGAACAGGTCAATGTGTTTTTGCATAACTTCTAAATCTGCATTAACCTCTGTTTTTGACGTTCTTAGATCAGATTCTCCTGGACACTGTGCCAAATATGGCAGCTACTCCTTGATTGAGGACCGAATTAACAAAGTTTTGGATGTTCAACTTGTCCAAGTAAGTTGATGTCACAGACACAGAAATCTTGTGTCTGATTTAGTTACTGATATATCTGTTAATCAGATCACGCAGTGTCTGTTAATCAGTAATAACCAGTTGGTTTTACAGAGCTCAGAAGTCCCAAGCAGCTCTTGGTGTGAGCGAGAGGGTCTAAAGCGGAGTATGCAGTTCCTGATGGACCAAGACATGCAAGTATCTGCTCTGATAACAGACAGAAATCGGCAGGTAATAATGCTAGGAGAGATCTAAAGCTGAACAGTATTGACATGCACAGTATCACTCAAAATAAATTCCATCAATTTGTGTGTTCTATGTTTTAGGTGGCCAAGTGGGTACGTGAGGAACTGTGTTCAAAGGGAACAAGACATTTCTTTGACATCTGGCATATTGGGAAAAGTATGCATTGTGATGTTCGTAGTTCTATATAACAGGCTGGTTTTTTGTAGTTAAATTCACTTTCCTAATAATTTGTTTGCTCTGCTCTGTTTGTCTGCTCTGGAACAGGTGTACATAAAGCACTGGATGCTGCTGCCAAAGAGAGGGGCTGTGAGGATCTGAAGCTGTGGAGGCCAGCCATTATTAACCATCTCTACTGGACTGCAGCTTCCACCCCTACAGGAGATCCAGATGAGATGCAGGCAAAATGGCAGAGTATGATAAATCATGTACAGGATATACATGAACACAGCACTCCTGCATTTCCCAGCTGCGCACATTAACCGTTGGAAGGAGAGGCGAGAAACAAGGAGTGGCTGGAAACAGGTACAACACAGTAGCCTTTGTAAAAAGATGTCGTGTTTTGAGGCTAAACTTTTTTCAGTGCTTGATAAGGAATTGTTTAGTTTGGTTTTATCAATACATAACCCCATGTGTACTAATAATTACTTTCGTTATGAGATGCGACAGACCATGTGACAGAATGTTTCATGCAGGATCACCAGCAGCCACTAAACTGGAGTGTAGCTGCCAGGAAAGCACTGGTGAAAGATGTTTGACAATTGTCACCTCAGCATCCGACGTTCTCCCTTGAGGCCTACCATTCCCTCATTCTGCACTTTGCTCCAAAACACACTGGTTTCTCTTTTCTTGGGATGTACAGCAGGTAGTGTTATCACTTAAAAGTATCGATAATAATACAATTAGGGATTGTTGCATTTTTTTATTTCAGGATATTGCTATACTTTTGTGCACGTGCAACACTAACAGCAGGTAAATGGTGACGGAATGAATATGGCTAAAAAGTAATGTAGTGTTGACAAAAATGTTATTGATAACAGCATTTCATATTGTGCGCAAAAGTTGAGTCCTTGTCTTACACCCATTTGAACTGAATTTTTCATGTATTTTATTTCTGTTGCATTAGACTGCATTGGGTTAAATGTTCTATCTACTTGTCTCCTACAGACTTCTCTTGGCGGCACTACATTTCAATAGTAATGGCAACAGAGATGTAGCTCGAACCAGTGAGGGGGAGGCACGCTACGCCGTTTGCTACCCCCGGTTTCGGAAAGGTGGCTGGGTAGTCCGCCCCATCAAGGAGAAACCATCTTACGGTTAGTAGTTTCACTTAGTTTCTCAATATCTTTTGTGAATCTATCTTTTTTTATGCAAGTCAACCATGTTACTAAATGTGTTCTTAACATTTCTCTCCTCAAGGCTACGCAACAAATCTTATGGTCTCTCTGTTAGAGGAATACTCTAGATCACCACAGGCCCTACAATAACGCAGTGCTGTCTTGTCTTCTGCTGCCCCGCCCCCCCTCACCACTTCCCTCCAGAAGATTGCCATGGATGAGGCAGTCAGCCTCCATCTCGCACGACACTCATAAAACATACGTGAAAGAAATTATGAGAAAACACACGTATCGGTAATCGGTAGTTTATTAGTAAAAAAAGAAAGAAAAGAATGCATAACAATGGCACTGAATTTCATGTGCAATGACAAATAAATCTTATCTAATACATTTGACCAGTAGTTTGTTTCACTGAATTTATTCATCGTCTTCCAAACGGGGCCACTGGAAACCTTTATATCTTTGTCCACTCACGTTTTAACGTGTCATAAAACATACGTGAAAGAAATTATGAGAAAACACACGTATCGGTAATCGGTAGTTTATTAGTAAAAAAAGAAAGAAAAGAATGCATAACAATGGCACTGAATTTCATGTGCAATGACAAATAAATCTTATCTAATACATTTGACCAGTAGTTTGTTTCACTGAATTTATTCATCGTCTTCCAAACGGGGCCACTGGAAACCTTTATATCTTTGTCCTTCTCCTGCAAACTGTCTCCTTATTGCTGCAACAACACATGAAGGTATTGCTTTCCTGATGTCCCTGCCTAGAACTCCGTACGCCCAGCGGACAACCTGCCTGTATGCTGTGTATCGGAACTGTCTGGTGGAGATGGGGACATAATTTAATTATGATCATACCATGTTTTCATAGTAAACATTTCAATGCTAAACATTGCATGTCCTGTTGGCTGATATTTTACTGTACTACACAACACCAAAGTTGTTTTTATAGGAAGTAAATGGAAACCTGAGTTTAAAAACCTGCTTAACAGGATTTACTGTTTTGGTGTAGAAAAGCTGGTTCTTTAAAGTACAGTTAAATTATTTTTGATCAAAACTTACTCTGGTCTGCTGGCTTGGAGAGGGCCGTGCGTGCTCCTGTCTGAAGTTCATGTAAGCATCTGCAGCACAAAAGGATTCAGACAGGAGGCTTCAAAGCCTGGATGGAGTGTTAGGCAGGCAATATCTTCTGGGGGATCGAGGTTTTGGACAAGGGACCAATAAGCATCAACCTCCCTACAGCACACACTCTCCACTGCTGACGGCATAGCCTCACATCTACCACACAAGCACCTGTTAAACAAAATGTGTTAAGATAAACTCACTCTCCTTCCCTTCTTGTAGCTCTAATAGTTGGTGTAAGGCCTTGTAAGAAATGACATGTATACCACTTATTTCCTAAAGCTTAGGTAAGTGAGATACAACCCATCCTCCATTTATGCACAGTATAGGCTGTCAATTAGATGCAATTTCTCTGCATGCCTTACACCCAGTATCTCTGCATGTGACAATAAAATAACCTTGTAACAATGACGATATTTACATGAACAGCATATTCCCATCCTAATCGGAACACTAACTGCTTTCAGACACGTCTTCCGCAGTACTGTATATGCTATCTCATTTACAGCTATAGCTAAAGCTATAGCCTGCCCTACAGCATTCATTTAACATCTGGGATCTAAAATAAAAAAATTAAGACACATGTTACTGGTGACAATCTACATGGATGCTGTGCACATTTACATTTAAGTGCACTACTCTGGTCTGCTGGCTTGGAGAGGGCTGTGCTCCTGTCTGAAGTTCATGTAAGCTATCTGCATTCTACATGGACAATCTACATGGATGCTTAAACAACAAAGTCGACAGCAATATTGCTAAATATGATTTTTTACAAATACTGCAATGTGATAAACATGAAGACAACATTAGCCAACATTAGCCCGTGGACACTCACCAAGACACCTGCCCAATTCTCCACACACCACAACTCTATCTCTCTCCTCTGTCCATTGACCCTTCCCCTTACCTCTGCCTGACCCCTCTCTTGCCTAGGCGGCTCATAATTGTATGGCAATGGCCCATCGTAAGAGCTGTCTACTGCAATCTCTTCACTGTCTGACTCCATTACGAAGAGATGATGTTTACCTGTCGTTGCCTCACTTCCGGTCACGTCCGGTCAGAGCGATTTTTGAGACGCGGAAGTAATTTTACTCACAATTTCTTTCAAAAACTTTTTAAGTGCATATTTATGATTAATTCTTTGACGCAAATCGAGTTCCTACATTATTTATCTACACGTTCATCACAGGGGTCTTCAAGTTGAAACATGGGCTTTGAGGGTTTATGCAGCCGCGATCTCTGCATTCCGTGATTTGATCGGGGGCCTGTCTATCGGGAAACACTGTATGGTGTTACAATTTTTAAAAGGTGCACACCGTCTACGTCCAGGCAGGTGTTTGAGGGCCCCATCTTGGGACCTTCCATTGGTATTGAGGTCTTTGACCACAGCCCCATACGAGTTGTTGGGGCCAGCTGATCTTACGTTTTTTACACAGGAGACAGTGTTTATACTGGCCTTGTGCTCTACCAAGAGGGTGAGCGAGCTGCACGCACTCTCTGTGAGTACTAAGTGCATGAGGTGGAAGCCTGAAGATGCAGTGGTGTCGCTTTGGCCGAATCCATTTTTCCTCCCCAAAGTGCTAAACCCTCCGTCAATTAATAGGGCTATTGAGCTGGAGGCATTTCACCCTGAGCTAGCCTGTAAGACAGGGGTGGGTCTTCACACATTATGCCCAGTCAGGGCTTTGAGGGCCTATGTGGATCATACACAGCAGCTGAGACGTGACCACACTCAGCTTTTCGTATGCTATGGAGCTAGGCAGTTGGGTCACCCTGTCTCGAAACAGCGCGTGTCCCACTGGTTAGGGGACACTATTTCCCAAGCTTATGCCGTGAGGGGTTTCCCAGTTCCTGAGGGCCTGGTGGCTCACTCCTCACGAAGCATGGCCACCTCATGGGCAGCTTTGAAAGGGGTTGCTCTTGCTGACATTTGTGCGGCAGCATCCTGGAGTACTCCATATACTTTCACCAGGTTTTATAGAATCAATGTGACATCCAACGCGGTCGGCGCCACTGTTCTCATGACGGCTGCCAAACAGACTAGTGAAGGGGGGGATCCTCGGTTCCTCGCGACACATCTGGTACTAGTCATACGTAGTAAGACCGTGGTTACGGTCAGAGAGAGGTCCAAATAGATCGTAAGTTGTGACCATAACTATGGATATAAGAGACCAAACGATGACTGTCACCCTCCTTTGTTGCTCGGAACAAACCGAAGCGTTCCAGGCAAGGAGGAAGAGCCATGTCCTTGCATCCGCTTTATGCGGCAGGACCTGCCTCGAATCAGTTACAGGTGACAATTTTGATATAAGGGTCTCGCGACAAGTAGCTGAATGGCATCATTCGTAGTAAGACCGTGGTGACGGTCATCGTTCGGTCTCATAGATCCATAGTCATGGTCATAACTTACCATAACTATCATAAATGATAATCAATTAACTGACCGATCTTTCAGCCAAAGGAATCGACCTCATGACCCAATGTCACGCAGTGTCATGTTGATTGGACGTTGCTCAGAGTACAGCACTGAGTGAAGTAGCTGATGCATTTCATAAAAGTAATTACCGTACAACCAACTAAAGTGTAAACACTATTGGGCAAAAAACGTAACCTAACCACAAGGCCTGTGTGTGTGTGTGTGTGTGTGTGTGTGTGTGTGTGTGTGTGTGTGTGTATGTGTGTGTGTGTGTGTGTGTGTGTGTGTGTGTGTGTGTGTGTGAGACCAGGAGAAAGCAAAAATTATACAACTCATGTCAAGAATTCACAATTCAAGTCAAACTTAATAATTTAATATCAACATGCACAAATCATATAGAAAATACATCACAGATAGGTCAGTAAAAGAAGCAATTTCACAAGAAAACATCCCAAGAAATCTAAATGGGTAAAAAAAAAGGAATCTCAGGAATTAACCGAAAAACAAAAACAAAAATAAAGACAATATTCCAAACTTCAACACAACGCGTACTTGTTACAAAAAAAAGATGTTACTCTTTGTTACATAAAGGTGATTTTACACAAGAATGAGATTACGGGCGCACTTCATTCACTGTCTGCTGATGTGGTCTTTGTACTTATTGTATTATTTGACGTCACCTAATGGAAAGGTTCCTAAAACCCTAAGAGGTAGCCACCACTTCACAAATCAAGCAGACATGGCCCACGCCCCCCTCCCCCGACAGAAATGGGGGTTTTGAGGAGGATAGAGGCAAGTCAAGTCAACGTATACGGACACTGTCATGTACGTTCTACACAGCCATGGGCCTTATTCACCTCGCCGCCATCTTGGTACTGAATGCCGGGCCAGGGCGCAGTATAGTATGCCGCATTAAGTTCACACCCAGCTAGTGTTTAGAACCAGGATGGCCACTAGGTAAACACAGCCCATTGTACAGAGTCAAACCTTAACAGGGCAACAATAGCCAACCTAAATGTTCTTCATTTCACCATGTAATCATTCTATAATTAATACTGCTCCCCATGGGAGTACGTTGTTTCAATCGCAATGCCAATAACGACCGGTATATACAGGGTTTCGTGCTAATGTGACCTCTCTTATATATTAATTTGCCATCAAGAGTATCTTGCTCTGCGGAATACCTTACCCAAAACTAATGTGCAAAACCAGTTATTCGCTTCATACACAATAATTACCCAATTCCGACCAGTTTTAGACAGTAGATCCACCAAGCCGACTCAGATTCCGGCCTATATGCCAAATAGGCAATTGCTAGCCTTAACAAACACTTTTTGAATTTACACCTTTTGCTTCGATGTATTAGACTGTATGGACTGCTTGGAGCTCACTTGTTTCTGTAGGACACCTATAACCCTGTCATGCATTTCATCCGACAGAGCCGCTGACCAGATTAGCGGGATCCACTAATAAACGCTGACGAAACAACGACCGGATCAGAAGAGGACGTTACGTATCCAGATTCTCAGCATGTTGAACGTTGCGCACAGGGAACTCCTTCACTTCACCGTGTGAATACAATGTGCATACCTTCATACAATGTAAAGTTAAATCTTCATAAAGTACAGCTTCAGAATGTGTTGATTCTGGTTCCTAGTTGCGTCTCTGCCCACGGTCTTTTGTTGCTAATAAAAACCCTGCAGTATCTCCGAGACATAGACTTGCACAGTACACGTCGTCCGTGGTCACTAGAATGCCAAAATACTCTCGATTAACAATGGCTACTGCTTTTACATCTCCTTTTTTGTCTCAATGTATAGAGTATGAGGGGCCGCCTGGGACAGAATTCATACTTGGTCTTACACACACTATTATAATCTCTCACATACACTATTATACTCTCTCACATACACTATTATACTCTCTCGCATACACTTATATACTCCCTCACATACACTATTATACTCTCTCACATACACTACTATTCTCTCTCACATACACTACTATTCTCTCTCACATACACTACTATACTCTCTCACATACACGACTATACACTCTCATACTTACATGTAAAAGGAGTTTAATAGTTTGAATGAAACGGAAGTGAGTTTGAATGAAACGGAAGTGAGTTTGAATGAAACAGAAGTGAGTTTGAATGAAACGGAAGTGAGTTTGAATGAAACAGACGTGAGTTTGAATGAAACGGAAGTGAGTTTGATTCCTCGGTTCCTGATGGGGTGGGCCGCCTGTCAATCATAGTGGCACTGGCCCACATTGGTCCCTATGTGGCTCTGCGCCCGCCGCCTATATTATCTAGTGGGCTTGCTGCTTTGAAAGTAAAGCTAGCACCACCAACTCAAGGCGTACAGTACGTCCACACCAGAAGCGAGTTGTTGTACGACCCAACCCTTTTTCAGTTCAGAGATCGAAACGCCATAGTGGTTTGGATACCAAGCGATGATAAGCGGGAGTATTTATACATCTAGAACGTTCGTATTTAAGCGGGAATCATTTTCATTTGCTCTACATGCCACCAATCTAACCAACTAATCGCGTGTAGCATGCTTTAAACAAAACCCAAAAAGTTTTTGAAATCGTCACATAAACAAACTAATCGACAAGACGAGGGATAAATGACAAGGGATATATCACTTGTCGTTTATCTCTCTATTCCCCACTATTCACGGAGCCTGAGGTGAATAATTGTTAATTAAATAGTCTATAGATAGATAGCCTAGTCAAGTCTTTATTAATACCAAACTACACAAATCGTCGGGAATCCATTTAGGTGGTTCGGCCCACACAGGACAGTAGCCTACAAGACCACACAGAACAAGTCTGACTGGACACACACACAATACATCACATTAAAACTAGACACGCGTTGATAGATAGATAGATAGATAGATAGATAGATAGGCCTAGATAGATAGATATGTTCCGTTATTTGCCTTGCGGAGCCAACCAGTCCCGTGCACGTATGCAAATTAGCCATGTGCGCCAATGTCTATTTGTTTTGAGTGCGACGAATGAGTGCAGATCATGATTTGCTAATGCAGATAAGTGAAACATATTTAAACTAGCCTACTACAGCACGCAGGGGTTTTTGTTCTCGGTTGTAATTAGCCTACATTTTAGGAGTGTTTTTATATTGGGGGGAATCACTGTCCTACTTGTTGTCGAAGCACTACGCTTTATCCAACAAGCTAAACCGTCTCGGCAATATGGCCAAAGTGTATGGGAGTTCACGCTTTGATATGGCTGTCTGTACTAAAAGCATACGGCTCCTTTAAATGCATCTGCATAATTGAATTGTATGTCATGAGCGACTTGAGCGACCAAAGAGAACAGATATATTCGCAGCGAAACTTTGTGAGCGACCAAAGCGTCTGGACGCTCCTGGTGTGGACGTACGGTTAAAAAGGAACAATTAAATCAAGCAGCAGAAACAACCGTGGCAAAAAGATGTCAGTGGTATTTCTTCTTATTTACTTTATTTTCCACGTCACCGTTTCATTCAAACTCACTTCCGTTTCATTCAAACTCACTTCTGTTTCATTCAAACTCTCTTACACATACTACTATACTCTCTTACATACACTACTATACTCTCTTACACATACTACTATACTCTCTTACATACACTACTACATTCTCTTACATACACTACTATACTCTTACATACACTACTATACTCTCTTACATACACTACTATACTCTCTCACATACACTACTATTCTCTCTCACATACACTACTAAACTCTCTCACATACACGACTATACACTCTCATACTTACATGTAAAAGGAGTTTAATAGTTTGAATGAAACGGAAGTGAGTTTGAATGAAACGGAAGTGAGTTTGAAATGTTCATAAGAGTCGCAGAAATCGAATATCAATATTATTTTAGGGTAATTACATTGTGTATATGCACAAGCCATCTTATACAAAGCAGCCGAAAAATAGAAAACCGAAACGCTACAATGTTGGATTCAATGAATCAGACGACAATAGCAGAATTCTAACCCTGAATCGCAGTTTTCTAAAAAAACAACATAGTAGCGTTTCGGTTTTCTATTTTTCGGCTGCTTTGTATAAGATGGCTTGTGCACAATACACAATGTAATTACACTAAAATAATATTGATATTCGATTTCTGCGGACTCTTATGAACATTTCAAACTCACTTCCGTTTCATTCAAACTCACTTCCGTTTCATTCAAACTCTCTTACACACACTACTATACTCTCTTACACACACTACTATACTCTCTTACACACACTACTATACTCTCTTACACACACTACTATACTCTCTTACACACACTACTATACTCTCTTACACACACTACTATACTCTTACACACACACTACTATACTCTCTTACACACACTACTATACTCTCTTACACACACTACTATACTCTCTTACACACACTACTATACTCTCTTACACACACTACTATACTCTCTTACATACACTACTATACTCTCTTACATACACTACTATACTCTCTTACATACACTACTATACTCTTACATACACTACTATACTCTCTTACATACACTACTATACTCTCTTACACACACTACTATACCCTCTTACATACACTACTATACTCTCTCACATACACGACTATACACTCTCATACTTACATGTAAAAGGAGTTTAATAGTGTGTGTGTATGAGTATAGTGGTGTATATGCAAGATTAGCATGAATTCTGTCCCAGGCGGCCCCTCATAATAGAGCCTGGTCGAGCATTTAACAAATATGCATCAATCATTCATACAACTTTTCTTTAGCATTCAGCTCATCTATGAAGCAGTCACATCATATGTCCTCCTTAACCTCTGTGTGTGTGTGTGTGTGTGTGTGTGTGTGTGTGTGTGTGTGTGTGTGTGTGTGTGTGTGTGTGTGTGTGTGTGTGTGTGTGTGTACTGCTTGATGGTAGTTCTAGTTATGGTAAAAGTTCAATGATGCCTTTGTGGATTGTTAATAGTGTATGGCTACTATTTGAAAAAATATATAACGTAGTGTTATGTAAAGTCTTTCCCCTTTGAAAGGTGAATTATTAAAGCAATACAATGATTGGTCCAGGACAGGAGAACAAGACATATCACAGAAAGAAAATAACAAATCATCAACGGAAATGAGATAAAAAAGAAATTGGTCTTTCCCAGAATGCAAAACTGAACAGGTAAAAAAACCCTGGATGAAACCTCTTATTTTAGTTAGCGTCGAAAACAACCAGAACAAAATTAAATAAAATGTTGTTCTGATGGTCATCCGATCCAACCATGGCACGGTTGCTTTCCATCCCCTGTTCCGTTGGGATGGGGCAGCGATCTCACGTCTCAGACCCCTGGACACCCCTCAAAACAGGACGTCCTCGTTGGTGATGAGCCCCTCCACCACCAGCCGCTGGTAGCGGATGTCGTTGAGAGCCGTCATGGCGTCAAGCCCCGGGGCCCTCATCAGCGTGGGGCCGAACACGATGCCCAGGTTCTCCCCTGTCATCAGGTTCTCCGTACACTGGGTCACCCTGGAGACAGGGAACGGTTGGAGAGACTTTCCCGGGTCATGGAGGGTTCTCTTACTACACAGGTTGGTTACCAGGAGGTGATTTTCCCGTTTAACTTGTATTTTTCTGTCACATGCTGAACACAATTAACATTGAAAACATAAGCAGAAACATAGAGAGACAGGCAGAGAGAGCTAGAGGGAGAGACGGAGAGACAGAGAACTAGAAAGAAAGAGACAGAGATCTAGAGAGAGAGACATAGATCTAGAGAGTGAGACAGAGAGAGACAGAGACATAGAGAAAGAGAGACAGGTAGTCAGGAATAGCTGTATGAATGCTGGATACACATTTGAAGGAGACGAGAAGTCTTTCTGTTGTTAATTGTCAAATAAGTATGTGCCTGAAGCATGAAGTTGTGATGGAAGGAACACACATTGTGTCTTTCGCTTCATTCACTTTCTAGAAGGTTGATCCAACGACCAAAGAGACGTGACTATCACACTTTCACCATGCCAGAGAACCGGATCCGGCCAGTAAAAACCGGTTAAACTCCAACCCCAGGAATGAGCTGGGCTAGAACGAGAACTGCCTTTACACCAGGGGCAGGGGGCGGGGATACGCCGGTCATCGCTCTCGCCCACACGAACAGCATCACAGATTCGCTGGATCTGTTGTGTTTGGTTGCCTAAGATGGCGCCCAAAGCAAGGAGCAAAACTTGAACAGCTGCAGCGTGTTCCACCATTGTTGTTGTTGTGTTAGAAACTGGCGCGAGGGTTCTACTTCTTATTGTACAGTTCCGGTGTTACACCGAATTCTGCGACCCACCGAAAAGTGTGACCCCAGGGGAGGCTGTTGCATATTTTCTGCAATATGCATGAAGCGTTGACAGGCATGACAAAAAAATACATAAAACATAAGATCTCCCCCCAACAATTTAACTTTTTGATCAAGGTGCTTAATAAATACATTTGATTGATTTGATTAGCATTTTACAGACCCATAGAATGATAGGGCGTTTAGTACGGTCCTTCACCGTTGCTTCTTTATCCATAAAAAGCTACAGTCAGTGTTAAATTAAGCTGATTTACCTTTGAGCATTTCCTATTATAGGCTAATGTGTAAAATGCTGTTTAGAATTAATGTTAGTATCAAGAAAAGAAAGACCCACCGGAGATCTTATGTTTTATTTGCGTTTTTGTTATAATGCACACGTGCATGTTGCAGATAATGTGCAAGAGCGCCCCCTGAGGTCACACTTTTCGGTGGGTCGCAGAATTCGGTGTAACACCGGCAAGGCGCGAGGGTTGCTGGGAAAGTGGAGACGTATGCAGACGTTTTCAGTGACGTGATGACGTTGCTCTCGCCGGCTCCATGGCTGGCTCTGGCCGGTGTGAAACCAACTGGTTCATAACTGGGATAAGGCTGGAACCAGTTTTGGCCCTAGCACCAGCCCGGAACTGGCTCTTGGTTATTTTTGGTGTGAAAGGCCTATGTTAGAGTACATGAAATCCCCTAGTAGATGAAGGCCTTTACTGCTCAACAGTAAAGGCCAGGCTTATCTGATCGCACATGAGTGAGTGCTAATGTGTGTATGTACATATACACGCGTCGCATGTGTATATTCCTGTGTGTGTGTACCTCTTGAGGTGTCCCATGAGGTATCTGAGGGTCTCACAGTGAGCGGGGGGCAGCAACTTTAGCGCCTCATGGAGCGCCTCCAACCGCTTGTCTGCATCCGGGATCTCTGCGCACACGCACACACACAAGCACAGGTCTGTGATACATGATCTTCTAGTAGACTTGATGTGACTCCCTGTTGATATTTGCCTGTTTGTTGATGTTAGTTTACCTCTTGCATGTCAAATCTTATTGTGTCAAGTGTTTTAGACTACTGAGAAAAGTGCTGCGATTAAATATGAGTTATTTTATCAAAACTAGGCACACCTATACGCTGGGATCAAAGCAGCACCCTTCAGCTGGGAGCCACACACCCTTACACTGGACTGTCCTTCCACCGCCAATAAGAGGCCATAAATCACCTTTATTATCACACGCACACACACACACACACACACACACGCACGCACGTACTTGCGGCCTCCATGAAGTGTGGGTAGGCGTCGTAGGTGATGAGGGGGATGGGCAGCTCTCTGAAGTACAGCTTCAGTGCCCCCGTGATGATGTTGATGTCCTCATACACGTTGGTGGAGATGTCCGCCTTATCACCGTCTGAAGGGGGGGTTCATCGTTATGCTACGGCCACACCAAACGCGTTACTCGCGTTGGATAACGCGTGTAACGTGCCTAACTTGACGCTTGATCATTGTCTGTCACAAAAATGGTTCAACGCGCCGAAAGGTACGGCCACACCAACCGTGTTACTCGCGTTTGGGGCGTTGAAAATCGTAATTTTTGCATAGGGAACCATTGGTATAGGCGCGTAGACGCGTTACACGCGTTGAAGCGTCGCGTTAGGGGCGTTAGACACACGTAATTACGCACGTAAACGCAGTAACGCCCGGAGTTCAAAAAATTTAACTTTCAACGCTCCAACACTGACGCTTAGCCAATCAGCGTGGAGCTTGACCCGACGTCACTGGCAGAGAGTAGTGACGCTTGCACAGAAGCATACGGCCGACATCTTTCTTTATTCTGGGTGGAAATAGTAACATAGTTACGCCATTAAATGCCTTTATGGAAACATTTTTTGCGAGAAATGTGCATTTTACTTTCATAATGTTCGCTCGGTGAATGTGAAGGATGTTTGATAGTTATGACGAAGAGGGAACGCTCCGTTCACTTGCATGGACATGGACTCATCTAGCCGCGTTGAAAGCGTTGAACCATCACACAATGATCAAGCGTCAGGTTAGACGCGTTACTCGCGTTATCCAACGCGAGTAACGCGTTTGGTGTGGCCGTAGCGTCACTCGCGTTGGATAACGCGTGTAACGTGCCTAACTTGACGCTTGATCATTGTGTGTCACAAAAATGGTTCAACGCGCCTAACGCGCCTGTGGCTGCGCTGGATTTAGGAGTCCGAGTTAGGAAACCCAAACGCCGCCGTGTTTGGGTGCATGATAGAGTTTAGATCGGGTTAGGTTATATAATCTCGGATATAAATAACAATAATCGGGTTAAATAACTTCATATGGTGTGTCTGGTGTGTTTCCAGCATTCGTAGTGTTGATCGCCATGCCGTTATTCCGACGCCTCATAGTTCCGACGTCTCAATGGTGTGTGTGTGTGTGTGTGTGTGTGTGTGTGTGTGTGTGTGTGTGTGTGTGTGTGTGTGTGTGTTGAGAATTAGACCTACGCTCTCTGTCCATGGGGCTGAAACACTGTCCAAATGAAGTGAAGCGTTGTCACTTTGCTCTCCAATATTCATCGTGAACGTGATATTTATTTTGGAGGGAGAGTGAGAGAGAGCGAGAGAGAGCGAGAGCGCGAGCGAGGTATAAAACTCTTTATATGTAGGCCTATTCGGCATATTGAACCGTCGGCCTAATGCGCCTCCTTTTTGAAATGTCGGACAAACGGACCTTCGGACCAATGGGTTCCGTTTTCGGAACATTGAACCGTCGGCATAGTGGCATGTCGATCTAATGGGAAATGTTTCGGACCATTGAGACGTCGGATCAATGTGTTGTTGGAATTACGGGCAGGCCCCGATCAGCAGAGATAGTCTGCCAAGACGTTGAGGTTGCTTAGCAACCAGAGACGCTGTCCATGCAAGTGAATGGAGCGTTCCCTCTTCGTCATAACTATCACACCAAACATCCTTCACATTCACAGAGCGAAAATTCTGAAAGTAAAAGGTATATTTCTCGCAAAAAATTTGACATAAACGCTTGGGCGCGTTACTGCGTTTACGTGCGTAGTTACGTGTGTCTGTCGCGTCTAACGCCCCTAACGCGACGCTTCAACGCGTGTAACGCGTCTACGCGCCTATACCAATGGTTCCCTATGCAAAAATGCCGATTTTCAACGCCCCAAACGCGAGTAACGCGGTTGGTGTGGCCGTACCTTTAGATCTGAGCCCCGGGTCAGGATCCTACATACTCCTACCTGATTGCGTATGGCTGACCAACAAGGCTGAAAATGTATTCTGAAAAATGTTTGAGAATTGTAAGCATATTTTAAGCACAATCGCCAATCAATCATCCAACCAACCATCCAAACCAATAAGGTGCTATAAAAAAAAACACATTTGTCGCCCGTTCGTGTTGTCGCCCAAGTTTTGTCAGGCAACAAATCATAAACTGTCGCTGTGCAAGTTTTGTCAGGCGAATTTGCTGCGGTTCACCCCGGAATGCACTGCAGGGAACGGTTGGCCGGTTGAACGCTGATTGGCTGTTACGTTACGCAACTCACTCAGTGGCCACGCTGTTGAACGCTGATTAGCTGTCATCTCAAACGAATTTGTCGCGCTACAAATCCTCGTGAACGCGCTCGCCTGTGCAGGACAGTGCAGAAATTGTGGCACGACAAATCAAAACATTCGCCGGTTTTCTCTAGCGAATAATTCGCCCGATTCGCGTCTCTACGTTCACCTTGTATGGGATCGTGTCGCCCCTTCGTGTTTGGTGTGAACGCATCTTAAGTCTCTTCCTAATAGGCTGAAATTGGTGCCAATCAATACAACACTAAGACAAAGTCTAGGGAACTGGCCTCAAGCAAGCCAGAGGTCCTTGTTACCCCAGTAAATTGGGTAGGAAGAGGTACCTCTGTCGAAGGCCAGCTTGACGTCTTCGATGAGCTCGCTGAAGCCTGATATTCTGTACAGACCCTCGGACTGCAGGCCTGGGGAGGAAAGGGTTTGTCTGTAGTTAGGAACAGTGAGGAGCCGTCAGGGATTCTTCAATAGGGACAAGACTTTCCCTAAACACTCCACAACAATCTTTTTGTCTAGTTTGAAGACCCACATGAGCATCAATGAAATCGTATTCAGACAGCCGATTCATAAACTTTGTTGGACAAGTATAGAAGAGGTAGGTTCACGTCACATTGACAGGGAGAGAGACAGACAGATAGACGTCTGGAGCAAGTGAGCGAGAGAGAAGAAATAAATTAAAGCAGAATTTAATTACTGATGGAGAGGGAGATAAGAGAGAGGAAAAGGAGGTAGAGAGAGGATTACGGAGTGAAGGGTTGATGATAGGGGCGTGACGATACACTCAGCTCACGAGACGAGACGAGACACAATATTGGGTTCACGAGAACGAGACGAGACGAGATTTTAAGAAAACTACAATGACAAAATATATGACTGGACCAACAGACTTTTATTTAACCAAGTCGCGCATGCATTTTGAAATGTTTTATTATAACTCTGTACATGCATGAAATTGAAACTAAAACTAAAATTTATAAAAGTTAAATTAAAATAAATTAAATTAAATAATTCTCTTTTTTTCAACTATATTATGTGCAAAACCAAATCAAAGTACCCAAAATGTACTTTGATTAAATGTATTCGTTTTCGCGGTTATTCAGCCTCTTCTTCTCCTCCGGAAAAACACGACCGCATTGCATTGTGGTATACGAGAGTAACATGTAGGCTACATCGTATGTACACTCAAATTTTGGGAATTTTAAGTGCACTATATAGTGCATGAAATTAACCACTGAGAATTTGAACACCACTACAAAATGGCGAGCACCCTATATAGTACACTATATCCGTGATAGGGAACGATTTCGAACACAGCTTATGGCTGCTTTCGATGCTTCCCCTGCTTCTCCTCCTCTTCTTTTCCTTCTCCTTCTTTAGGTTCTGGCAGGCTAGATGTAGCAAAGGCGCATTACTGCCCCCACAGGCGACAAATAGACGTTTGGATAAATCACAAATCTCGCGAGACCGATTTTTAACGCGACGGGTAATATCGTCGAGTTTAATCTCGCGGCACGAGATTTCGTCACACCCCTAGTTGATGAGGAATCTCTCACTCACTCACTCACTCACTCACTCAAACCATGACAAGTACACAGGGGATCTGCGCTAACAAACTCACTACGCCACTGGCTTGTTCACTCTAACACGCAGGCTCCTAAAGTCCCTCGGCCATCTCCACGTCCCCCGCCCCCCTCACCTCGGGCCTCCAGCTCTTGGATGCACATGTCCACCACCATGGGCCTCTTGGCGTTGTGTGCCTTCACCAGGGTGGTGAGGTCACAGCTGTACACCTTCTTCACGTGCCGCAGGTCCGGCTGGCAGTCGTTGGGCACCACCTTGGAGCACTGCTTGTGGACGTTCAGACCACAGTCTGGGGGGAGAGACATTTAGGGTTTCATGTTTGATCCTTCTTTAAGAGCCTGTTATCAGCATTTCAGGTTTCGGATATCGGAATTCAAGCTGACAGGTGGTCATTGCGGTGATATTTTAACGTGGTATAATATTTAGTAAAGCGAAAAGCCAAACTACATCCCGCAGTACTGCTGCACGGGAGTCACTGGCTTCCGGTTCCGATCATTTGTCCGAGTTTGAAGGCAAATTCAGGATTCGAGTCAATTAAGCCTCAGACAGCTTCCATAGTATGAGAGTAGGCTTACAATCGTCAAAAAGCTAATAGTTGTTGTTCTGATGAAGTTCTGATGAAATTGCAAGGCAGGACTAGCGCTCTTCACCCAAGGAGAAAACCCACGGGCGCCACGACGGGTGAAGATTCCCCATCAAAGGAAATACCATCGCTCCCTGCTCTTCTCATGTTCATTCAAATACCAACCCGCTATTATTAGTAGGTAGAGACACTTTATCGTATTTCACATCTTTCTTTGTCTTCCTCCATTTTGTAGATGTTTGAGTGGTAGGTGTACTGATTGGACCACTTCGCTAGCTCACGCCTCCTATGAATCTCCCTGCCTGATGCCCAACACCCCACCATTTATAGCCATTAAGGGAAAGTACTAGATTCCAGTCTTTATTCACGGTCCAAATTGAGTATTTCGGTCTTGTACTGTGTTTCCACTGCAGGGTGCGGAATGGTTCGGTTCGCAAAGTTGCGGTAGGGGTTGCGTTTCCACCGCAAAAAGTGGGCGTGACCACTCCGTTGGGGTACTGAAAACGAGACGAGACGCCTGAAAGGGTACCGGAAAATTCTAGCTACACACCCCCTCCGTTGATTGGTCGACAGAATCGTCACTTCCGGGCAACGTGGGGATAAAAACAAGCAAACAGTAGCCTCGAGGTATTATTCTTTACAATGAAAATGTCGCGTAAAACGCTCGCTTGGTCGTTGTTTACCTAGCTGCCGCGGCGATCGACATCCGGCCTACCACAAAGGGTACTGTCGGCAGTGGAAACGCGACCTCGGAACTGAGCTGGGCTATACCGCCCCCTCCCTACCGCACCTTTGCGAACCAAACCGTTCCGCACCCTGCAGTGGAAAGTTTTATGTACGCGATCATAGGTTAATCCACTGGAAAACGATAATGAGGGAACTGAGCAAGGGGTGAGGCGTGGACAGGTTGTATCCTGGCTGGGTGCTTGTGTTTATCAGTACTTTGCTGTTAGGAGTCCTGAGCAGGATTTGGATGAGGGAAGCTGCTTTAGCTCCCTGGCCAGACTTAAAGAAGGAGGATAAGACGGAGAGAGAGAGGGATTAAATTTAAACTGCTGCTATGGTTGTATTTCAAAGTAAACATAGGGTAGACATGGTATTGATTTGGTGGCCATACATTGGTAGAATTTCACACATTACACAACATATGATATATCTATAACACAAGATGGCCGGACATACATTTAACGCTGGTGAAACCTCAGAGTTAAAGTAAAGTTGTATCTATTTTTTGGTGTTTGTTTGGGAGTTAGCCTGTGTGTGTGTTACCTGCACACTTGACTCCCTGAGCGATGAGACCCCACATGAAATTGGCGCAGTACTCACACCAGTGAGGACCCCTGAACGTGTGGACCTAAACAGAGAAGGGGGAAAAAAAAAAAAAAAAAGAGAGAGAGAGAGAGAGAGAGAGAGAGAGAGAGAGAGAGAGAGAGAGAGAGAGAGAGAGAGAGAGAGAGAGAGAGAGAGAGAGAGAGAGAGAGAGAGAGAGAGAGAGAGAGAGAGAGAGAGAGAGAGAGAGAGAGAGAGAGAGAGAGAGAGCGAGAGAGAGAGCGAGAGAGAGAGCGAGAGAGAGAGCGAGAGATAAGGGAGCGTGCGAGTGTGTGGGAGAAAAAGAACAGGAGAAGTGGGAGATGTGTGAAGGAGAGCAATAGTGCACATCTAATTTAATTAAATTATAATTAAGGGGCATCTGCATGCAGATCATATTAGCAGCAGCATGACTAACGCTGGAGACAACACCAAGATAATAGTCTACATTCTGAACAATGGATAAATACCTTCAACCCTACCTTCAACCCTTAAGGATTCTCTTATTTAAATCTAGATGATCAGTTTGATTTGAACAGCCTGTCATGCAAATATAAGCCTCTCGGGCTGCATTGTGTTCATATTGACACACACACACACACACACACACACACACACACACACACACACACACACACACACACACACACACACACACACACACACACACACACACACACACACACACACACACACACACACACACAGAGAGACAGAGACAGACAGAGAGAGATTTGGAGAAAGTGAAGTGGATACTCATAGAAATAGAGAAGGAGAGGAGGGCTACATACTGACAGAGAGAGAGAGAAACAAACATAGTGGGACAGATTCTGACAGAGACAGAGAGACTGACAAAGACCAACACAGACAGAGAGAGAAAGATAGAGACAGTGAGGGAGATAAAGACAGAGCCAGAGTCAGTGAGAGAGACAGACAGAGAGAGAGAGACAGTGAGTGAGTGAGTGAGTGAGTGAGTGAGTGAGTGAGTGAGTGAGTGAGTGAGTGAGTGAGTGAGTGAGTGTGTGAGTGACAAAGAGACCTAGAGAACGTGGATGGAGACCCCCCCTCTCTCACCTTGAAATTGTGGACCTTCTCGTATTTCGGAGCCACGAAGTCACTCTCCCTCAGGGTGGAGCGCCGCACCAGCGACGTGATCTGGGAAAGAGCAAACGTTCTGATTGGCTGCCAGAAGGCTGAAGCGGGAGACGCTGGCTTGTGTGGGATGGACCTCGAGCCGGACAGGTGCATGATGGGTACGGAGCCTTTGGCGTTGGAGAGAGAGAGAGCTGAGATCCTGCCTCCCTTTCCCCCCTTGGAGGATTTCTTTCCTCCCGTTTTTGTGCCGGTGTAAGACTCCCTGCTCGGCATTGTGGGACTTGTAGTTCGATGAACCAGTCTCAATTAACCACTCTTAAAGAAACACCTATGCTGAATTGTCTATTCAGTTCCGTACAGAACAGCAATCCGTATAATTAATATCCAGTTGGAGACCGCACCACAAAAGACTTTGCTCATCACGGTATATTTGTTTGAATAAAGAACCAAATCAACCCGTTATATAAGCAGGAGAACTAAACGATGGGAGTCTGTGTAATTCAGCACACCTGATAACAACAAGCATCACTGCCAAGCCATCGGAATAATCATGCGGTAGACCAATCACACTGGACGGAACCGTGACGAGCAGCCAATGAAATAAGAGCTCTGGCCAAAAATTGTGTTTACGGGGGCTGCTGTTTACAAATCCTAACCCCCCCCATTCCTCAGTGGAAACAAAGAATAGCAGGAAGACAAACTGTCAACTTCCAGCGCACATAAAACGAAAAAAAAAGAAAAAAGAAATGAAAGAGCAAAGAATAAAAAAAAACAAGAACAATAAATAGATAAATATAGCACAGGAAAAATGCTGAATGTGGTCCTTTCTGTTGTATTCCGTGAAAATGTCAGTGGTGTTGCAGCCAAGCGCTGCCGTCCCAGCCACTAGTGTCCCCGTCTCCTGGAGGTGACCGTCTCGCTGTGTGAGAGAGTGTACCCTGGACGCGTCGTTCTAAGCCCCTGTGAGATAATCCTCTTTCCCCCCACACACCAATCACAAGGCAGAACCAATTAGAGAGGGAGAGAGAGGAAAAGAGGTGTGAGAGAGAAGCAGGAGAGAGAGAAAAAAGAGCGAGATCACGCAAGAGAGGGACAGACAGCCAGAGAGTGAACGCGCACAGCAGGGAGCAGGCAAGAGAGAGAGCAGGGTAAAGAGAGATAGAGCTCATGAGAGAAAGAGAGAGAGAGGGGGGGGGGCTGGGCTATAGTGCAGCATTGGATAGATTACACAGGAGAGTAGCATGAACGGATCGGAGTGGATGAGGGCTTGTTTATAATAACAGTGTGTGTGTGTGTGTGTGTGTGTGTGTGTGTGTGTGTGTGTGTGTGTGTCTGTGTGTGTGTGTGTGTGTGTCTGTGAGACAGAGACAGAACGAGTCAGAGGAAAGGAGAGGCAACTGGACGGCGGTTTGGCTTAAACTCTCAAAATCGATTGTCAATTCACCTCCTCCTTTAAGTCTTTGTTTTGCAATCGTCCAGTCAGTCAGTCAGTCAGGTCTAGTCTAACGTTATCACCTTGTCCTCTCAATGAAGCACCTCTCTCTACCAATAACTTAAATGAAGGCAAATACAGCCACAAGAAATCTCTCTCCCTCTCTCCCTCCAGAGTGGAAGAATTAGAAGCATAGAATTGGGAAGGAAAAATTGTACAATCCTTAACATCTACACGGTTTCTAATGCCTCTAGCAAGACCAAAATAATAAAGACAAATAAACCACAGCAAATGACGAAAAGAGGCTGCTATTTTGAGACCCTTTTGTTCCCTTTGGATTCAGAGGGAAGTCGTTCCTAACGATCAGACCGCACAGACATCTTTGCCCTAGTTCTTATCTTTGGTCTGA
This sequence comes from Gadus chalcogrammus, assembly GCF_026213295.1. NCBI lineage: Eukaryota > Metazoa > Chordata > Actinopteri > Gadiformes > Gadidae > Gadus > Gadus chalcogrammus. The sequence continues at coordinate 24,974,542 of NC_079415.1, read as the reverse complement.
AAAACAAGTGATGGGATGTGATAATTGTGTGCATGCATGTGTGTGTGGGAGAGCTTTTATTTTGGCGGGGATTGTCGAGAACAGCAGTGTTCAAATTGGTAACCAGCGGGAAACCTTTTATAAAAATAATCTGCCTTTTGTTTCAAACAATGATAAGAAAGTGTCTGGCTCTTAACCCCATTGCACAAGAAAACACTGAGTGGCAACGCACAGATCACAAAGTCTATGAATGACGGTTGGTGAAGGTTATATTTAAGACCACTTCCCCCAGAGCAGGGGTGCCCACACTTTTTCGTCCAGGTCAAAATGTTCTACCTACATTAAAAAAAACTAAACGTATATTTATTTAATATACCGAGTACATACTCTGATGACTTGCAATGAATGGAGTCAGCCAGGGTTGCATAGTCCGGACAGTAGCTGCTGGTAGCTAGTCTGAAGCAGGCTTCCAAATTACCCTCAGTCATGATGGAATGGTATTTGGATAAGTAGAGCCAAATAATGCAGCCAAGGAGGTAGCCCATTTCCTCATGTTGGGATACTTTTCCTTTGTGAGTAAGTTCCCAAACTGTCAATGAACTTATAGTCAATGTTCCCTCCAAACTGCGCCCTGCGCAATCGCACACCGCTCCCGCGTTCTCCACGCACAGCAAATCTATGCAGCGCATAAAATAGAATCCAACCTGAACTGTAAATAAAATAATCGCATAACAATTTTGCAATGCAACTCAGTGAGTGACAGGTGACAGTAAAACAATGACTAACACTGTGTCCAGCCAATGACATGATGCGGCTCACACGTATTTACTTACGCAGCCAATCAATGTCTTTAACAGCGCTTATGCGTACGTGCCTCTGTTTAGCAGGTTAGCGTATAGCTGACGGTGCGGCGGCGAAGTTAAAGGCCCACTATGCAACTTCGGGAATTTCTTCGCTGTTTTCTTGGTTTTGGCACGCACATTTCTCTACACAGCGCCCCCTACAGCTTCGTAGTAGATATTTTACAACACTGTCGTAACAACTCGTTGACGACCCTTCCCCATGCACTTCTACGCGAGCCATGTGCATTTGTTTTCAAAGAAGCCGGCGAATGCGTGGAGCCATGTCCGAAGTAAATGTTCATAAAGTGTAGGCAAGGTTATACATTTTTAAAATGGTGTATTTGTATTGCAATAAACATAAAGCCATCCTTTTTATAGTTGACGGGGAGAATTTATATCCTGGATTATAATTGTTTTACCTTAGGTTGAACAGAACAATCAGTGTGAGAGTGTTGGCCAACATAATAATCTAAATAAACAAGAACCTGGATTCGGGGATTCAGTCTGTATCTGGGGGACGAGACAGACGAACAGCAAAACACCAATGGAAACAAAGGTGTTTATATGGTTGCAACCAAGCAAGCTAGAGACATACAGGGCTCACAACAAAACGGTCGAGAAAACAATTTTTACAGGGCTCACAACAAAATGGTTGAGCAAACACATTTGTACAGAGACTATCAACATCAAGAATACCACGAGGACAAAGTTCACCCAAGGGTACTTTCAATTTCAAAAGCAACACGGCCAAGTCGGAGTCTGATTTGAAGTCTTCTTTTTCTTTCAGTTCACGCTATTCCTGAAAAGCTTGCCCAACGTTTACTCGTGTCTGGCCTCTCTGTCGGTCAGTCTCCCTTTTCTCTTCTTCTGTTCCTCCGACATTGGGTTTCTCTGTCTCTTTTTAGTCGGCTGATCTATGATGAATGTAACAATCCCTTAGTTACTTGTGTTTATATCGAGCCGGTTCCGTGTTTGGGGGTCTGTGCCGCAAAGCAATTCGTTACTTCACGAGACCCGAGACTCCCGCGAGAGTGGGCGGCCGGTCGCCGGCAGAAACATATTCATTTTCTCCGCCAAGATGCGCAAGGGGGAATTTAAACAACGACCAATCGAACAAAAATGTATAATGGAACCATCGCAATGACTCCTAGCCTGTTATATTAAGGTAAATCAAGCCAAAAAAGTTGCATAGTTCCCCTTTCACTCGTGTCTGATCTCTTTTCTGGTCCATTCTTCTTTTGTTCCACCGACAGTCGCCTCTTGGGTCCCTTATCAGTCGATTGATCCATGATGAATGCAACAATTGCCTCGCAACTGGCTGTTTATATCTAGCCGGTGCCATGTTTGGGTGTGTGTCTGTGCCGTAAAGCATTTTCGAAACTACAATCTGACTACATTTTCGAGGATACTTCCGCTGCGTCACATCCGGATTGGCTCGGTCCGAACAGATCAAGTTGCATATGCGCTTTTTCACTGGAGGCGACATGGGTAAATGACACACCCACCAATCGACCCAGAAATGGATGCAGAACCATCAGCATAACTCTCAACCTGCATACTTAATGTAATTTTGGCTAAAAAAGTTGCATAGTGGGCCTTTAAGCTAGCTTACCCCTTACTATGGCAAAACGAACGGGTAGTGGCACATCCGCTCACCAAGCCAAAGTCAAAAAGAAATGCAGTTCTTTAAAATGGAATGTCTGTTGGAGTATGTGCGAACAGAAGAACAAGAGGTGGAACTGGATGAGATGGTTTATTTTTCGAGCGAGAAAGGGCTGCGCTGCAAAACATGCTGCGAAGCCAAAGTAACAAGGGAGTTTTCGGAGGGAAAAATGTGGACTGAATGGAAGTTGGACTACCTCAAGCGTCACATTCAGCAGAAAAGTAATTTGAATGCTGTTGGAATTGTACGAAGACGCAAGATGGGAATGGGGATCGGTACATTATTGCAGGAGAGCACAAAAGATCGAGAGTAGAGGAACGAGCTGTCGCACAAAAAGAAATCCAACCCATCTCATCGACAACATTCTAGTCGCCATCAAAATGAATGCATCAATGCTGTCGGTACAACAAATCCATGATCACATGGCAAAGTATGTGAGTATACCAGAAGGATGGCGAAGCAAAAATTATGCCTTTGAATTTGTGAACTCCATCAATGAGATAGTGATAGATGAGAGGATCTGCAATGTTAAAAATGGACCCTGGCATACCCTGATAGTAGATGAGAGCACAGACATAAGAGTGCACAAAATGCTAGTCCTATATTGTAAATACAGGGAGAAGAATGACGTTAACTATAAAACTGTGTTCGGCGGCATCATCCATATGACAGCATGCACTGCTCACGATATTATGCAGGCAATCAATCAGTTTTACTCCAAGCATGGACTGGACTTGCAGAGAATGGTGAAGCTGACCTCTGATGGCGCCCCAGTAATGCTAGGAGTTAAAGCGGCAAATATCACACCTAACAGAACAACATTGCGTGGCCCATAGAGAGGACTTGGGCATTGATGATGCCTGGAAAGATGTGCCTTTGATGCGAGATGTGGAAACTCTTCTTAGAACTGTATATTCCATTTTTCTCTCGGTCCAGTGTGTAGAGGGGCAAAATGGAGGACCTAGCAAAGATTCTCGATGAGGATACACTTTCATTCAGGCCTCTGAGCGGAGTGCGATGGCTATCGCGGCACAAAGCTGTGAATGCTGTTCTGAGGAACTACACTGTGCTTGAAGAATACTGCAAGAGAGAATCCAGTGATAACAGAGATCCAGTGGCAATTTACTGCTACAAAAAGCTTTGAGATTCATAGTTCAAGGTTACTCTCACTGCTCTAGGAGATGTTTTGGGCGAGCTTGCACAACTCTGCCTTTCTTTTGAAAGACGCAACCTGACTGTGATGAAAGGTCACTGCTTTGCAAGAGCAAATATTGAGAAGTTGCGTTCCCAATACTTGAACGATGAGAAGGATGTTCAATGGAGTGACCATGTCAAAGAGGTGATGAGGACCTCATCGGCTGATGCCAGAAATACTGGTGAGATTACTCTTTTTATTCGTAAGCTCTGTAATCAGTTGGATGCTCGTTTTCCAGAGGATGAATTAAAGGAGTGGTCTGCATTTGACATTGAAGCATTGAGCTCAGACATCAGTTTTGAGTATGGATCAACAGACATTGCTACACGGGCAAGGTAGTAGGAGGCCATTCTCCATCACCCACATTCTATGGAGGCCATTAACAGTGAAAAGGCTGAATTCAAGTACATAGTGATGCAAAAACTGAAACAAGGGTCAATCAGCACATTCTCAGATATGGTGGCTCCAGCACTTAGATGTGAGGAGCTAAAGGAGATCTCACAGCTTGTGGATATTTGTGCCACATTTCAATCATCCAGTGCGGATTGTGAGAGAGGCTTTAGTTTGATGGATCATAGCAAAACAGCATCCAGAAATCGTCTTGAAGTGGCACATTTGGACCAGCTAGAAACAGACGGGGCCATCAACCTTGACAAAGTCTACAATCACTGGAGAAGTGACAGGGCAGATGGGAAAAATAAGGTGATATTTAAGTCCCCGATCAGATTTGTGCTTATTTTAGTGTCATTTATTACAATTTTTTTATTTGTGGATATTAATCATCAAATGCTGTCACTAGATTCAGATTACCGGTAGTAGAAATTCAAAAGAAAAGCTGTAATTATTATATATACAAACAAAGAGTTACAGGAATTTACACTATCACATGCTTGTGCTACAGCACACACCTCATTGAGAAAAATGTGAATGTTTTAACGTGAACAAAATTTGATCTCTGAAAGGTGTACATTCAACACTCAATTCTTGCAGAGCAGGACCCTCAGCCTGACATACAACATACTACACAGCTCATGAAAAACACAATTTTTGTCTTTTTCAGTCGAAGTGTGCCAAATCACTTATATTAAAAGTAGTGCTGTCAAGCTATTAAAATATTTAATCGTGATTAATCGCATTAATGCCATAGTTCAGGGGTTTTCAAAGTGTGAGAGTGAGCCCCCCCTCAGAGAAAAAAATTCAGCTGAGCCCCCCGCCCCCCCAATTATTTTTTTCTGAATACTTGTGTTTTGAAAGCTATCTTAATTATTTTACACATTTTAAACATCTCTGATCATAATTTTAAAACATTTGAAACATATTTTTTAAACATTTGAAACATATTTTTAAACATATTTTTTAAACATTTTAAACATATTTCTGAAACATTACAATATCTTTGTGCGTTTTTAAACACATTTCTTGACACAATTTAACAACTTTATCTAAGCATGTTTTAGCTTAACCTTTTTTAAATACATTTGAACATCTTAATCTGTGTAAACTGCCAGTTTACACAGTTCATTCAGGGTCCCCGACTCTGATTCGACTTTTCTGAGTCGAATCAGATCTGCCTTTTCAGTCCAGAGATTCGACTATTCAGCGGGGTTTGTTTACCGGCGTTGCTATGGTGACCTCAATTATTATAAGCAACTGAAAACGATGCCGGTTTGAAACTAAAACTGTTATTCTGAAAAAAGTATGAATGCTATCAAAGTTCCGTTTAGATAGTATTGAAGATACAAGTGTGTAGATTTGTTTAATGGTTTGAGCGATGGTAAACGGTTGAAAAATTAATGAGTTACGATGTCTAGAAGTAGGTGTATCAGAATGGGCTGACGTCTTCAATGAAAACAGCTGAAAACGAAGCGGTATGAAACTAAAACTGTGATTCTGAAGACATGTTAAATGATATCGAAATTCTGTTTAGATATTATTGAAGATACAAGTGTGTAGATTTGTTAAATGGTTTGCACGAAGATAAAACGGTTGAAAATTGATTTAGTAATGTTACTTTTACAGTTGAAGTACGACTGATGATTTGAAACATCGACTTTCAGTTTTTTTTTCACATCGCGCCCCCCCTGAAGAACTCTGGCGCCCCCCAGGGGGGGTGCGCCCTGAAAACCACTGCCATAGTTAACTCATGATTAATCGCGATTAATCGCAATTCTTTTTTCTATGCTAAATATCCCTTGATTTCTTTGTCCCATTAATTTTTCTCATTTGAATGCTCTTATCAACATGGAGAAGTACATCGGCTTGCCTTGTGCAAATGTTTTTTTTATTGATAACAACATTAGCATATACTGATCAAAACAGGACAAAAAAAAAAAAGGCTATAGTGCAATTGAACGATGAACCAACAAAGATACTGCCTTGAACATAGCAGTCAGGCTACTGCTTCTTTGTTTTGAGCCAAAGAAAAAAAAATAAAACATTTTTTTTTCTAATAAAAGTTTTGCGTTAATCGCGCGATAAAAAAATTGACGCCGTTAAAATTGGTTTGCGTTAACGCCGTTAATAACGCGTTTAACTGACAGCTCTAATTAAAAGTAATCTAACGGAAATTTGATTATTATTTGATTATTTGAATAAGCCCTGTAACTTATGATCTCAGGTTTTTGTGTGTTAATTTTATCCCTCCTTGTCTGTCTGTTCTGTCTGCTGGTGGTGGTTTTCCTGCTCTAGCTGGAGTCCCAGTGTGCAGCAGTTCTCTCTGTGCACCTGCACCATCACAGCCTCAGCCTAGAGATGGAGTTCCTCTGAACAGCTGCCGAGTAAAATTCAGGCAGAGAAGAGGTCTAAAGTGGACCTACTTTACTGTGTATCTTTTTACTTTATACTACAGAACAAGATTTGTCTTTTTCATTGTAAGTGGGCCAAATCACTTATATTAAAAGTAATTTAACGGAAATGACTGCTGTAATTTGATTATTTTAATAAGCCATGTAACTTGTTATGATCTTAGGTTTTGGAAAGGTGTGATACTGGTGTTGCCACAGTGTGCACGTCTGATGTTGCTCACAGTGGTTCAAGTCATTCTCTGGGAGTTTATGTGTATGCTCAGACACATGAAAAATAGGGGGAACATTGCTTGCTCAATATCAGCTTGTACTGTCAAAATCTCATCTTCCACTACAGACGAGTTCAGGTGTAGTAGTGATGCAAATCCAAAAATTCTAGCACATAAATGTAGCGATTGGCTCGACTAAAGAAAAGAAACCATTTGGCAAAGCCTTGCAGATCATTTTCGTAAATGCCATAGCGAGGATGCATACAAATATCTGGAATGTCCTGCGATCTATCCGCACTACCTTTGCGATCGACCGGTCGATCCCGGTTGACGCAGTGGGCGCCCTTGCACCAGAGGGTGGGCATGGAGGTCAAGAAGAAGGAGGGGAGGGATCTGTCGAGTAGTTAACATGCCTCCAGAAGTGCTGGTGGCTGAGCGGGTAGAAGAAGTCCACCCCACGACAACGTTTGGATACCCGGTGGTGCCCTCCGGTCATGTTAAACCAACTTGTTGTCTAGACTGGTGTCTGGGACTGAAAGAACAAAGACTGCTAAATGTTGGTCACAGCCTGCGACCTGAATGTCTTCTGCCATCGCATGGTGTTCAGGAAGTTATCCAAATGTTGTCCACAGACAACAACCACTGCAAGAGGAAGTCACCCTGCGCTGAACGGTTCCCTCACGGACTGGAAACAGTGGACCGCTGGGAGGTAATTAATACTCACTCTAAAGTGGGGGTACTAAAAAAATAACTGGTTATGAAGAACTGGTTAGGAAAACGCAAATGATGCTCTCCCAGGACTGACGCTATGTGAAGGATGCCTTCGTCGTACCTTCACCAAATTCCTCTCAGCGAGCAGAGGTCTCATACTGTCACCCACCTTGCTTTACAATAACAGTCCATACTTAGGGGGTGATATCATACTTAAGGGGTGATATCATGCTTTTTCGACTTTTCCCTTTGCTTTAGGCTGTTATATGATGCACTGTATGTATACATGTTCTACGTCTGCTAAGCTAGAAAAAACTCAGTCCGAGCCAGGGGAAATATTCACGGCACATATGCACTTAAACTTTAATTACGTAATAGTGTGACGTCAGATGTCAGGCAGTGGGCGGTGCTGAAGTGCAGAAGCCCTGCCTCCCGGCTACCCGCAATGTTTACGACTTCTCGGGGTGATGGATTTGCTGACACACACGCAAAGCGTTCGACCAAGCACAACAAAGCGGGCGTGCTGACCAATAACAGCAGAATGGGCTACTCGGGAGGGGGGCCTTAAAGTGAAGTGATACGAAATGTTTTAAAGACGCTAAAATTGGTTTTGCAGAAATTAACAGTGAGAATAAGGGGTATTTCTAACATACAGACATGTAACCCTACTCTAGTGTGACTCCCAAATGCAATTATTAACCTTAAAAGAGCATTATATGGGATCTTTAAAGAGCACCTATTATGCTTTTTCGACTTTTATGACCTATAAACGTTGTTATAATGATTTATAGTCATGTTTAACCATATTAAATTGTCAAATAATGACGTACATGCATTTAGACGAATTCCCTGCTGACCGTCTGGGGTGGCTGTGCAGAGCGCTAAACACTACGATCACCGGTTGCGATTCACTTTTCCAGGATTTATCTACATAGAACAACCCAGATTTTCCATGTGTGGTAATGCTGCAACATGCTCTTCCGTAAGGTAATGTCGTGGAAATATCAATCATAACTATAAATGTATAATCACATACAAATACATTTAACCTTGTTTATATAATTATTACATTAGAAGAAACTGTATACATTCTCCCTGTAACTTAAAACAAATCCCTTCCTCTCTTAACTGAGAGAGGTTAAGTTAATTTGTATTCAAGTTCCCACTGGAGCCAGTAAGTCTGGTTCTGTGACGAGGCCAATCGACTGACTTCTTTGTTGTGTAAACTGCTTACAGCCATGTCTTACAGACCTGCAGACATGTCCAATATCCACCCATTGTATTACAAATTGACTTGGCCTAAGGTCACTCCCACTCCCTTCCCACAATGAAAACGTTCCCTATAAGAATCTTGTGAATCTATTGTCTCGTCGAATGTGTTCTTGGTAACTTTTGTATCCAGTACCTTCCCATGATCATGCCTTAAGATTAAATCAAATATTTCGCTGTCCGACGTGTCCGTGAGAGAACTTTCTCTTCATCAGGTAACCAATCACAACGGAGTGGGGTTGGCAGGAGGGGGGCGAGGGAGCGGAGAAGGACAAAGCCGAGTGTTGACAGAGAATGCTGAAAGCGCCCAGATGAGAGGAAGTTTCCCGAAAATCTACATAGTTTTTTGTGCTGTGATTTGTGTCATGTTGCTCATTAATAAGAAATTAAGACCAGAAAAGTAGTATAATAGGAGATCTTGAAAGTATATGTAGAGGAGTTACATTCATGGCGAGAGCTAGCAAATATTATCAGCCCACGACATAAAGTCTCAATTATTACCATGGCAACAGTCCACACACACACATACAGTCCACACAGTCCACCACACACACACACACACACACACACACACACACACACACACACACACACACACACACACACACACACACACACACACACACACACACACACACACACACACACACACACACACACTATGGATTTAGTGGATGTATGCGCCTTACGTCAAGGGCACTGACCCTGTAGACCTCCTCGATCACCCCCCTTCCCCCGACCTCGTCCCCCCATCCGCGGGCTCCAGGGCGGGGCTCCCCTCAGCTCAATGTCAAAGACGCACTGCAGAGTCTGCAGAAACCCGGCGCCCCCCCCTCCTATTAGCAAATCACCCGACGTACGCAGAAGGCCTCCGCCCAATACAAGTCAACCTGTGGCGGTGTCACGTTAAAATTGTCATCAGTTGTTAACAACTTGACAACTGATTTGATTGGGTTGTCCATTGCCGGGCAGGTTTCAAAAAACATTCGGCTCATGTTTCCAAAGACAAAATAACATAATACAGATAACAGATCGCTAGATAACACTTGTTTTTACTTTATATTTGTATTGTTTAATCGAATTTAGCTAGTAAACTGAGTGTTTAAAGCAGGTTTCAAAAACCATTCGCGCTTATGTTGCTGAACACCAAATAACATAATACAGATAACGGATCGCTAGATAACACTTGTTTTTACTTAATATTTGTATTGTATTGAATTGTTTAATCGAATTTAGCTAGTAAACTGAGTGTTTAAAGCAGGTTTCAAAAACCTGTCTTGTCACGCTCAATGAAGGAGTGCAATGAACGAGCCTGAAAGTTCGCGAATGTTCAAGAACCTTCCTACGTCATTCGACGCCTGTTGCCAGGCAGGTTTGGAATTTGTCAACAACTGATGACGTAGGCCGGTAAGATTTTCGCCCCCGGTACAATTTTAACGTGACAGCGGAACAATGCTGACACACACACACACACACACACACACACACACACACACACACACACACACACACACACACACACACACACACACACACACACACACACACACACACACACACACACATTTAATTCTTTATTTGAATCCACCAATCACATTACAAGAGACAAGATTCAAATATTTCAGAGATAAGATAAGTCATTGTTCAAGGGTACAAAAAACATCTCCTGCGCCACACTGCCAGGCTGCCTATCACTGCTGATATGGAGCAGAACTTTGCTAATTGTTTAGATTTTCTGCTGGAGAGCCCGGCCAGCCTTAACCCACTGAAAACACGGTTGTGGACATGCCCCAAGCTTCCAAAAATAAACACTATTAGCTTGCATTGGTAGCCTAGGTCCCTTAGAATTTCCAGAATGGGCTGGTATTTAAGGATTTTAACGTTGAAAGCCATTTCCATGTACAGATCAAATACACAGCCTATCTCAAGTAAGAGCACTTCCCTTCTGTCTCTGTTTAAAAACACAACATCAGGGGTATTTGGGATGTTACAAAACAAATCAATAGAGCTGTTAAACCATTCCGGCATGATGCGTGAATGTTTGTACAAGGTCACATTTTCTAGAGATACTTCCTTAACATTACTGGAAATTAGATCGACAAGTCGGTCATGGCGTGCAATATACAGTCCTTTGTACATAGTACAGCCATTCACAACATGGGCAACTGATTCAAGTTGATGGCCAGAGTGCATTATACAGTGTGGATGGTGGTGTGCAGGATACCATAATGCCAGATTGTATTTGGTAGGTAGCACCTGCAGCCTAGCTTTGGCAGTGAAACAGAGGATGTCCTCCCCAACAGCAGCATTTTTGTACATGGAGTGGGAAGCAGAGTGGTCGGCAAAGTCTAGGCATGCTAGCTTTCCCTGCATTCTAAGTCCAGTCCAGTGTTGTTTGGTCTCTGTTTGTTTTATGTTGAGAAGGAATCTCCTTGCTGTAGTGTTCTGTAGTATGTGTTGTGCCTCGTTGTGATATACAGTTGCCTCTGCGGTTACAGAAGGGTCGGTGACAACTGCATCAGATGCCTGTGGTGCTGTGTGTGAGTTGTGTTGTGTCCATTCCAGTTTGACTGACATTCTGTTGCACAGATCATTTCGGTCCGGCCAGTCCGACCGAACTCCAAAGCCTGCAGCTTGTGTGTCCAGTTTCCCGCTGCTTTTCCTCCCAAAGCCTAAGAAGCTGTCCTGGCCTGCTTTGGCCAGAGGGACCTTCCTCTTCCTGAGGTCCAGCATGAGGGAAGCTCTGGCAAGCTCTCTGACAGTAGCGTCATCATTGTTGAGCATGCTGAGGAGGTGTGTCAGCCTGGTAGCAGTGTATATCCATTCCACGTTTGGGACACCCAGCCCCCCCTCTTTACGTGAGAGGAAGATGAGGTCCCGGGTAGAGTGTGAGTTTAGCCCTAGCCATTTTCGGACAGCCTGGACTGTTTTATTGTTCATGTCTTGTAAGACATTTTGCAGGATGTGAACGTTTGCAAAGAGGTGTTGAACCTTTGCAAGGGCCACCTCTCTGATAGCGTCCAGTTTCATGACTACAGGGAGTGGGGAGGAATCAATTAGATCGATTCTGTTCTTATAGGCACTACATAGCTCCTGTGCCTGCTCCCCCCACTCACCCGCAATGTTGATGTTATGGCCAAGATAGGTGTATGACTCGTGGCGTGAGTAGACCCTGATAGGCTGCCCCATTATTGTGAAGGAGGGCGGTTTGTCAGATTTGGCTTTATACCAGCGGTTGCCACCACTGCGTCGCTCATAAAGAGCTGCACACTTGGTGTGCTTCACCTCCAGCTTTGACCAGTGAAGAAATTCATCTGTTCTGGCCAGCATGTTATGTATGACACTCTCGTCTCTGGAGGACACCTCGACATCATCAGCGTAACCCTGAACAAGGTTTGGGGATCTGATATCAGGTGGTGCACACTGAACGAGCCACTTGAGCCACTGGTTAATGGCAAGGATGAAGTTCACCGCACTCCAAGGGCAGCCTGTTTTAATTCCAACCTGGAGCGGAATGGGCTCTGTGAGTTGGTGTCCACAGATTACCTGCAGAAAAGATCCCTTATATACATCCGTTATGAGGTCTGCAAAGGGCTGAGGTAGATGGATCTCCTTCAGTGCATTCAGCATAATTTTGTGGGATAGTGTTCCAAAGGCATCTCTAAAATCTAGGAATACAGTAAAAAGTTTAGATGATTCATGTTTAAAATCATCGACTCCAGTTTTAAGGCAGAACACATGCTCATTCATACCCTGTCTGGCTATGTAAGCTTTTTGTTTGGGTGAGAGGATGCCTGTGTCCACAAGCCATGGGAGGATGCGGCCAAGCAGACATTTCATAAAGATTTTGTAGACAGTGGGAAGGAGAGAGATGTCTCTCCATGTGGATGGGTCGCTTGGAATATTGTCTTTCTTAGGTATTCTATGGATGAGGGCCCCCTTCCATGATCCTGGCACCTTTCCATTAATCAAACAGGTGTTAAATAAATATGTTAGTATTTGGGTGGACTGGGGTTTTCTGGCTTTGATGGTCTCATATGTCACCCCATCGTATCCACTGGCACTGTTATTGGGCAGGTGGGAAATAACTTTATCTACTTCTTCAAAAGTGAATTTAGCAGTGGATGGATAATAATCCGGGATAACCGTCTCCAAGCTTGTGGACCAAGGGGGCGGGGTCAGCGTTTGTATCGGGGGTGATTGACATTTGGCCATATAGTACTTATAAACGTCAGTCGTATTATTGACGGTTGGCGGGGGGGAGGGAAACATGCTATTATTTTCAATTATGTCAATAGCTTTGGACCTGCGGTGCTGCCATAGGTATGACAGTTTGTCTCTGCTGACTCTCCTTTGGCGTTTGTGGCGTTCGTCTGCTGCCCCTCTGCTGAGTGATGGTTGGATGACGTCTCTAACGAAGATCAGCTGTCTCTCAATCCAGGAAGTAATGGAAGCCGGTGTCAACTCCGTTGGATGTTTATCGGTCAATGGAAACTTCTTTAGAATCCGTGTTGCGTATTTCAGGAGTGGTAATCCGAACTCCTTCCCGTTGATATTTCCTGTGCGGAATATTCCGTTTTGGAAGAATACTCCGGTTAGGATGGATGCCACTTTACTCCACTTCGCTGGATCGCCGGAGCAGGCAAAGTGCGCTCTTTCTTGGAGTAGTTTGGTATCCAATGATTTCCTGAATTGTCTTTCATGAATCTCGAACATTGTCCATTCATGGCATTGAAGTTGGCGCACGTAGTTGTTAAAATCCACAGGGAGGTCTTCACCGTCCGATGGCGGTTGGCGGTTGCGGGGCGGTTGCGGGACGGGATCATGGGTTTGCCTCAGTTGTTTGTAGATGCGGCCACTGGCAAGGGCTTGTTTGAAGGCGATCCGTAGCACTGTGACTAGGCACATGTTAGGTACCAATGTCTAAGTATATCTTTCTCTGCTGCATTAACGATGGCAGTTACAACGGCGTTAACGATGGCAACACCTCACTTCATCAGCGTAGGTGTTGGGGTCCCCATGGCGCACACACACACACACACACACACACACACACACACACACACACACACACACACACACACACACACACACACACACACACACACACACACACACACACACACACACAGGTGCAGGGTGGGCCGTCATGGACTTTAGGTCATTTAAGACTCCTTCCCTTGATTGCAATTCTAAAACTGGTGAACAGCCCAGTGAGTACATGGCCCAGCCGGGACACACACACACAGCAATTTAAATACCATAGAACTGCTCAAAACCGCTCACGGTCCAATGAAATTGCTCGAGCTTCGCTCATTTGCGCAAAGTTAACCAATGCCGTCACACCGACGCAAGCCATCCCATGATCCTTTGCAGCACTTTTGCACGACCAGTAAGAATACATTTGACGAGGAAGTGCAGCATCCGGCGGGGCGACGCTAGACGTGCGTGCGTGCGTGTATATAAAGGCATGTTGGGTGTGTTTCTAGGCGTCCTCACCCTCTCCTCGGCGTGGCCACGGTCCCTGGTGGGGGTGAGGCCGTCGGGCTGGTCGGGGGCGCTGCGCAGCGGCAGGTGCTTCTTGAGCGTGGGCTCCAAGCTGAGGGTGGTGTAGCCCACGTGCTCGTAGATGGGGTTGATGGTCATCTTGGCGATGTACTCCGCCGCCTGACGGGGGAGGAGGAGGAGGAGGAAGAAGAGGGTGAGGAAGAAGAGGCAGAGATGAGAGGGGGGGAGAAGAAGGATAGTGGTGGAGGGAGAAGGGAGGGAGAGGGGTGGAGGAGGATTAGGAGGAAGAGGGTGGGGCGGAGAAGGAGGAGAGGGATGGAGGGAGGAGAGGAGGGAAGAGAGGTTAGAAAGGGGTGAGGGGGGAGGGGAGGGAGAGGAGGATAGGTACGAGATGGGTGGAGAGGGGGGGTGAGGTGGGAAAGGAGATGGGGAATTGGGTTGGAAGAGGAGTTGGGAGGGGGGAGGGTGGAGAGGGATGGGTGATTTGTTTGTTAAAGAGCCATATGTTAGGTTAAGTGGGTGCAAACAAGCTGCTGACACACCCTAGACATGCATGACTGTTGGTGTTGCATTTGAATGAGAGTTTTACCTCAGATTCTCTACCATTGATTTCATGGTATTTAAGAAACTGTTGAGAAAGCTCTAACTTTGCAACTTAAAAAAACGACACTGACCTCCTTATGCTATTAACTATTATATGTATTGTCAAACACATTAGTCAGTGTATATGAGGCAGACATTTTCCGAAGGATTCTGAATGTTTCAAAGGATTCCCATTCAGTCGGTTTGCTTTCCTGACTAAATCTAATCAAAAGGTACCGTATTGGTCCGAATATAAGACAGCCTTTTTTCCCCTCGAAATAGGTCTGAAAAAGTTGGGTCGTCTTATATTCGGGGTCTAGTATTCAGAGCGCAGTTTCTCTTCTTCGCCTCTCCCTTTAAATGTCAATACACATTCGCGGCCGCAGGTTGCGCCAGAAATTGGTTCCGGGAAGAAGTAGTCCAGCGTCCTTAACAACCAGACCGTTACCGGTGTTTAAAGACAGGCTGACCATTAGAGACAAGTGGCTCAAAAGTGGGTCAGGTCAATCAACAACAGCGGAGGAGCTATTATTCCAATTTTAAAATAATGGTCGTCAATAAGGCAGAGTCAAGTAACAACTGCCAAGCTGCCAAGAAGTTTGGGGTCACGGAGTGTAACGTAAGAAGATGGCGAGCACCAAAATAACGTCTCAAAGACGTCAACAGTCAGCGCAAATCCTACCGTGGTCCACCGTGGTAAAGTTGGTTTTATATTGGACGTTGGATATTCGACACATTCGAAAAATCTATTTAGCACTGGCTTTGATGTACGAATTTGTGTCTAACCAACTTAGATGTGTTATTACACGGCCTGTCTATGTAAAGCAAAAAATGTTTTACCAAAAAAATAACTTTTGATTTTATATCATTTTTAATGTTGATAAATGCTTTAAAACGATTATGTACTATTACTATTTACTTACCCTTTTCAAAACACAGAGGGTGAACTCAGCTAACTGCCCCACACATAACACAAAGCTTATTCTCTAAAAAAAAAAACACCCTTTCATCTTATATAATTGTTAATGTTAAATGCTATAAATCTATTATGCGGCTTGACCTTTTGACCTACACATGTCAAAACACGTGTGATGAACCCATCTAACTGCCCCACACATAACACAAAGCTTATTTTTTCCAAAAACCCACCTTTTGATTTTATACTTTTTTTTAATGTTAAAAAATGCCATAAATCTATTATGCGGCTTGACCTTTTGACCTACCCATATCAAAACACATCTGGTGAACCCATCTAACTGCCCCACACATAACACAAAGCTTATTCTTTCCAAAAACCCACCTTTTGATTTTATACAATTTTTTTAATGTTAAAAAAGGCTATAAATCTATTATGCGGCTTGACCTTTTGACCTACCCATATCAAAAAACTTCTGGTGAACTCAGCTAACTGCCCCACACATAACACAAAGCGTATTTTCTCAAAACACCTACCCTTTGATTTTATATATATATTTTACTCTCAGAAAATGCTATAAATCTATTATGCGGCTTGACCTTTTGACCTACCCATTTCAAAACACATCTGGTGAACTCAGCTAACTGCCCCACACATAACACAAAGCTTATTTTTTCCAAAAACCCACCTTTTGATTTTATACTATTTTTTTTATGTTAAAAAAGGCTATAAATCTATTATGCGGCTTGACCTTTTGACCTACGCATATCAAAACACGTGTGATGAACCCATCTAACTGCCCCACACATAACACAAAGCATATTTTTTCCAAAATCTCACCTTTTGATTTTATACTATTTTTTTAATGTTAAAAAAGGCTATAAATCTATTATGCGGCTTGACCTTTTGACCTACCCATATCAAAACACATCTGGTGTAATCAACTAACTGCCCCACACATAACACAAAGCTTATTTTCTCAAAAAACCTACCCTTTGATCTTAAATATTTTTTTTTGTCTCAGAAAAAGCTATATAAATCTATTATGCGGCTTGACCTTTTGACCTACCCATATCAAAACACGTGTGATGAACCCATCTAACTGCCCCACACATAACACAAAGCTTATTTTTTCCAAAAACCCACCTTTTGATTTTATACTATTTTTTTAATGTTAAAAAAGGCTATAAATCCATTATGCGGCTTGACCTTTTGACCTACGCATATCAAAACATGTGTGATGAACCCATCTAACTGCCCCACACATAACTCAAAGCTTATTTTTTCCAAAAACCCACCTTTTGATTTTATGCTATTTTTTTAATGTTAAAAAAGGCTATAAATCTATTATGCGGCTTGACCTTTTGCCCTACCCATTTCAAAACACATCTGGTGAACTCAACTAACTGCCCCACACATAACACAAAGCTTATTTTTTTCCAAAATCCCACCTTTTGATTTTATACTATTTTTTTAATGTTAAAAAAGGCTATAAATCTATTATGCGGCTTGACCTTTTGACCTACCCATATCAAAACACAACTGGTGAACCCATCTAACTTCCCCACACATAACACAAAGCTTATTTTCTCAAAACACCTACCCTTTGATTTTATATATATTTTTTAATCTCAGAAAAAGCTATAAATCTATTATGCGGCTTGACCTTTTGACCTACCCATATCAAAACACATCTGGTGTAATCAACATATAGTGTATATAGCATGTATATAGCATAGGTCACAGGTATGTTTTGATATGGGTAGGTCAAAAGGTCAAGCCGCATAATAGATTATAGCCTTTTTTAACATTAAAAAATAGTATAAAATCAAAAGGTGGGATTTTGGAAAAAATAAGCTTTGTGTTATGTGTGGTGCTGTTAGCTGAGTTCACCAGATGTGTTTTGAAATGGGTAGGTCAAAAGGTCAAGCCACATAATAGATTTATAGCCTTTTTCTGAAAGCAAAAAATATATATAAAATCAAAAGGTGGGATTTTGGAAAAAATAAGCTTTGTGTTATGTGTGGGGCAGTTAGCTGAGTTCACCAGATGTGTTTTGAAATGGGTAGGTCAAAAGGTCAAGCCACATAATAGATTTATAGCCTTTTTTAACATTAAAAAAATAATATAAAATAAAAAGGTGGGTTTTTGGAAAAAATAAGCTTTGTGTTATGTGTGGGGCAGTTAGTTGATTACACCAGATGTGTTTTGATATGGGTAGGTCAAAAGGTCAAGCCGCATAATGTATTTATAGCTTTTTCTGAAAGCAAAAAATATATATCAAATCAAAGGGTAGGTATTTTGAGAAAATAAGCTTTGTGTTATGTGTGGGGCAGTTAGCTGAGTTCACCAGATGTGTTTTGAAATGGGTAGGTCAAAAGGTCAAGCCACATAATAGATTTATAGCCTTTTTTAACATTAAAAAAATAGTATAAAATAAAAAGGTGGGTTTTTGGAAAAAATAAGCTTTGTGTTATGTGTGGGGCAGTTAGTTGATTACACCAGATGTGTTTTGATATGGGTAGGTCAAAATGTCAAACCGCATAATCGATTTATAGCTTTTTCTGAAAGCAAAAAATATATATAAAATCAAAGGGTAGGTATTTTGAGAAAATAAGCTTTGTGTTATGTGTGGGGCAGTTAGCTGAGTTCACCAGATGTGTTTTGAAATGGGTAGGTCAAAAGGTCAAGCCACATAATAGATTTATAGCCTTTTTTAACATTAAAAAAATAGTATAAAATAAAAAGGTGGGTTTTTGGGAAAAATAAGCTTTGTGTTATGTGTGGGGCAGTTAGTTGATTACACCAGATGTGTTTTGATATGGGTAGGTCAAAAGGTCAAACCGCATAATCGATTTATAGCTTTTTCTGAAAGCAAAAAATATATATAAAATCAAAGGGTAGGTATTTTGAGAAAATAAGCTTTGTGTTATGTGTAGGGAAGTTAGTTGATTACACCAGATGTGTTTTGATATGGTTAGGTCAAAAGGTCAAGCCGCATAATAGATTTATAGCTTTTTCTGAGAGTAAAAAAATATATAAAATCAAAGGGTAGGTATTTTGAGAAAAGAAGCTTTGTGTTATGTGTGGGGCAGTTAGTTGATTACACCAGATGTGTTTTGATATGGGTAGGTCAAAAGGTCAAGCCGCATAATAGATTTATAGCCTTTTTTAACACTAAATTTTTTTTATAAAATCAAAAGGTGGGATTTTGGAAAAAATAAGCTTTGTGTTATGTGTGGGGCAGTTAGCTGAGTTCACCAGATGTGTTTTGATATGGATAGATCAAAAGGTCAAGCCGCATAATAGATGTATAGCTTTTTTTGAGAGTAAAAAATAAATATAAAATCAAAGGGTAGGTATTTTGAGAAAATAAGCTTTGTGTTATGTGTGGGGCAGTTAGTTGATTACACCAGATGTGTTTTGATATGGGTAGTTCAAAAGGTCAAGCCGCATAATAGATTTATAGCCTTTTTTAACATTAAAAAAATAGTATAAAATCAAAAGGTGGGATTTTGGAAAAAATAAGCTTTGTGTTATGTGTGGGACAGTTAGCTGAGTTCACCAGATGTGTTTTGATATGGGTATATCAATAGGTCAAGCCGCATAATAGATTTATAGCATTTTCTGAGAGTAAAAAAAATATATAAAATCAAAGGGTAGGTGTTTTGAGAAAAGAAGCTTTGTGTTATGTGTGGGGCAGTTAGCTGAGTTCACCAGATGTGTTTTGATATGGGTAGGTCAAAAGGTCAAGCCGCATAATAGATTTATAGCTTTTTCTGAGAGTAAAAAATATATATAAAATCAAAGGGTAGGTATTTTGAGCAAATAAGCTTTGTGTTATGTGTGGGGAAGTTAGCTGAGTTCATCAGATGTGTTTTGATATGGGTAGGTCAAAAGGTCAAGCCGCATAATAGATTTATCGCCTTTTTTAACATTAAAAAAATAGTATAAAATCAAAAGGTGAGTTTTTGGAAAAAATATGCTTTGTGTTATGTGTGGGGCAGTTATTTGATTACACCAGATGTGTTTTGATATGGGTAAGTCAAAAGGTCAAGCCGCATGATAGATTTATAGCATTTTCTGAGAGTAAAAAATATATATAAAATCAAAGGGTAGGTGTTTTGAGAAAGAAGCTTTGTGTTATGTGTGGGGAAGTTAGATGGGTTCACCAGATGTGTTTTGATATGGGTAGGTCAAAAGGTCAAGCCGCATAATAGATTTATAGCTTTTTCTGAGATAAAAAAATATAAAATCAAAGGGTAGGTGTTTGAGAAAATAAGCTTTGTGTTATGTGTGGGGAAGTTAGATGGGTTCACCAGATGTGTTTTGATATGGGTAGGTCAAAAGGTCAAGCCGCATAATAGATTTATAGCCTTTTTTAACATTAAAAAATTGTATAAAATCAAAAGGTGGGATTTTGGAAAAAATAAGCTTTGTGTTATGTGTGGGGCAGTTAGCTGAGTTCACCAGATGTGTTTTGATATGGGTAGGTCAAAAGGTCAAGCCGCATAATAGATTTATAGCTTTTTCTGAGAGTAAAAAATATATATAAAATCAAAGGGTAGGTATTTTGAGCAAATAAGCTTGTGTTATGTGTGGGGAAGTTAGCTGAGTTCATCAGATGTGTTTTGATATGGGTAGGTCAAAAGGTCAAGCCGCATAATAGATTTATAGCCTTTTTTAACATTAAAAAAATAGTATAAAATCAAAAGGTGAGTTTTTGGAAAAAATATGCTTTGTGTTATGTGTGGGGCAGTTATTTGATTACACCAGATGTGTTTTGATATGGTTAAGTCAAAAGGTAAAGCCGCATGATAGATTTATAGCATTTTCTGAGAGTAAAAAATATATATAAAATCAAAGGGTAGGTGTTTTGAGAAAATAAGCTTTGTGTTATGTGTGGGGAAGTTAGATGGGTTCACCAGATGTGTTTTGATATGGGTAGGTCAAAAGGTCAAGCCGCATAATAGATTTATAGCTTTTTCTGAGATAAAAAAATATAAAATCAAAGGGTAGGTGTTTTGAGAAAATAAGCTTTGTGTTATGTGTGGGGAAGTTAGATGGGTTCACCAGATGTGTTTTGATATGGGTAGGTCAAAAGGTCAAGCCGCATAATAGATTTATAGCCTTTTTTAACATTAAAAAAATTGTATAAAATCAAAAGGTGGGATTTTGGAAAAAATAAGCTTTGTGTTATGTGTGGGGCAGTTAGCTGAGTTCACCAGATGTGTTTTGATATGGGTAGGTCAAAAGGTCAAGCCGCATAATAGATTTATAGCCTTTTTTAACATTTTTTTTTTTTAGAAAATCAAATGTTTTTTTTTTTTAAAGAAATAAGCTTTGTTTTACATAGGTAGGTCTTGTATTAACACATCTAAGTTGGTTTGACACAAATTCGTCCATCGAAGCCAGTGCTAAATAGACTTTTCGAATGTGTCGAATATCCAACGTCCAATGTAAAACTAACTTTACCACGGTCCGTGGTCCTCAAAGTGGCCGTTTCAGTGAGGTTGACCGGAGAGTTTTTGAATACGTCAGAGAAAACGCGCTTTGGGCGGAGCCGGTGGAAGCGGAGCAGCTGGGGAGCGATGACAGCGAGAGCAAACACAGTGGGGCAGAGGACGTGTGTGAGCGATAGAGAGATCGGAGGAGAAGTTTGGCGAATTTTAGTTAAGTTTAGTTAAATATGTGGCCTGTATTTTTCTATGTTATTTAAAAATGTTCCCAATGTTGCTTGATTATTGCTTGATATTAATTTTGAATCATACTGTACATATTTTGCCTTGAAAGTGCCGTGGCCTTTACTGGCATTATATTATTGTCATTAATATAACAAGTGTTTAATTCACTGTTCTTTGTTCTGCAAATCTGGTCTGCAAATCTTTTTTTCTAAATGTTTGTGTTGAAAAACGGGGGGTCGTCTTATAATCAGGGTCGTCTTATATTCGGACCAATACGGTACTTAGTCAATTGCTGGTCTCAGTAGCAGAATGACTCCTCGTTAGTATAGTGGTCAGTAACCCCGCCCGTCATGCGGGATACAGGGGTTCAATTCCCCGACAGGGAAACTTTACATTTTTACTCACTGCTACAGCAGTATTATTCAGACCTGCAAACTCCTCAGAGGAAAAAAGGTGACAGTGTCACGGGGGGATTTTTTTTTTATTGTAATATACAAATGACACTAGTCTGAGCGTGACTTAACAAAACTCAGCATACTTTATCAAAAATCAATGTCAAAACATCCTTGAGGCTTATAAAAAATATTTTATTTACAACTGTCACAATTTTTTTATTATTATTATTTTTACTTATTATTGGAGAGACAAAAACAATTATTATTCTGTGAAGTTGATGAATTGTCACTTTTAGGTTTTCTACCCAGTTACCAAAAAAAGAAACAATAGTATGCGCGGTGGCAAGCACATGGTTTGCATGTGTTACTTCGAAGGCAAAAAATATCTAAAATACAAGAAAACACAAAAACCTACATTCAACCAGTGGGGTATGGCCCCTGACTCTGAGGAGGTAGGTACCTCCAGGTACCCCCTCCATGCCAGGGCGCCCTGAATTTATGTTTATTAACAGCTCCTCCACCGGGGTCAAGACAATTTGAGGGCCAGATCCATCTGCCAACTGTCGGCCTTTTCACGATTGGCTTAAAAAAATTGCTTATTTAAATTTATACCAATACGATGGTGGGAAAAGCTTATCAGTTTGTATGTTTTTTATACTTCATTGTTATACTTGATCCGCTGACTGCTTGGAAGCCATCGGAGTACATATTATTTTTTAGAAGAAAGGGGTTATGTGGTAGGATCTTTAAGAATGCTTAACTGGGATATTTATATATTCATGGCTTGAATATTAACGATCATGCTTTTGACGTGTAACTAACGCATTTACGCGGTCAGCGGTCCGCTGCCAGGCTTTGGTTCTCCGGGTTGCAGAGGCTTTAGCGTTCCCTTTTCTTGTGATAATGTCCTTCTCCTCGTCATAGCTCCCCAGGAGAACCTGAAGTTCCATTTCATTGAAATAAGCGGCCCGTTTCGCCATTTCGATCAGGGTTTCCATGATCCATACATCACGTCTTTTTAGGTTTGGCGGTGACGCGCAGAACCCTGTGTTAACCAACCCCGAGTTGGTTGAACTAATGCATAACCGCTGCTGTGGAACCGAAAACTCTGGGTTATTCGGCACTGGGTAAATCAACCTAGAGTTCAGCGTTAACTCAAGTGTTTGTTAAACCTCCGTTTGTGGAACACCCCTCTAGACGAGTGTTTCGCAAGCTCTCTTGCGTTGTTTGGCCGATTGCATGCGCATGCGGATGCGCATGCGCGGTAGCCAGGCGACCGCCTCATCCAATGGCGAGCTCAGTTGGCGCTGTGTGCTTCAAGATTCCGATTGACCCAGAGAAATGTCAATTATAAGAAAGATTCTGAAGCAAGTGCTGAGATTCCGATTGGCCCAGAGAAATGTCAATTATAAGAATGATCCAATAATTGTTCGCAATTATTGGATCATAACCGGCCATAGATTATGACCGCCGACCGGCCATCATAATCTATTTTAATTGCATTAAAATAGATTAATGCATTAAAATAGAATAATGCCTTTACTTTAGAATATCTTTTGAATCCCCCATCATTAAATCTTCATTCACTTACATGTTCAACGTTACCTCAGAGATCAGCAAGATGGCGACTTTCAGTACTGCTACCACCGTTTCCCTGTGAGTTCAGCTAGCCCCAAATTCAGTTAAGTCTTTGCTTATAAATCCCTTCGAAAGAAGAGCATTTGCAGAAAAATTGCAAGTAAAAGAACTCAGTGCAGAAAAGCCAGAAGTGAACATGACCCAACAAGCAAGAGAAAAGGATAGAGCCTACAAGAGAAGTTTTTCCAGAGTTTGGTTCAGGCTTGGCTAACTAGCTTTGGGTATGCCAATGCAATTTTTTGCTTTCCTTGTAGGGCTGCACGATTCAGGTAAAAATGTGAATCACGATTTTTTTTATTTGAATAGATTTTCTGCCACGATTTTTTTCTCACAGATAACAAAAACCTTTTTTTTTATTTTTTTTTATTGCACGCATGAACCATGACAACAAAAAAGTGCAGTATCAAAAACGAGTATACTGTACCAACTTTAACTTTAACATAAATAAGCATCAATAAAACACAAATCTTTTCTTTGGAACATAGGCCTCTCATATGACCCTATATGTGACCCTGAACATGGCACTTAAAGATTCCTGGCCAGAAACACAAGTCTGTCCACATGCTCTGGCTTTAGTGATGCACGGTGGCATGTCACAATGTTGCCCCCTGTACTGAACAGCCGCTCAGAAGGTGAGCTGGTAACTGGAATGCATAGGTATTTCTTCACCAACACAGACAACCGTGGATATACAGATCTATTTTGCCCCCACCAGATTAAGGGGTCATCTTCACTGTCGATCTTGCATCCCAGAAGATATGCTTCCAGCTCTGTGGACACTGCTTGCTCTAGAGAAGAGGACTCGTCATTGCCTTGTGCTGTTTTGAAGAAACTTCCAAGGGTCTTTCGGCCCTTCTTCATGGGGGGTGCTGGGGAGGCATTTGGCTGGAAAATAATTAATAATCCAATCAATATTAAGTAACATAATATCACAACAGTTCAGGACAGGACAATTGTATTGAAATGTGGAAATGATCTTACCATAACTACAGTTATGCCAGTCATCTCGTCTGTCAGCCTTGCTCTAACAGTGGCTTTCTTCTCCTCACTGATGTAGTTAATCTTGAACCTAGGAACGAGGGTTGTGGCCATGTCGAGTAGATCCTGAGTTTGGGGATCACTGTACTTCTCTTGTAGATATTTCAGGATGTTTGACTTCACTGATTTTGTGAATTGTGTGTCATCATCTTGCACAGCCAAAACAGAGATTTCAAAAAGGTGGAGAACCGGCTTCACAGAGGATATGCTGACATATAGTTCTCCAGAG
This sequence comes from Gadus chalcogrammus, assembly GCF_026213295.1. Lineage (NCBI taxonomy): Eukaryota > Metazoa > Chordata > Actinopteri > Gadiformes > Gadidae > Gadus > Gadus chalcogrammus. Next base: position 24,949,880 of record NC_079415.1, on the reverse strand, counting down.
AGCGCATCGGTGAATTCAGCCAGAGGACTTAGGGTGTTGTTCATTGCCTCAATGACTTCTATGTCCTGCCATGTAGGCACTAGATGTCTAAGTTTTTGATCATTGAGGATCTGTGAGATGGCTGGAAGCTGTTCCAGGATCCTCTGAATCATCTCTTGTCTCGATCCCCATCTTGTTGGGCACTCAGTTTTCAGTTGATGCTCAGGGAGTTTGAACTCTTTCTGGGCAATGGCAAGGTTTCTCCTCCGTAGCCAGCTGTGACTGAAAGTGCTCACAATCTTTCTGCCTGTGACACGGTCAATTCGTGGATCTTTCACATCATTTTCTAAAAGAAAAATACAACAAATCGGAATGAGTACAACACAAGCCATTAGTCTGTAGTATCACGAATAACATTATTTATGTAATCATTATATCAAATTAACGCATTAATTTTGATTAATTAATCACTAATTAATCAAATAACAAATTAAATGAACACAGATTAATCGCACCTCTATAGTGCTATGGAGTCAAAACAAAGTATTGTATATATTTTTTAGTATTCATTGAATTACTTATCTGCCATAATTTATTTGAATTCGTTTATTTTGACATACTTTCTTGCAAAAATTGTAAGCATGTGATTAATTTAGATTAATTAATCACAGAGCCTGTAATTCATTTGATTCTTTTTTTTGATAGCTTGACAGCCCTAATTATTATTAGTATTAGATTAACTAGAGTAGCAACAAGTAGTAGAACAAGTAGAGTAACAACTCACCAATTGCCAGATGTAGCCTATGGCCAAAACATTGGAGTCTGGAACAGTGGTTGATGGAGATAGCCTTCACTATGTTTGATCCATTGTCTGTAGTTATACATGCCATTGTATCCTCTTCCAAACTCCAAGATGCTATAGTAGTATAGTAGATTTTATTTGGACATGGACATGACAATGTCATTGGACGAACCAGATGCATTGTTTACAGTGTATTAGCATAAATGCTAGTTTACAACACCTGTCCACAGGAGGCTTTTTGAAAACAACAAAAGAAACTAAACAAGACAGAAACAAGATCAAATACTGATAAAAAACTGATAGTGATAATTAAAAAGAGTAAAAATGCAGTATACAGTAGAGTACAGAGCAGCAATATAATGAGTCGAATATATATATATATATAGGCTACGTAGAGAAAAACAAAGGCAGCATGATCAAACAATAAACCAGTTGTAAATTATTTGTGGGAGCACTGTTGATTTGATTTGAGCCGTTGTTTAAGTTCTCTGTTAAAAGTGTTGCTGTTAGTCTCTAGTTTTAGACTAGTGGGCAAGAGGTTCCATAGTTTTGCCCCCTTTGCAGAGAAGACAGACTGACCGAAAGATGTCCTGTACATGGGAACAAGACAATCACCATTGATGGAGGATCGTGTATTTGCCCGACGAGAGCTCTGACGTCTGATGGCCAATTCAGACAACAGTGGTGACACATGGTTATTTACACACTTGAAAAACAATTGAAGATTACTAAAATTAATAAAGTTATCCAAGGTGAAAAGGTTGTGTTTTTTTAGAATGCCGCAATGATGCCATCTCATGGGTTTCCGGTCCATGACTTTTATTGTCTGTTTGTATATTGAAAAGATAGGTTTTAATGCAGTAGAAGAAGCTTGTGACAATGATGTGATACAGTATGACAAATGAGAAAATATCATAGCGTGCATAAATAATTTGGCCGTTTGACATGACAAGTCCCTTCTTATGAAACGGAAACAGTTTAGATTTAGTTTTACCTTTTTTGCAACATACTTAATTTGCGTAACAAATTTTAAATTCTGATCCAGGATGATGCCCAGATATTTTACTTCATTTACGATCCGTACCTCGAAAACATCGGTGATAGGCCTATTACGGATGGAGAAGCACAAAGACGGTTTTCTTCACATTAATGGTCAACTGAGACAGCTCAAGCCATTTTGAAATGCTGAGTAATGCTTGTGTCAGGTGCTCACCTGCTAAGCTGGATGTTTTACTGGACACATGGATAACAGTGTCATCAGCATACATTTGACAGTTGGACCCCGGACAGCAGTTTGGTAGGTCATTGATATACATAGAAAACAACAGTGGACCAAGTACAGACCCTTGCGGTACACATATGCTGTTGGCACGCAGATGGGACCTGACCCCATTGACCCCGACACATTGCTCTCTCCCCTTCAGGTAAGATGCAAACCACTGCAGAGCTTCTGATGACATTTTGAACGATTTTAACTTGTTCATTAGAGTACTGTGGTTTACCGTGTCAAAGGCTTTTTTTAGGTCTAGGAACACTGCCCCAACAACATTTCCTTTATCCATTGAAGCTTTTATGTTTTCAAGCAATAACAATTAGCTGTTTCAGTTGAGTATTTCTGTCTAAACCCAAACTGCTGTGGATGAAGCAGCTGGTTAGACTCTAGATGTTCCATTAGTTGCTCAGCTATAATTTTCTCCAGAACCTTTGAGACAACAGGGAGGATAGCAATAGGCCTATAATTACTCGCTATGTCCTTGTCTCCTGATTTATAAACAGGGGTAATAATTGCAGTTTTCCAGCTTTCTGGGAATATTTTGATGCTAGGGCATCCTTCAGTCCCTGTGCCAAGATCTCTTTGTGGTCTTCAGGGAAATAAGCAGTCTGTAGGCACTTGCTTCTCATGGTGAAATCAGTCGCTATGAATTGGACAGTTAGGCTCAGGTACGGTTCCATGGTTCGGCTGGACCATAAATTAGTCGTTGCTGCAAAATAATCTGCTTCTTGTACTTCTGCCTCGACCGCAGCCCTCACATTTTTAGTTGCGGGACGGAATTGTGTAGCGTTTGTCCAATGTATGGATCATCTTTTGAAAGCCGTCATGTGCTACGGTGTTTATTGGAACCATATCCTTTGCTAGATGGTAAGCAATTGCGTCCATTATTTCCTTACTCCTACTGGAGTTATGTGGGTATGGGGTTGCCTTGTGCAAGGTGTCAGTAATGGATGTCTGTGTTGTTGTTGGACGACTATCAGACTTCTTCTTGCCTTGTACAGCTTCATCATATGGCACTTTGTGGTGACGATTGAGGTGCTGGTATAGATTAGTCGTGTTACTTTGCGGTGCTGCAACGATCGCAAAGCATGTCTTACAAATCACTCTAGACCGACTCTCGTCGTTTTGCTTAAAGCCAAAATACTTCCACAACACCGAATGCAAGCCTTTTTTTGGAATGAGTTCTGTTTGCGTCTGAGAGGTTGGCTGATTCGCGCCGCTAGTAGCTGGGTCCTCATCATCAACATCCATTTTGTCTTCACTGTTTATCTCATGTCGCACTCGCACTAGCTAGCTTTCCGAACTACTTCGCTCTCCGCTGCGCAACGAGTGAAACACGTGACTAAAAGGCGCTCCGTCATTGGCTGAGGGTGAAGCCCTTCTCAGAACCTAGAAGGGAGAGCGCGCTTGGGAGTGCTTTTAAACCATGGACCTATTGTTTTAAGCTCATAAAAAAAGGGAATCGAATAAATCGATTAATTGAAAACTTAATTCGACACGGGGGTGAATCGAGATCGCGATTTTATAACGATTTATCGTGCAGCCCTATTTCCTTGTATACTTTTTAAAATAAGTGCGTGTGATAGTTCGTGGACACAGACAGGGTTGACAGACCTGAAACATCTGTATAAAAAAAACACGAGCGAGCAAGAGTGCATATGAACAACTGTGTGAAGCTAGCCATGCTAGAGGTAAGCGACTTCTATTTATTCCACTAGCCTATATGTATTTCCCTTGAGATGGACACTGGTTGCAGACCCTCACAACCTCCCCCCACCCCTTTCAAGTGTACTGTATATAGTTCTCTGCAAACCTATGGTGGGACCAGGCCTTCATTGTTGCATATTGTATATAGTCCTCTGCAAACCTATTCAGTGTACATACTGTATATAGTTCTCTGCAAACATGGTGGCATCAGGCCTTCAGTGTGCATATTGTATTAGTCCTCTGCAAACCTATTCAGTGTACATACTGTATATAGTCCTCTGCAAACCTATGGTGCATCAGGCCTTCAGTGTGCATATTGTACTGTATGTAGTCCTCTGCAAACCTATGTTGGTATCATGCCTTAAGTGTGTCTTCAACAACCACACACAAAAGTTGGCACATTTACATGAATCTTGTGGAATTCATGTTTCATTGTATTTGTCTAAATGCATACTAATGCAGACTGTAGATATATTTATGAGTGACGTTTACCAACACAATTGCTTGGCCGTAACACACTCACCCATTATCTCTATCTCTCTCACTCACACAGAGAGAGAGAGAGAGAATGTTACCTTGTGTGTAATTCAAAGTTATTGTTGATGTATCTGCACTCTTAATGTTGCTGATTTCTACAAGGCAAAAAATGTACTTAAAACTTAGTTCCCTGGCCCCATTCGTCTTTGTAAGTAAATGTTCTTTTTTTGCCTTTACTATTTTGTCAGAATGCACCAGAATGCTTTGTTTTAGGGCTGGACGATGTGGCCTAAAATAAAAATCTTTGATTTTTTCATAAAAAAATCAGATTTCCGATTTAAATCGATTTACATAAAAAAGCATTATGGCAGGCCCTGCCATTGTAAACAGTGTAACCTGTAACATAACATAAAATGTAAAATATATAAAATATAAAATAAAATATTTCTGTAAACATAAAATATTTCTAATGATAAGAGGACTTCTGATAAAGTGCCAACATAACATTCAAACTTTCAACACTGGTCATAAATATACAGTGTTTTGCAAACGGTAATTATTACCTTAAGAAAGGGAATAGTAACGGGAGAAGAATGAGGAAAAACACACACGCACGCAGCTCTTTCCTTCACTCGTCTGTATTGAATCAGGAAGAGGAGTGCGATCCCCCTACTGGGAGCCCCGAGGCATTACCAAAAGATCGACGAATTACCAACAGATCGACGAATTATTAAACCACACAGATATATTTCAAATGAATTATGTTTACCTCAAAATAGATTATACATATATGAATAAATTGTGTTATACAACTAAATTGTAGTAATTTGATATACTACAAATTGTGGTATATCAAACTCGCTGCCATGTTTGTGTATCACTTTGGTAAATGCGCGCTCTGTGCGGGGGGAGGGCTGAGCCCATTCCAAACTACGGGAGCTGAGAGGGAAGCGTTTGCGGATGTTGAAGAGAAAACCGATTTTCATTTGAACAAGTCGACGTGAGCTACACACTCGAATTAATCGATAAAATCGGTTTATCGCCCAGCCCTACTTTGTTTGTTTGTGAAAATCACAAAAAAATCTTGTGGGGGAGGATTCCCCCAGACCCCCTTCAGGGGTTTGGAATGCAAACGTTCAGCCTCCCCTCAGATAAATTCCACCAGCCGCCACTGTTGAATGAACATCCACGCACAGGGTCCAAAATGTGTCCCACCATCAAAAGCAACTCTTATGCAATGTAACCCAGAATTAAACGGTAAAATGTATCCAAGAGTAGTATCGAGAAGCGCTTATAGCAGGTGTTCACTTTGTATGCCACACACACACACACACACACACACACACACACACACACACACACACACCACACACACACACACACACACACACACACACACACACACACACACACACACACACACACACACACCTTTGTCTCGATGTAGAGCGTGATCAGGCCGTCGGTGACCAAGTCATGGATGGACTCGAACCTCTTCTCGGCGACAAAGTGCTTCCCATCGTGGTACAGACGGAAGTTTTTGGTCTGGTTCCTGAAGCTAGAATCAGAGGAGTGCAAGTCGATATTAATGATCAAATAATAACCATAATAATTTATGTTTTTTTATTTCTTTGTATTATTATTGAAATCAGTGTTCACAGAGAGAATACATGTTTGAATACAGTACATCATAATATACACTGATAATAATAGTAATACAATACTATTACGTCTTGTGATGGCCATAATAAGGATCAAGGATGAAATAGGGTTACTTATTTTGGAGCCCAATTAATTCCAAGTGTGTTTTGAGCATGGAAAACACATTGACTGTGGAGTTCAATGCTCTTGCTAACTCCGACCAATTCCTAATTCCATTGAGACTAAAATTGTGTTTTCCCACAATTCACGACCATCTCTCTGCGTATTGAAAGGACCTGAAGAAAAGAAACCAGCACAATGATGCGTGTCATTAACCCAAAAAGTCCAGAGCTGCCGTAGTCTGGCAGCACCCAGAGCGGAACACGGGGCTCTTGGATGATATTTATGGAAGCCAATTAAGGGCAGAGGACAACGAGACAGAGAGAGGGGGAGAGATAATGAGAGAGGTAAAGAGATAATGAGACAGGGACAGAGAGACAGAGAGAGTGGGGCGGGGTCGAGAGAGAGACAGAGAGAGCGAGAGCGAGCCAGAGAGAGATAAAGAAAGAAGAGAAGGTTGAGGTCCAGAGAGAGGTAGGAGGTGTAGAGAAAGAAAGAGAGAAAGAAAAAAAGAAAACAGGACACATAGAGGGAGGGAGGGACATTAAAAAAAAGAGTTGTAAAACTATGAATAGCCAAGACTGACCCAGAACCAAATGGAACAAATGAGACGAGTGAGAGAGGGACCAATGCTGGGTGCTCCTCCCCACATGTGTCCTGCTCTCTGATCCCCGACCTCCAGGCAAATGGGACTGGATTGCTGAGTGAAGGAAGGCACGATGCAGCGACTGGGGACTCTTCAGGTTTACCATAACGTATAATCCCCTGATAAGTTTGAATTGATTTTGATTGGTCCATTTAAAAGTAACATCAAGTTACTTTATTAGTCAAATGCACAAAAGCGGTCATAGCTGGCAATGAAAATGTTGTATCCCAAGCTCTCCTTAACAATGGAAATATATATATATATTAAATAGAGCTGTCAGTTAAACGCTTTATTAACGGCGTTAACGCAAACCAATTTTAACGGCATTAAAAAAAAAAAAAAATTTTTTTTTTTTTTCTTTGGCTCAAAACAAAGAAGCAGTAGCCTGACTGCTATGTTCAAATGACATTTGTTCAAAGCAGTCGTTTAATTGCACTATAGGCTCTTTTTTGTATCGTCCTGTTTTGATCAGTATATGCCAATGTTGTTATCAATAAAAAATCATTTGCACAAGGCAAGCCGATGCACTTCACCATGTTGATAAGAGAATTAAAATGAGAAGAATTATGGGACAAAAAAATCAAGGGATATTTAGCATAGAAAAGTAATTTGTGATTAATCGCGATTAATTGTTTTAATCGCTTGACAGCTCTAATATTAAACATATATACATACATATATACATTGAATATGTGTTGAGGTTCGGGGGGTTGAAGTTATTAGGGTGTTCGGATCCCAGCCAAAGGTACCAGGTTCAATCCCTAATGTTCCCCAGTCTTCCTCCATCTTTAAGCAAGATGCCTTGAGCCAAACCTGTCACTTCATGATATGCATCTGTATTCACTAGAAGCTACTTTGGATCAAATGTCTCCTAAAAGATTTGTAATGAAAGGTGTTTGTGAGCCAAACCAACAGGGAAGTGTTCTTGTTTATAAGACTCTCACACAAACGTCCTCCCCCCCTCTCCTTTCACGAAGCACTCTCCTACCCATGCACCGCACACACTGGGAGTTCACAGTCAGATGTTTCTGAGCAGCTTACCGGCCTACTGCTGTCTTTGACAAACGCTAAACCCTTACACACACACCCCCCCCCACACACACACACACGCGCGCACACAATCCCTTCAAAGTTCAACCTCCTTCCCTCTAAATAAACCAAATTTGTGTGTTTTTCTCCCAATGGGCACGCCTTCAGTCTCCCTGGTTTGTCAGATAATTTGTTGTGCTAGTGGTTCTATGGCCAGGGCAAAGAGGACAGGAAATAGAGGAGGCAGGGATACCTTGTCTAGTAGCAGTTGTTTGTGACATAGTATTCGATATGGTGGTGAGAGTGTGGGGTTTGATTAAATAAGTTATATAAAATAGGTTTAATAGCCATAAATATATATAATAGGTTATTTTTTAATGCATAATTGCCATACGATTTTCTGTTACTCAGCAATGTTGGCTTCTCCATGACGAGTACACACACAAGCATGCTAGGTCCTGAGGAGACATAGCATGGATCGTGTATTGGTGATCCAATGCCTGATTATGCTGAGCTTCTTTTTGAGAATGCGCAAAGCAATGCACTATTCAAGGCTCATCACTTGTTTCTGTCACTACTGGTGGTGCAACGGTTCACGAGTTACCCGTGATCCTTACGGATCAACCCTCACGGTTCGGGACGCAAGTGATCGGTGGATTGGCTGATACAATTTTTTTTTTTGCATTTACGTGATCAGCACATGTTTAGAGGACAATTCCGGTATTAACAACATCATCAAGTATCGTAGCGAAATACAGGCCGTTTCTCAATTCCAAGTACGCAAACTACGGACTCGCGGACTTGGAAGTTCGTACTTGGCAAGTCCGGACTTCAAGTAAACACATCCGAGCAGGCACGGCGTTATGGGTGGGCCTGACGGACCCAGGACCACCCACTGTTCAACAGGCCCACCCAAAACTTTTCTTAAAAAAATAAATAAATAATATGTTATATATTTAATTTATTGCACGGCTCTTTTCAATGCTGTGGAACGAAAGTGTCAAGGGAAGTGTTTTTGCCTCTGAATCACGTCTTTGATATCACTCAGCATGTAGTCAGGTAATTTATCAACCCCAGCGTATTCGGTTGCTAAGCAACGTAAACATCTTAGGCGGACTATTTCTCTGCTTATCAACACTACGAATGGTAATTATTATTTTTAAAAAGACACCTTGTGAAGTTATTTTTTTCGCTTTGGCAATATAGCCGTGTAATAAGCGGCTTTTAATTTGTGCAAAAATTGTCTAAATATGTATTTTTCAATAAAAAAAATGGTGGTTAACCCATTTAAGCCGGGAAAGCATTGCCGCTGTTCTACCTTTAAGGACGGGAAAGCGTTTGCGTCGTTTTTCTGTATAAGGGGGGTTTTTGCCCAAAGTGTCGGCCTCTGGGCCAACGAAATGCATCAGAATAGACACTATAGGTGTCAACTTGTTCCTCGTGAGTTTAGTTCAGAAATTTCTTCAATCAAGTATGGCGGATTTTGAGACTGAAGACTTTTCTGACGGTAGCGATTTCGAGGAGTTTCTCGGCTTCGAAGATGTTGATGAGGCCGAGTACTTTGATGAGGAATACGAACCGATTGACCGGGAATTATGGTTAAGGCACATGTTCGTGAATGACGACGAGGAAGAAGTATGGAATGGGGCTGCTTGTGTTGCCGGTGCGAAGAGATTACTGGCGACAGAGTAAGAATCTCTTTCGGACGCAATTCGCCAGAAATATGTCCCGGGACAGATTTGCGGCCATCTGGAGGTAAGGACAATAGTAATACTTATTGATTGTGATGATGCTGTAATAAGAAATTACGACAGTTTATATGTAAGAGATGTATTACTGTCCCGGAGATGCGTAAAGCACCCGGGTGCGTAAAACCAGATAAGCTTCTCTGGAATGTCACTTCTACTTATCAATAGTAATACTTATTGATTGTGATGATGCTGTAATAAGAAATTACGACAGTTTATATGTAAGAGATGTATTACTGTCCCGGAGATGCGTAAAGCACCCGGGTGCGTAAAACCAGATAAGCTTCTCTGGAATGTCACACGTAAATGCGATCTCCAGACTAGCAATACATCTCAATACATCTCTTACATCAATCCTTTCCTACAGAATAGAGCTTCTTTGGAATTTCACACCTAACTGCGATCTCCAGAACAATAAGGCCTAGGCTACTATACATTCCCAAATTATAGCCTGTGTCTTTTAATTACGCTACTTCTTAGGATGGAATGCAATTGTATTTATGGATGGACTCTCCTCATGGATAACCGGCCAAAACCCCATCACCATTTTAATATGATGTGCATGTATTTACCTGTATGTCAATTGTATTTACCTGTATGTCAATTGTGGCACCCATTGCAGGGGTTGACACTAAGGTTTCAAAAGCACTTGCCCATCGGGCAAGTACAGGTCAGGTTCAACTTGCCCGAATGCAATGTTCACTTGCCCAAATTATAATCAGAATCGTTAACGGGCCTCTTTTTGCCAGGCACCCGGCCTGGTTTAGGGGGCGCTCAGAAAAAATCATCTGAAGCTGAATGTTAGCTTCCACACATGTTGTGTTTAAAAAATAACAAACTTCTCTTTGTTTACTTATTTACTTATTTATCGAGCGGTCACATCGTGCCATGAAGTGATTTCAGTCCACCGTTCCAACCTATTAAAGCTATCACCAAGTTATATGTAGACCTGCATGATTTTATGCAAATGTACATAACTAAATGTCAGAGGTAGTAGCAAAGATATGTCTTTTTAACTTTCAAGTTTCTTGTAGCTCTAACTGAATAATCACAATCGCATTTCTACTAGGGTTGTCAGTCACGATACTGGATTTTCTAACTTCAACACTATTCCTGGAAAAATATAGATATTCTATACCATTTTTTATATCAGGGGAAAAGTTTTTTTCAGGAAAGAACATACCCAAAGTAAATAGATTATATCTCCACAACTGCAAGGGCGATAATGTCATCTTTGGGCCAAAAGAAAGATTGTTGTGCAAGTGAAATATTCAATGGGGATAATACTTGGTTAAAGTGAATAAAGCCATGGAACACAGCATAAGTGGAAGATAACATTTCCACCTGAAATAATTATCAGTATCAGTTGGTGGTTATCAGTTGGGAGCACTGTCTTACTATGAGACACAAATAAAGGTAGATATCTTACAATTTTGACACTTGACACCTCTATTTAAACTTCAGGGCAATCGAATGCACCAAGCCAAACACTCGCAAATAAATATATGGCCACTAGATTGCGCTAAAGAATATGTTTTCTGTTTGAAGGCAATTTACCTATTTCCTAAGAAACCTTCTCTTATTCATTGATTGAAAACACCATGTTAAGTTGCAAAATTTGGCCCAGATACTGGATAATCTGTTTATGGTGGTTTATTCGATCAGAATCAACTTTGTAGACAAAAATCACAAAGGTAATACTTCATTTTTGGTTGTTAAAAGAAAAGGGGACGTTTCTTCTTAAGTTGTTATTTGCGAGTTTTAGTCACAGAATGATATGGTTTGGACTGTTGGAATAAGTGGAGGCTCAGCTTTCATGTAGGCCTAATATATACAGTAGTTTGTGAGGGTCCAATTTCGTGAAAAAGATCGCTATTGCTGTGTGCATGTGCACAGTTATGAAACCCAAAACCGTGTTCTTGACTTTCCTTGATAATTTGCCTGAATCCAAAGTACTTCCAAACTGCACTCCTCCATCACTACTCCATTTAACTTCTACCTAAACCGTTCGCGGAGGTGCTGCACTTGAGATGCTAGCTGTGTTGGCTAACCTTTAGCGAATCACTGCCAGAGACCGCACTGTGAGTGACAGAAGGCGGGGCTATATTCGCGCTGAAGCGATGCGTGTCTGTTAACTCGCTTTCCGAGAGAAGAGAAGACAGCGCGCTGATCAATTGCAAATACTTCTATTTTGTGTGGTTTTGAGGAACAAAAGGTTGTTCTGCAGTTTCTAAAAACAATTTCAATAAATAGCTTTTATATTAACATCCACCCATAATCCACTTGCCCGTTCGGGCAACCAGAAAAAATCTCAACTTGCCCAAACATTTTTTTTACTTGCCCCGGGCAAGCGGGCAACCGTTAGTGTCAACCCCTGCATTGCACTCCTGACCATCCCTGGAAGAAGGGATCCCCTACACTGCGTTTCTTCTCAAGATTTCTTCCTTGCTGATTCAAGGGAGTTTTTTCTTGCCCGTGTGGGGGCATGGGTAAAGGGGGTTGTCACAAATATTTGGCCTGTTAAGCCCTTTGAGACTGTAATGGTGATTCAGGCATTTTTTCCTGGCGCTTTAGGCCTAAATGGGTTAAGTCTAGGTTGATGTTTCGGCACGAGTTCAGCAGACAGTTACAGACACACTAGCTAAAGCCTCCAAGTGATCTGAAAGTGTAAACATCATTCCAGTAAAGGACAATGTTGAAGCCGTCGTTGTTTAGGTAGCCTACTTTAAACGTACACGAACGGTCTCGGAGTCATCACTGCAACCAGGGGATGAGCTGAGATTCACAACACCTACATCTTCTTCTCTGCCACCCCAGGATGCTAGCGCGACCAGCTCCGATTCTATCGCCTCTGCCTCTAACTCTCGATATAAATGACACCACTTTGGCCACTAAAGTGAACTCTCTCAATGATACAGGAAAGCGCTTCCAGATAACCATATCAGAGTCGGAGCTCGCAGTGTTTGTGCAACTCATAGAGAGGAAGAAAAACAGAGAACATCTCAAAAGTATTCTTGAAGTGATGGACATATGCAATGAGGACTTTTTCCCGAATATCCATGCTTTCTTAAAAGCTCTGATTACACGACCAATGACTTCCTGTTCACTTGAACTAGGGCTGGGCGATATATCGATATTTAAAATATATCGATATTTTTTCAAACGCGATATGAAACGAGACCATATCGTCAATATCGATATAATTTAATTTCCAGTTTCAAACCGCACCTGCCGCCTGCTATTTCGTAACTCTACTGACTCACGTCACTTTTTGAAATCGCGAAACATGAGCCGTGTTCGAAATCGTTCACAATTCATTGGGTATTTTAAGTGCACTATATTGTGCATGAAATTAACCACTGAGAATTCGAACACCACTACAAAATGGCGAGCACCCTATATAGTGCACTATATCCGTGATAGGGAACGATTTCGAACACAGCTATGGAGTCCGCCTGCACAAGCAGCTCAGAGGAGCTTGTTTGCAAGCGAAAGACCAACGGCTCCATAGTATGGAAATGGTTTGGATATAAGGTGCCTGACGAATTACAAAATCACGTAATTTGTAGAGAGTGCTTAAAAACTGTCGCAACCAAAGGGTTGCAATTCAGTGCATAATATTCCGGAGGTGCACACAGCTTTTGGCCGTGATATTATATATTATAATGTTCTCAAATACGAGGCGGAGGCAGTGTCTAGTCCACGGTTTATTCAACCATCAAACTGTATTAAATTCTGAACGGTAGGAATAGTAATTGTAAATCGAAACGGTAGGTAGGTATTAGGGCCTGACCGATATTAATTTGAGTGCCGATGCCGATTATTTTCAGAGAAAAATTACAATTACGATTTAATCGGCAGATTAAAAACAAAACAAAAGAAAGCATATAAAACATAGTTTTTGATACCTTAAATATACTTTAAACACTTTTGACGAATATGTGAATTGAATGCAGAACCTTTGAGTGTTTTAGAATACATTTACAGTCAAAAATGAGTTTAATGTAAAATAAATAACTAACTCCCAATGTGCTGCGCTCGTGAGCAGTGACTAACACGTGCGTGCTGAGCAGTATGGTCTCACCGTTAGTCTACAGTATAACAAATTAACATGGCCTGGGACCTAAACAAAAACAGGCACAACATGCTCAAACAACGCGTCTTGTGTACATTGGTGAGGTGAGCGCGCGCTGCCTGAGCGAGCGTGCTTTCATGTTGTACGGTAAAATTCAATCTCCTCTTTTTTACTCCAGCTAAAGTTGTTAGTTAGCAAGGCGAGTAGGAGCGCAATCTGCAGGATACTAAGCGCAATAACATTTCTAAAAAAAAACGAAAAACGGTTGTAATCCGCGTCTTTTTGCCAGATGATGATTATTTTGAAAAAATGCTATAATCGGCCGATTAAATCGGCAGGCCGATGAATCGGTCGGGCCCTAGTAGGTATAGTAATAACGGTAACTCCACAGTAACTTCAAGGTTTCTCACTCCGCGAGACCCAAACATAAAACATTAAAGGTCCCATGACATGAAAATCTCACTTTATGAGGTTTTCTAACATAAATATGAGTTCCCTAGCCTGCCTATGGTCCCCCAGTGGCTAAAACTTGCGTTCGGTGTAAAACGAGCACTAGCTGTTCTGCTCGCCTTTGAAAAAACGGAGGCTCAAGCGCGCTGATTTGGAATGTCTTTAGGTTTGTCACAAAGCATCTAAGCTCCTCCCCTTACTCTGCCTGGCCCGCCCAGAGACGTTGGCCCGCCAATGAGACACATGTGTGTGTGAATACACACACTGTAACGCAAGTGTTTCTTGTCGGTTCTTTGACGTCTCTTGTATTTCCACAACAAGACTGTAGTGGGGGTTATCTGAGCCATGGTTGAGAAGGAATTGGGGGAAAGGAACTTTGGCTTTGACTCGCTGAAGTACATGAACTGCGACATGCCTCCCGCGTGTTCTAGAATATTTACAGAACACGGCTAAAGACTATGTGGTCATCGCCATTGCGATACATCCACTGTAAACAGAGTGCATGGTACCGTGGCTGCAAGCTGCTCAGGGCCACACCCCCACCCTCCTCCTTGACCCGCCTCGCTCCTCCTCCTTTGCATTATAGCTACAGACACCAAAACAGCGCATTTGGGGAAGCTCAATGTGCGACTGGCTCGGAGTGGCTGTAACTCTGCACCACGGCAGAATTTCGGGAACGTCTTTGAATATTGTGTTAGTTGCCCACTAATACCTATATTAAAGAATACATAAAATAGCATGTCATGGGATATGACATGCAACGCCCCCCCCACGCAGTCGTTACGGTTCATAATATTTCGGAGGCGCACAAAGCTTTTGGCCGTGATATTATATATTATAATGTTCTCAAATACGAGGCGGAGGCAGTGTCTAGTCCACGGTTTATTCAACCATCAAACTCTATTAAATTCCGAATGGTAGAAATCGTAATATCAAATCTGCGTGCGGAGCGCGCAGATTTGCATCCCCCCCACCCTCGACAAATATCGATATTTATCTTATATCGATATTCTGCTTGAAGATATCGAGATATGACTTTTGGTCCATATCGCCCAGCCCTAAGTTGAACGCGTCTTTTCCAGTGTCAACCGAATTAAAACAGCAAATAGGAGCACCATGCTTACAACTCGCCTTATGTCCCTCTGTCTGTTGACATTTGAGAGAGAGCTTACATTAACTCTTGACATTTTCAAGACATTGTTTTTGAAATGCAGCAAAATAAATGTTGATGTTGATGCTTGCTCTGATTTGCGTTAAAGGGCTGTTAATCTTCTGACTTCGGATGACCGTGAATTGGCGGTAGACTTGTATTAGTTATTATCTTGTAGTAGCCTACATTTGAATGCATGTTCTTCTATAATAAGCCAAGCTCAGTCAGTCTGTTGTGATATCGAAATATTGTTGAAAACTTAAACAATTCAACAGAATTATGAAATAGTCGGCCTGATGTTAAACGAGCAGAACTAAACTACGAGGGAAATATTCGATTCCTCACCACTTTTACAGTCTATAATAATCTATAGGCCTTAGGTCTATAAAGTGACACGCTAAAGCATGATGCGTAATTGAGATTCCAAAAGCGCTCTTCTTTGTTCAGATCCAAGGAGAGCGATCGCGGATAGGTCCGTCCTATGCAACGAAACATTTTACAATGCTACAAAATATTAGAGAGCATCAAGCTATTAAAATCTCTATTATGCACATAATATAACAGTATATTAGTCAGTCATTTTTATTAGGATTAACAGGGATTTGATAACGATTTTAATTTAAGGACCACCCACAATTGGTCTGGCCCCCCCACAACTGGAATCCTGACGCCGTGCCTGCTTCCGAGGACGGGAGTACGCACCTGCAATTGGAACAGCAGCGGACTCGATGACGTCACCAGCTCAGCTTGTCTGTTAACTGAGCTACGGCCTCATGTAGGCATATAACTACTAGGGCTGCAACTAACGATTATTTTAATAATCGATTAATCTGTCGATTATTTTGTCGATTAATCGAATAGAAAAAAAATAAATAAAAAATTGGAATTGCCGCATCTTTATTCAAAAACTGAACATTACTTCAAATTCACAGTGCAGACTGAAGAGTAAAAACACCAGGTTATTGCCTCAACGTCCCGGAACTATTAAAAGTAATATTAAATAATAAAAAGATTAGAAGGAGAAATTAGTAGGAGTATTGTTGACCGGTCGTATCCCGCCGGAGCCTCGCTGCCGAGGGACCACCGCCTCGGCTTCAGGAGGCGGTGATTAGCGCTGACCGCTACCGTTGCCCTATTTAAAAAAATTATTAACTAGCCTTATTTCTCCTTACGAGATGGACCTGGACTCAAAATTCTTTCATCATACTAATCTCTAAAATCAGATGCACCTTTTTCACCCAGGTCTTCTGCTCTAAAAATGTTTACTTTTCCCACAATTTCATAGAAAAGCGAAACGTCCACAGTCTCAACCCATTTTGCCTAGATGACCATTTTGTTATCGTATAACTACCATACGGGTATCATTAGGTGAATACCATTAACAGTGCACATTTTCAGATCTGTACTCTTTTAAGAAAGCCCTTAATTCTCTTCTGAAATGTGTGCTTGGAGTCTTCCTGCTGTTGTGTGCAGGAGGCGCAGCGCATGCTAGCCGACCAGATACTGAATGTGGAATGTTCTAACCCGGACTCTTTGATGATTGTGCATGGTGACTTTGACAAAGGCAACCTCAACCATGAACTACCCAAATTCAAACAGTGAAATGACCGACCAGAGAGAACAATATTCTGGATCACTGCTACACCACAGTCAGCGGTGCATATCACACCGACCCCCGCTCTAGACTGGACCTCTCCGACCACGTCATGGTCCACCTGATTCCTTCATACAGGCAGAAACTAAAGCTCTGTAAACCTGTGGTGAAGACTTCAAAGCAGTGGACTCGTACAGCGGTGGCTGTACAGACTAGGATGCTTTCAGGACTGCCACTGTCATGCCAAATTTGTACCGGCTGCCAAATTTGTACCGGGCGCGTCATCCATACGTAATCCATTCCAAACCTGCCTGGCAACAGATGATCGCGTTGTCCGTTGCCTGGCAACGGACGACCGCGTCGAATGACGTGAAAGGTTCACGAACATTCGCAAACCTTCAAGCTCATTCATTTGCACTTGTCCGTTATCTGTATTGTGCTATTTCGTCCATGACCTGCTGTAAACACTCAGTTTACTTGCTAAATTTGATTAAACAATTAAATACAATACAAATATAAAGTAAAAACAAGTGTTATCTAGCGATCCGTTTTCTGTATTATGTTATTTCATCTTTGGCAACATGAGCGCGAATTTTTTTTGAAACCCGCTTTAAACACTCAGTTTACTAGCTAAATTTGATTAAACAATTAAATACAATACAAATATAAAGTAAAAACAAATGTTATCTAGTGATCCGTTATCTGTATTATGTTATTTCGTCTTTGGCAACATGAGCGCGAATGTTTTTTTTGAAACCTGCCCGGCAACGGACAACCCTTACGTAATCAGTTGTCCGTTGCCTGGCAACGGACAACTGTTGACGTGCCCGGTACAAATTTGGCAGCCGGTACAAATTTGGCATGACACCACCAATAGTCTGGATGAATACACAGAGGCTTCGACGTCATACATCAGCTGCTGTGCAGACTGCTGTATTCCATCACACACCAGGGTGAGTTATAACAACGACAAACCCTGGTTCACAGCCAAACTCAGACAGATTAGGTTGCAAAAGGAGGATGCATTCAGGAGTGGGGATAGAGACAGGCTTAAGAAGTCAAAGTACAGCTTCAGCAAGGCGGTGATAGAAGCCAAACAACACTACTCTGAGAAACTCCAACACCAGTTCTCAGCGACTCTGGTTCTGTCTGGAAGTGGCTCAGACAGATTACAAACTACAAACCTAAACCCCCCTACTCAGTCAACATCCTGCAACCTCCTAATGAACTGAACGAGTTCTACTGTCGTGTTGAAAGACCAAGGGACAGTCCTGACACCATCCCACGCGACTCCCTCTCCCATCTCACCAACCCCTCCACCCCCAGCTCAGCAGAAACCATGGCCTCTACACCTCACACCTATGGGTCTGTCCCCTCCTCTACCACAGTGACGACTCTCTGCCTGCATGAGAGGGACGTCAACAAGCTCTTCAAGAGACAGAACCCCCGCAAAGCAGCCGGACCAGATTCTGCCTCACCATCCACCCTAAAGCAGTGCGCTGACCAGCTGTCTCTAGTGTTCACAGAGATCTTCAACACCTCACTGGAGACATGTCATGTGCCAACCTGCTTCTAAGTCTCCACCATCATCCCCGTCCCCAAGAATGCAAGGTCGACAGGACTGAATGACTACAGACCCGTTGCACTGACCTCTGTGGTCATGAAGTCGTTTGAGCGCCTTGTACTGTCCCACCTCAAATCCTTCACCAATCCACTCCTGGACCCACTGCAGTTTGCCTACAGAGCCAACAGGTCTGCAGACGATGCAGTAAACATGGCTCTGCACTACACCCTCCAGCATCTGGACTCCCCAGGAACATATGCCAGAATCCTGTTTGTGGACTTCAGCTCCGCCTTTAATTCTATCCACCCAGCTCTGCTTCAGGACAGGCTCTTCCAGCTCCACGTGCCCGATTCCACCTGCTGGTGGATTCCAGACTTCCTGTCTGACAGGAAGCAGCGTGTGAAGCTGGGGAAACATTTATCTGAATCCCAGACCATCAGCACCGGATCCCCCCAAGGCTGTGTTCTTTCCCCTCTGCTCTTCTCCCTGTACACAAACAGCTGCACCTCCAGTCACAGTCGGTCAAGCTCCTGAAGTTTGCGGACGACACCACGCTCATCGGGCTCATCTCTGGCGGGGATGAGTCCGCCTTCAGGTGGGAGATTGACCATCTGGTGACCTGGTGCAGCCAGAACAACCTGGAGCTTAACACTTTAAAAACAGTGGAGATTATTGTGGATTATTGTGGACCCAGCTCCATCTGCCCCCATCATCCTGTGTGGCTCCCCAGTCGACCCTGTGGAGTCTTGCCGCTTCCTGGGCACCATCATCTCCCAGGACCTAAAATGGGAGCTGAATATCAGGTCCCTCACCAAAAAAGGCAAGCAGAGGATGTTCTTCCTGCGCCAGCTGAAGAAGTTCAACCTGCCAAAGACTATGATGGTGCACTTCTACACTGCCATCATTGAGTCTATCCTCACCACATCCATCACTGTCTGGTACACTGCTGCTACGGCTAAGGACAAGAGCAGACTGAAGCGTATCATACGCTCTGCTGAGAAGGTGATTGGCTGCAACCTTCCATCCCTCCAATGACCTGCACAGCTCCAGGGCTCTGAGGCGGGCAGGCAGGATTATGGCCTGTGACCATCATGTTCACAGACTATTTGAAACTCTCCTCTCTGGCAGGAGGTTGCGGTCCATCAGGACAAAAACCTCCCGCCACTTGAACAGTTTCTCCACCACTTCAGTTGGGATCCTTAACAGGTCCCGGAACGCCAACCCCAATGACTGACTCTGGCACTCATACCCATCACCAATTTGTAAATTCTTAAACATTATTAAGTATCTTTTACTTTTAGTCTTTATTCTATTTTATCCTATTTTTTTTTACTTATCACATATGTCCCTGCTTGTTTATATTTTGTGTTTTATTGTATATATGATAGTGACTGTTTGTTCATTGTCTTAATGTATGCACCTTATTCACCAAGACAAATTCCTTGTTGTGTCAAATAAAATATTCTGATTCTGACATTGCACCGGAGAAGTCTCGCTCACAATCGAAAAATCTGCGACCGACCCGCACTGCTCCGGCGTCCAACCCGACCCGCACCCATGTCCGACACAGTACATTATTTTTCACCCGTTTCATCCAAATTGTGCGGGTTCCCGAACCCGAGCAGAACTCTGTTTTAGATGCCATAAAGGGCTTTTCACACAGGAGGCGTTTGTCGCGCCTGCTAATGCATTCTCAATGGAGAGGCGAGCGGGCAGAGAGGAGGCGTAGCGTCCTGTCAAGCGGCACGACGACAAGCGGGCGCATTCCTGTGAAACTGTTGTTCCATGCTCGTCGAACACATGCACGCACACGTGGAAAACGTTGGGATAGATGGGAATCACAATAAAATGTCGAACTGAATTTGAAACTGCACATTGTAATTGCTGCATCTATTTTCAAAATATTTATTAGTAATACAGTGAAAATTAGGAGAAATGTGAATATTTGTTTTTGACACGTTGATTTGTGGTGTGTGCCCCTACAATTTCAGGTTGTGCCCCTACAATTTTTAGTTTGGGGCCACAGTGCTCCCAGTGAAAAATGTTAGTCTGGAGCCCTGTTGGTGATTAAACTGCATCTCCATTAGCCTATCTTACTACATGAACCAGCAGTGAACAATCACTCAAGATGAATGAACTCATTAAGACTTTGGGCCCTATGTTAACGGTCTCTATTTCAAACACATGTAGCTTTGAGGGCGGTTCTGACGATGTTGCTATTTTACCAGTGGATAAATTACACTTGCTCCCGACGCAAATCTAAAAAGGGTTGGTCTGAAGTAGCCTAATTACCCGTAGGTGTGGTTTGGGCGTAACGTGCAATAAACCAATGAGAGTGCCATCTCCCATTCACTTTAAGAGCCATGAGTGCTTTTGAATCTGACAAGTTGATATTTTGGCGTTTGCAGTCTCCGATGAGACAGATGCATGACCACATGAATTTTAAACTTCAAATGGCTAAGTTTATGGCCGAATAATATGGCCTAATTCAAACATGGAATAGCGTTTTCTTCCACAACTTCAGAAATACTGAGTCCTCAAATATATTTCGGCAAAGAAAACTTAACACACGTATGATATGGGGTAACTGTGGTTCTATTTAATGATACACGCAATACATTAAGAAACGTTGTTTCTTACCAGTATTGTATGCATTATCGTTATCGACTTTTGTTCCTAAAATGCATTTGTCCCCCTGTTAATATACATTGCCATGGACTGTATTATGCGTTACGTGTTTAGTATGCATGTGTTTAAAACAGATGGATGCACCCAAGCGTGCCCGCATTCATTAATTATTTTATACATACACACACGCAGTAAAACAATGTTTTCTCACGGTCAAATACTCATCAATCCTAAAAGTTATGGGCTTGTACACGATGTCTGTGTTAAGAAAATATGGGTTTGCTGTAGGGCTGCAACAACGAATCGATAAAAATCGATTACTGAAAGCGTTGGCAACGAATTTGGTCATCGATTCGTTGAGTCGGGCGATTAATACGCCACTCGTAGGCGCGGCACTGTTTACAGCCTGCCGCCGGCAGGTTGGTTCATACATGCACGCCCACAGCGAGCTTTAGTGTGAGCGACCACAGCTTGTATTTTGGTCATACCTTAACACTGGACTGTAGGCCTATATAAAAGTGTTGTACCTTCACTGTCTTAGGGTTAAAAAAAACTCCTTCAACTCCGTATCCCTAGTCTAGTCGAACCGAAAACTCTGTCAGCTGCTGCTGCTGCAGACGGTGTGCAGACAGGCTCGGAGTTCAAAGCAGCGGTAGCAATCAAACAACCGGACGGTGTAGAAAGTCCCGTCAGTTAAAAATAATAATCCAGTTTTTAAATTCATGCTAAAATCGGCAGGACATAGAGTTAGTTAGCTTAAAAAAAAAGTCGCAAACAGTGTCAAATATGATGTGTTCAGATCGGCTCAATATTATGATTGATGCGTTCAAATGCAACACAAAAAAAAAGAGAAATTTGAGATTTTGGCAAAAACCTGTTACTTTCCCAAATAATTTACCAAGAATGTGTGGCTAGGTAGATGAGAGAAGCAAAGTGTATGCGTGAGGTGCACAAGCAACATTATGCATGCGCCCTTAAAATAGCATCTGAACAACGCGCCACTGCCTTTAAACCAGGTATTCCCTGGTTTGTGGCGGAATTGTTTTGTGAAGCTGCAAAATAGCACCAGGGAACGTTTGCGCCAGAACACGCCACCTCCTTTCGCCGAACCGCCCCTTCGGGCGCAAGATCATTCCCTAATTTACCGGCGTGTAGAGGTGGAGGGAAAAGAACGCTCTGCGCAAGTTGCAAACTAGCAACGATACATGCGTCAGTGTAGAAAGTCAATTGCGCTGGATGCAAGATACGGCCCTATGACTCAACCCATATCTGATTTTTGAGCAACCTTTGGGTGTTTATTGCGTATTCTCCACCCTGCAAGGGGCAGTTAATGAACCCAAGTAAAGCAGCATTCCTGCTCTAAAGTAAATCTGAATTTCTGTAATAACAAAAGGTCATGGTAAGAATCACCATGGATGGAAAGTGTAAGGATCAGTATGACACCGACCTTACAATATTGTTAGTACATTGGACAAAAGTTGTTAAATACTTGAGCAAATGCAAATAATAGACAAAAGACTATAGTTGAATTTGGAATTGCATTTAATTGGTCACTCAAATGTACTTAGAGGTCAGAAAGTCATCTTATCTAACCTATAGAAATGTGTTGATGCCAAGGAGAGTCTACATACAGCTCCTTGTTAGTATAGTGGTCAGTATCCCCGCCTGTCACGCGGGAGACAGGATTCAATTCCCCGACGGGGAGGGTCACATTTTTATCTAAAGCCAGACTTTCCTGATATTCAAATATATCTGAGGTATGCCAATCCCAACAGAAACGTGGCAAATATATAGATATAAAACAACCCAACACCCAATCATATATAGAAGAGATCAGCGACAGAGTTTCGGCCCACAACCCTTTGGATTCTAATGGCTATCAGTATTTGTCTCCATTGCAAACTCTCCAGTCAGAAACCAAAAACTGCGTGGGAATTTAATTAGATTAAACGTTGATTGTGGTTGGATCAGTGGAAGGACCTGACAAGGCCGTTACCAAATATACTCAGAATGTTATTTTATTTTATTATTCAAGCCACTCGCATGCACAAATGAGTAGACGACATCTCAGTGTAGGCTACTATATGCAAGTGTAAACGGTGTAAACGCGCGGAACATGCCGGGAAAAATGCGGGCATAACAGGGGCATATTTGGCAGTGTAAAAACGTTTACTGTTGCTCAACAGTGTTCCCAATGGAATCTTGGGATTCAAACTCAAAGTTTACGCCAGGCTACAGATAGGGGGGATCTGTACTAGTCACTCAAGGTTTCATTCGCACTACTGAAAGAACTTCCCAAGCAAGGCTATCAAAATGATTCATGGTTTCCTCACAAAGATCGAAATGGCATTATAATGCACACGTTACTTCCACTATTTTAGTCGTTTCTTTATGTGTCCAAACTCATGTTCAATATATGACCACATCATACCCCAAGCTGTGTCTCGTGGGATGTCCATACAATTGTAAAGAGGCAGAATACACCAGCGTGTCAAAACGCAAACCCAGTAAAACCGAATAGCTCTGCGTGACACGTACCGATTTCACACCGGAAAATCTGAAGCTCCATTAACATTTACAGCCTTTAGCAGAAGCTTTTATCCAAAGAAAATTTACCGAAAGACTAACAATATATCGCTCTCGGTACAGTAAGAATGTCCATAGAACCAAGTGCTAAGCACCAACAATCGCTAGGTTAAACCATTCCCGGGATACAATAAAGCTAGCTAGGACAAGATGCTACACGATGCTAAGTACGATGCTTAGCTAACCGTATCCGCGTTGCGTGATGCGTTCAAGGGACGTGACGTCTCCAAAAGCTCAATTTACGCGATGGATCGAGTGAAATAGGAGAACCACCCCTTACTCTGCCTACTGGATCGACACTCGACAACCAAAAACACTGCGACAACAACTTTGAACCTTGAATTTGTTGAATTTGCTGTTTAATTTGGTTTGTGTGCGGTCGTAGAGTACCAACCACTTCCTGGTTATGCCTTCCTCGGCCGCTGACTTCTCGAAAGATGAACTGCTCATCGGGAAGCTCAAATCCCTGGCTGGAGACACTGAGACAAAGACCCTCTTCGACGCCTACCAACACGACAAGCCATTCCAGCGGAATGTTGACCTACTACTAGCCCCAGTAGTCACTCAGCTCTGGAGATCATCACTCAACTCCGGAGAAATAGCGACAAAGTTCGAGAGTCAAAGCGTGACTCCTCTGTTCAAAAAGGGAAAAAGATCGTTAGCTGCCAACTATCGACCTGTCTCCCTAACATCTCATCTCATCAAGATGTTCGAACGGGTCTTCCGTGCTAAGTTGGTTGATTTTATTGAATCCAAGGATATCATCCATCAAGATCAGCATGGCTTGCGAGCTGGAAGAAGCTGCCTGACCCAACTCCTTCACCATGTTGAGGACATCATGTGTGATTTGAATGCTGACGAGAACGCTGACATCCTCTATCTGGATTTCAGTAAAGCATTTGACAAAGTCGATCATGCTATTCTGCTAAAAAAACGTAATCTCTACGGCATCCAGGGAAAGGTACACCAGTGGCTCTCCAGCTTCCTACACGGCAGAACGCAGCACGTTGTTATTGATGGTGTGGAA
This sequence comes from Gadus chalcogrammus, assembly GCF_026213295.1. NCBI lineage: Eukaryota > Metazoa > Chordata > Actinopteri > Gadiformes > Gadidae > Gadus > Gadus chalcogrammus. The sequence goes on along the minus strand of NC_079415.1, from coordinate 24,925,384 downwards.
TCCAACATCATCAGGGTTTTGAGTGGGGTCCCACAGGGCACTGTGTTGGGTCCACTACTTTTTATTTTGTACATTAATGACTTGTTCTCAGTTGTTAAACACAGCAAAGTAAAAGTTTTTGCTGACAATTCTAAGCTGCACAAGAATATCAGCTTCCCGTTGGTAGGATATTTCCGACTGCCAGCTTCCCGACTGCCAGCTTCTCCAAGAAGATCTGCATGCGGTAGTTCGTTGGGCTAACAGCAACAACATGGAACTAAACAAAAACAAGTTCCAACTTTTACAACACGGTAAAAACCAGGATCTGAAGCACCCCTACCTTTTACCATCTGGGAAATCAATATCCTCAGACGACGTTGTAAAAGACCTTGGTGTGTACATCGACAAGGATCTCCGATGGCGCCAGCACATCTCCAAAAAGTCAACCGAAGCCTCTGGCAAAGCTGGCTGGGTATTGAGGACCTTTTCAGTCAGAGACAGAGACACTATGATGTTGCTCTACAAAACATACGTTCGCTCCATCATCGAATACTGCTGTGCGTCTGGTCTCCCCACCTGCTCTGCGATATCATCATGGTTGAGTCTATCCAACGCTCATTCACTGCCAAAATAGCGGGCTACACGAACCTCAGCTACTGGGATCGACTCAAGCAGCTCGACCTCTACTCCCTGCAGCGCCGCCGCGAGAGATACATCGTGATTCTCGTCTGGAAGATCTACCACGAAGTGATCCCCAACAATGTTAACATCGTCTTCCAACATTCACAAAGGCGAGGTGTTACATGTTTGCGACCTCTCGGCAGCTCCAAGTACAGCAGCATCAATACAATGAGATTCCATTCCTTCTCATCTACAGCCTCTGCACTGTACAATGCTGTACCACCAGACATCAAGCCGATCCCAACCCTTGACAAGTTCAAGGCAGCACTTGATAGCTTTGTCCATTCTGTTCCCGACACTCCTCCTACCCCTGGCTACACTGGGGCAAACGGAAACTCTCTGTTGGAGTGGGCTGGTAGCAAGAGTCAATAATTGCTATCTACTATTACGGGAACGTTGGTGGTGGAGATACTCGATATCTTGGCCTGAGCGATCCAGCTCGAAGCCAACCCAAGGAACCCAAGGAACTATTTTTAAGTGCCTGTACATTTAGTTTGATGACGTGCAACCTACAATAAGTGCGTAAGAAGGGTGTTTTTAGGAGTAAGGGAGGAGAAGGGGCGGGGTAAGGGAGGAGGCTATGCAGAGTCCAGGTGAGATCTGTATGCAGATCCCACAAACTGTGCACACACAGATTTGTAACGACGAAACAGGGACTATAAGCTGAAACGGGAGAAAACAATCCGGTTTCGTTTTATCCGGTTCAGGAATATCTCTGTAAAGACGGAGTCATTGCGAACCGCATCGAGCTGTAGAAACGCTGCAGTAAATATTCAAGGCGCTGGTTCTCCACAGAAAAAAAGTGGAGCGCATCAAGCCTGCGCGCAGACAGCCTGCGCGCTGTATACAAACATTCAGTCACAAGGAGATTCAACCTTTTAAATTGAGCAGAAATACTTTTTAATGTACCGTTAGTAATTAAATTGCCCCCCCCCCCCTACCTCAAAGAACTTCTCAACCAACATAACACAACACGCTCCCTCCGCTCCACTCAATCTAACCACCTCCAAATACCCAAAACCAAACTTAGGACCATGGGAGATAGGGCCTTCAGTGCTGCCGCCCCACGCCTGTGGAATGTCCTCCCTGACACCTTGAGGGCACCAAAATCCACTGATTGCTTTAAAATCGGTCTTAAAACATTTATTTTTAAGAAAACCTTTGGCTCCAACTCTTAGATGATTTTTAACCCCCCCTTCTTTTTTTTTTTTGCTTTTAACCTGTAGCCCTTTGAGATCTTCGGATGAAAAGGGCACTATAAATTAAATGTATTATTATATAATTATTATTAAATTCATCAAGGGGGTTTATTTATAGCTACAAAAATAATTCAAATAAAATAATCAATAAAGAATTCAACGCAACTCTGACGTCCCCCAGCTGGTGGGGGGCTAATGACGTCATCGTTTGCATCGCCGGTGTGGGTGTCGGATTGACTCGGCTGCCAGATCGACTCGGGGTCCTAGATGCGCAATAATGACACACTTCCTGTATACGCTGTCTTTTAAATGCACATGGGCGTTTCATTCATTCCCATGTTATTCCCAAGTATTAACAATCTCCTTTTGTTTTCTAATCTGTGAATAATAATCTAATGTACAAATTATTGTTGCCTATACTTGGGTTATATATAAAAGAAGAATCGGTTAACTCCATTCACTGAACGGGGCGATACACTTTATTTCCAGCGCTCCCAACACAGTCAAAACAGCGACCCACACGCAGACACTTCCGTTCTCCTCCTTCAGAATAAGGCCCCGTTCACACGAAGCCGATTTCATGGCGAAACCGCAAAGGTCTTGTACGGTTCAGCCTTCCGTACACACGAAGCCGGCGAAACCGCTGACCGAAACCGCAAACTTCTGAAACCACCCTCGGAGGTGGTTTCAAATCTACCCGGTTTCGTTTTGGATTCGTGTGTACGCCTGAAACCGCAAACCATGACGTCATCACCCCACCTCCTAGCCAATGGCTCTTAAGCCCGCGGAGTCTCAGAAATCACATGCGAGCATGCGCATAAGGGCAGCCTTTATGCGCATGCTCGCCTCTTCTTCTTATTTTATTTCTTCTGGCTTTCTGTACCAGAAGCAGCGCCCCTTATGGGCCTGGAATGTGTACTACAGTGTTTCTACAGATCTACCCGGTTTCGCTTGGCTTCGTCTTTACGGAGATACTTCGAAACCGGATAGATCGAAACTGTAACGGTTTCGCCCGTTTCGGCTTCATGTGAACAGGGCCTAAGAGTCCCTAACAGGAACTGGGTTACATATGCATTCATCAGTGCTTTTAGACGTGTTTCCAATGGCTTTGTTTGTGCGAAAGAACGGGCTGCGTTCCATGAAATCAAAACCAAAACGGATTGAGCCTTCTTTTTATGTCCATGATTGAGCCCCGTTTATAAACAACCCTTCCAAAATGCACAAGACTTATGCGGTTTCTCAAAAAAAAATCGTCTCTTTGTGGACGGGGCTTAAATGCCGTGGCTGTGTGTGAACCGTTCGGCTGACCGTCCAGACGGATCCGGCGAATCCGAAATCGCACATTTCTGAAACCATGTCCGAGGGTGGTTTCAAATCTATCCGGACCTATGTGGTTTTGGGGCGCTGAGAGAGCCAGAGACGCCCCAAACCCGCTGATTCAGCCAGAGTTAGGCAGAGTGAATGACGGAGATCGACGGAGATCATCTGTGTTGTTCATGTGTGCAAGTGTGTTCATGGTAAGTTGGCAACTGTCACGAGACATACATTGCTTGAATAACAATTAAAAGAAAATCCCCATCAATTCTCTAAAGTCGATAAGCATGACTTAATTCATGACTACCATGTCCAGTTTTGCTGTTGTTACGCGTTAGCTGAGAGTGAAAAGGATTTAAAGCAGGGGTCTCAAACACAATTTACCTGGGGGCCGCTGGAGGCAGATTCTGGGTGAGGCTGGGCCGCATCAAGTTTTCCACAAAAAAGTACAAATATCCAGTCTTCTCAAGCTTTACTATTAAAATTTTTGTAACATGAATGCTTTTTTGAACATGATTGGCTCTTTTGAACATGAACGACTTTAAAACATGAACCTTCTTCAGAACATGAAGTGTCCTTCTGAACATATGGCTTTTCTTGCCTACTCCTTACTGCCAGAGACCTGGCAGCGCTTCCTCTCACACAGCTCCTGCAGGGCCCATGCAGGGCTTTATATAGAAAAAAAGCTTTATAAAGCTTGCTGCGCCCAACAACGTTGCGAAGACGGGGTGAAATGTGCAGAAGCATTTTTCACCGCAAACGTTGGTGTGTGTGTGTTAGGGCTTTGACTTTTGCCCAAAAATCATATTCGAAGTTTGTTTGTTTATTAATATTAATATTCGAATATATTTGAATATATATCGTCCCGCGGGCCGCGAGTTTGAGACCCCTGATTTAAAGGAGAACTACAAATAACCAATGTTAGGGAAATCCCTACCGACGTATCCAGGCCCATGCAGTTATAAAATGCAATCAATCATGTCAGAACATAGACATTTTCTATAAATATCCTACCAACGTTTGCAGTGAAAAAAAACTGACGCACATTTCATGCTCAGGGATATGAAGCTCCACAACTTCAGGGACTCGGTTGCTAAGCGGTTAGTTTCAGATGCTTCAGTAAGATCGAAATACATCAGAGGAGTCACACAGGAGAGAACCCGGTCAGGTGCATGGTGTTTGGAAAGAGATACACACAGAAAGGGCGTATCTCCAGCGCACAGACTTGGGAGAAGCCATACCGTTGGCCTAGCACATTTCACCTCCGTCTTATGCAAGGTTTTTGTGCGCAGCAAGCTTTATTTAAAAAAAAATAATACAAAAAAAAAAAGAATTAAAACGTGCGGGCCGCAATAACACTTAACTTTGATATCAAGTAGGGGGCCATAAAATATCGTCCCGCGGGCCGCGAGTTTGAGACCCCTGATTTAAAGGATAACTACAAATAACCAATGTTAGGGAAATCTGTTTGTTTTGTTGCGCGTTTCTGGATTTTTTCTTTTATATATATATATATATATATCTATATATTTTTTATTTTTTATTTATTAGGGATGGGCACGAGTAGCAAATTCCAAACTCGAGTGATCGAAGGAATTCCTCGAGGATCAATTGAGTACTCGTTTAATCAAATCTATTTTTAGAATGCAACGCATCTGCAGCAGGAATAGGCCTGATGATGAACGGCAATATTACCAACCAAACATGTAATGCTTATTCTCCATCAAAACAGTCAGAGTTATCAGAGTATTCATTATTTATTTTTGCAAACCTTCAAAACACATTTTCAGCTTCAGAAAACGTTGTTTGTGTGTGTATATGCAAACTCGAGTTTGCCTGTCCACCAACGAGATCATTTGTAACGAGGAGTACTCGAGTAATCGATTCCTCACGCCCATCCCTAATATATATATATATATATATATATATATATATCGTATCGGCCTTAAAAATCGTATATCGGTCGGGCTCTAGTACGTACCCCCCACAGGGTCCTTTGTTTAACCGCTTCTCTAATCCATCGTTGCTAGTTTCTAACTACAAACTACAACGTTTCCTCCTTTGTCACCAAAACGGACCACAAACTCAACATCTGAAAGCTGACACAATGAAATAAATTAGCGCAGGGGTTGGCCACAGGTGGTTTCTCTTGTAAATGGTTTGAAGGTAGCTAAATTAGACAACCTTCTCCCGAGAGGCATATCGTGCTGCACATCAACGAGTGGGGACCGTGGTCTGGCCCAGATACTATCTGGATTTTAGACACCGGGTCTGTCTGTCTGTCTCTAAAACACACACACACAGTACCGTAGGGCCAGTGTGTAGGTGCCGGGCTGTCTCTGGCTCTCTCTGATGAGGTAGCTGCCCTCGGCCTGGTTCAGTAGCTGGTCAGCATCCTCCCGGGAGATCATACCGTGGTACCTGGTAATATAACACATATTACACAGAATCAATCAATCAATCAATCAATCTCCCTCCCTCCCTCCCAACATAAAACATCCTCTTCTCTACAGTTGGGGTAGACATTAGTGGCACATAAGATCAGGGAGGATCAGAAAAGATATGTTTCGTGGCAGTTAAAATATTTAAGCCTACAGTTTAGTAACTTTGATTCACTGGAGACATCACTTTTGTTCCAAATTTGTTCACTCCCATAGACAATGATAATTTAGTTTGATTTGAGCTGTGGGTGGAGGGTTTTATTGCAAAATGTAATATAATACAATCCTGTTTAATAACTCCAGACTAGACTAGGTATGGCTAGGTCGATTATGTAGTCTTCAGGGCCCATTGTCTTGGCAACTGGGACCTAGGGTGGTTTGACTATTGTTTTACATGACTAAAGACAACCCCCTCTTCTACATGAGCCCTGGAGTTAGCATAGTGCTGCTGAGGACGGTGTTAGAACAGGTTTACATTACTGGGGGGAACAAAGAATACATAGAGAAATAAGAAAACTAACGTACTCTCTTCCGTAATATTTAGGCCGGTTGTCCACCTGAGGAGGAACACAACACAACTGTGTGAGATTGCAGACAAGAAAGGAGACATTTTAGGACAATATTTGATCATTTGACAGAGCAGACGGTGCAGCCACACTCTACTAACAATGTAGAAAAGGCCCACAACTCTGTGCTGCACACGAGTGTGAACATGCACTGGAGCACACGTGAGAAGGGACGGGGAAATATTGCACCGGCAAACACAGGAAAGGACTGAGCGCACAGAACATTTGTTTGTTCTCAGCACATCCGCTGGCCGGGCCAATAAATCGACAAAGACCCACCAAGGTGGGGCGAATATTAATTTACACGCCCTAGTATGTCTGAGTAGTGTGTAGGAGCAGATGTATATGCACATCCAATTGTTGGTGGGGCAACGTTACGCATGAATGAGGCCACGTCCACACAGAAACGATTTTTTGGTGAAACCGAGTAAGTCTTGTGCGTTTCGGCCGACCGTCCAGACGGAGCCGGCGAATCCGTTGCCCGAAACCGCACATTTCTGAAACCACCCTCGGAGGTGGTTTCAAATCTATCCGGACCTATGAGGTTTCGGGTTAGGATTTGTGTGGACTCCTGAAACGCAAACGATGACGTCATTAGCCCCCCACCAGCAGGGGGACGTCAGAGTTGCGTTGAATTTTTTATTTATCATTTTATTTGTATTATTTTTGTAGCTTGAAATAAAGCCCCTTGATGAATTGAATTACTAACTGTACATTAAAAAGTGTTTCTGCTCAATTTAAAAGGTTGCATCTCCTCGTGACTGAATATTTGTATACAGCGCGCAGGCTGTATGCGCGCAGGCTTGATGTGCTCCACTTTTTTCTGTGGAGAACCAGCACCTTGAATATTTACTACAGCTCGATGCGGTTTCGCAATGACTCGTTTCGGAGATATTCCTGAACCGCATAAAACGAAATCGGATTGTTATCGCCTGTTTTGGCTCCGTGTGGACGGGGCCTGAGCAGAGGGCGCACAAAATATACTGCTCCCAAGGTGTTGATTTTCACAGGCAACAACAATGGCAACGTACACGTGTGTGTGTGTGTGTGCGTGAGTGTGTACATAACGCCCCTCCATATTCAATATTGTATCTGAAAACACCCTCCCTTTCATTCATTCTGTCAACACTGGACACTCACATATCTCCTTGCTCAAACCCATGTACATTCAAGCCGGAGCTTGAATTCCAGCTCATATTTGTTGTGCGACCTAAATAATAATAATAATAATAATCAGCCATGCTACATTATTTGTCGGTACTGTCTTGCTTGCTTCAAATAGGAATCAATAGAAGTCTGTTTTGAACAACTCCAGAAGTATTACTGTGCGTCACTCCCAACAAGACCGCATGCTTTGGCCTGGAGAAGACTCCTCTTCCGTGGAAGACCCATTTGGGAGAAAGATGGAGTGCGACTCAAAGGTACCTGCATCCAGTAGCGTACCGTGGGGTTTAAGTCAGGGCCTTCAGTAACAAACTCCACCAACGGCCAACCCCCAAACACTCAGACATGCACACAAATTTCATATTAGTTGCCGATGCAGCCACAATATGCGCTACTGCATAACATCTATAGCATATAACCGCGTTGTCTGATTACAGTTTAATTAATTTGTCACAATTTACCAGCTCTCGTTTTGAAGAAGAATCACTGCTGTCATTCTGCGCACGCATCCGCTGTGTTGATAAACAAATAAATAAAAAAAAATAAAAAAATGATGGCTTGTGAAAAACTTTATATTTGAATGGGAAAAACTGTTAACGGTCCAAATGTTAAAAAAATATTTTGACCCTCGGGGACGAATAATCGAATATGCTGACCCATCCAAAACCACTTTCCCACGTGGAGTGACTGCTAGAGTGAAAAGAAGAGAGAGTATAGTGAAAGCGCCTCTCAAGCTGATGGTTGACCGTATTAACGTTAACCGATCAATGTTGTCGCTTGTCGTTAAAAAGAAAATTGGGGTCAGTGTAGACTGTGGAGCGCGTGTTGGTTTCACTTCACACAAAAAGATGATCAGATGAGGTGACTTATTGGAAGTTGGACGGACACCCCATCTCTAGCCCACTGTTCAATCACTCCTCAAGTCTTAATTATTCCCGCATGCGAGCGGCGGAGAATATGATCTCTGAATTATTATGGACAGTAGACTACACGAGATGCCACCCTTCCAGACCGCCTTAATAACTTTTATGCCAGGTTCGACAGGCTGAACACAGACACTCCCTCAAAAGCCCCCTGTGACTCCATGGACACTGCCTTCCAGGTTACACACGCACAGGTTCTGAGGGCTCTGAAGCAGGTGAACCCCCATAAGGCTATGGGAACAGACGGCGTTCATCCAAGAGTCTTGAAGGCCTGTGGGGAACAACTAGTGTGTGTGTATGCTGACATTTTCAATCTGTCCCTATCCCAGGCAGTAGTCCCCAGAGTATTTAAATCATCCATAATCATACCGGTTCCAAAAAAGCCTAATTCATCCACGCTGAATGACTTAAGGCCGGTGGCGCTAACTTCAGCCCCCATGAAGTGCCTAGAAAAGCTGGTTCTTACCCACATAAACGACACGGTATCGGACACTGTCGACCCATCCCAGTTTGCCTATCGCCCCAACCGATCAGTGGATGACGCGGTGGCCATAGCCCTACATCACACTTTGCAACACCTGGACAACAGCAGAACATATGTCAGAATGCTTTTCCTGGACTATAGCTCTGCCTACAACACCATCCGCCCGGGCAAGCTGATTGGTAAACTGACGGACCTCGTGTCCCGACTCCCACCTGTAACTGGATCCTAGATTTCCTGATTGAAAGACCACAGGTGGTGAGAGTGGGGAGGCGGGTGTCTGCTGAGCTCATAGTCAGTACAGGTTCACCACAGGGCTGCTGCCTCAGTCCCAAACTCTTCACCCTGTACACGCATGATTGTGCCTCCACACACGATAACACCATTGTCATCAAATACGCTGATGACACCACCATCCTGGGCCTCATCAAGGGGGGTGACGAGTCAGGCTACAGGAGTGTGATAGAGGATATTCTCATCTATGGAGAGGAGAATGACCTCATCCTCAACGTAGCCAAAACAAGAGAGGTAATAGCAGACTTCAGGAGGAGTCCTGCCCCCCTACAGCCCCTTACCATCCAAGGGACTGAGGTGGAGAGGGCGGACAACCACCGATTCCTGGGACTGCAGGTGATGTCTGACCTGAGCTGGTCTCTTAACACTGCTGCCACTGTGAAAAAAGCCCAGCAGCGGCTGTATTTCATCAGACTGCTAAGGAAATCGGGACTAAACCAGCGTCCTCTCACCCTGGCCTACAGTGGACTTGTAGAGAGCATTCTCACTTCAGGTATCACTGTCTGGTACGGGAATACCACACAGGCAGAGAGGAGGGCACTCCAAAGGGTCATAAAGACTGCTGAAAGGATTACTGGGACCACACTTCCCTCCATGGACTTTATTTACAGTCAGAGCTGTCGGAAAAGGGCAGTGAGAATCATTATAGACTCCCTCCACCCAGCTCACCCTCTACTCAATAACAAACATTGCAAATACAGACTCAGACACAGTAGAGCGGACAGTGTCATCACACACACAAAAAGATTCTTCAATAGCTTCTTCCCTGCAACAGTGCGACTGATGGCATTAACAGAGAACATCTGAAAAATACAATGTGCAATATTGTATTTTACTTATTTATTTTATTTATTTATTTGAATATATATATATACTCACCACCCTACCCCCACTTCCTACCTGCAATAACGCTGCTACATGTGGTTATACAGTATGGTTGCACTGCTGAAATCAATTTAATATGTATATATATTTTTAAATTTTAAATTTTAAATTGTGGTGCTCTCTGCAATGCAATGCACAACATGCAATTTATCCTTATCTCAATTTTTAAAAACTCTTTATACTTTTTTATTATTACTATTTATTGTGCTGCGCCCTCTCTCTCTCTCTCTCTCTCTCTCTCTCTCGATCTCTCTTAATTGTATTTATACTGTACTTGACTTGGGAAGCCCTGCACAAGAATTCCAATGTGTTTGAACTGTCTGGTTTATGCACAAATGGCGAATAAAAACCTTTGAATTCTTTTTTTTTTTTTTTTTCTTTGAATAAGACTACAGTTAGCCATCTCATTCCAAGATCTTTTTGTGTAAAGTGAAGCATAAGCAGAGTTATGAAATAGCAGGCGGCTTGTGCCGCTCGAAATGGCTGTTATTTCAAATTGCACATTTTAATCTGATCGGTTAATCTGTATTAACCGGTTAATGAGGCTCGGTGGTCGGTCAAGAATATTTTACGTTTTCGCCATCCCTAATCTGTATGAACACAACTCATCACAGCATGTGCTCAATCGGGAACAGATGTGTACTTCCCCATCATTACCTTAACACTGGTGTGTTCCCTCAAAACAAGGTCATACTGTCCCACAGAATAGGATGGGAACATAAGAGACCCGATTAATTCAATCAATAAGTAATTTCTACTTGGAATCGGGGAAATTCATTCATGCAATGATGCAAGCATTGAGACTCTTTGTTTCTGTCATACACAAATACTCAAGCAGATCCAAATAATAGACCAAAGACTATAGCTGAATTCGGAATTGCATTTAATTGGTCACTCAAATGTAATAAAAGGTTAGAAAGTCACTTTATGTGGGAATCCGATTCCGATTATGAGGTCAATGATTGGATTCCAAAACGATTATCGATGCATCTCGAATTGATGCCATAATATTTTTTACGTACATTTCCATGTGTGATTTTGAAAAATATGACCTCATAATTCATCTGCGTTTGCTACTCCGAGTTTGCTTATCATTTCATACTTTTTTGATGATCATTAAAGACATCAACAGATGAATTATCCAGTGTTTCCCCTATATGCATTCAGCAGCGGTGCACCACTGCTGCTGGATTGTCAGCTCTGGATTGTCAGATTGTCAAAAAAAAAGAAATTGCAAAAAAAAAGGTACCTCACAATTCAATTCAATTCTTTAGGTCTTCATTCGATATCGATTTGATATTGATCCAATTGCTTCGATATCGATTCAATAACACGTGCAGATGACAAAAATACCCAAATATTATTTAGAATTAACCATTTCAAAATGAATTAACCATTTCATTGTGCTTTAACTAGCAAAAAGGGAATACACCATTGTAGTATTGTTCTGAGCTAAACTAACAGCATAAAAGTAATAATCATAACATAGACAAATGTAGAAGGGCATGTACATTTAGGCATACTTGCTTCTAGATTACAATGACTGAGCATGCTTTTTCTTTTTATGGAAATAAATCGATTTCAAAAAAGTTCTGAATCCAAATTGAATCGAGAACAAATAAATTGCAGTACATTGATGAATCGATATTTTTACCCAGCCCTAGTTGCTAGGTTACCAACTCACAGCACCACTGCTACAAAAAAATCTAGGGGAAAAACTGAATTACTTTATCTAATATTTTATCAGAGAAAAAGCTTTTGTCACAAATATGACTTTCTATGAAGAATACAATAATCAATGTAGCTTGCATTACAACACAATATGGAAGTATGTACAAAATAAAACAGATTCAGTTTTCTTTTCTTTCTAATCTTTCTATTCTGTCATTAACGAAAAGCTGCTCTTAGTCAATTAGAAGGAGTTCTTGTGTCTGGCTGTGAGTTTGCGGGCATGATATGCGTAGGCTTAATCGCAATCTTGTCAAGACAAATCAGATTAGCCAATACACACTGAAGATAAATGAAATAATTTTAAAATTACAAAAATGATCCCACTCTGGCAAACAGAAGGTTGCAGCAGGCGAACAAATATAATTATTCTTTTTTTATTATTGAAATTCTGATTATTAATGATTATCGAGACGGAATCGTTCTAGAGAGAATCACGATTCATCGAAGAATTTATAATTTTTCTAACCCCTTTGTCCAGCCTATAGAATTGATTTGATGCCAAAGACACCTTTCACACATCTCCTCGTTAGTATAGTGGTCAGTATCCCCGCCTGTCACGTGGGAGACCGGGGTTCAAATTCCCGACGGGGAGAGTCACATTTTTCCAGCCAGTCTTCCCGACATTGAAATATATCAAAGGTATTCCAAGCCCCTTAGTACTTGACACAAAAAAGGTATTCATTCTGTAAAACAAAATCATACAGAGTACTCCAGAAATGTCTACTATGAGGGTTTCACCGGGCGGATAGATACAATATTTAGGATAAAACAAATTCAAAGTCGCTGTGCCTGAACTGCACGCAACTGCACAAACCAAACCTCCTCACGGCCCTGCATGTTTCCTACAGCGGTTTGTCGCGTATCTCTGATGTTTTAAAGCACCACACGGCGAGTGAGAGAATGACAAATGTCATGACAAATGTCTGGCCTGACCCAGATCTTTTACAGCCAGCATTTATTTTGATGAGCAAATAACCACCACATTATCCGTTTATTTCCGCTATTTAGAAATCAGACACTGTATCAGTTTGGAGCCAGAGGTTTGAGTGCATGTTCACATACATGTGTGTGCATGCTTACATACGTACGTGTGCAAGTGTGTGCCTGTTCACATGCATATGTGTGCCTGTTCATATTAGGGATGTGCATTTAAAGGCATATCAATATTTGAATATTCGCTAAAAAAAACATTTGAGTAACCGGTTAACCGAACTACGAAAAAAAAGAAAAAAGTGTAACGCAAATCCAAATTGTTCAATTTATTGGGCATTTTAGAAGGAAATAAACACTGGAAATCAGTAATGTGAATCGAAACGAGTTTAAACTAAACCATCTTTTTTGACAAAAATATGTAGTACTGCATACTTAAAGGAGACATATTATGGTGTTTTCTCAACAAGTAAACATAGTATTTGAGTTCCAGAAAAAAGCTGTCAGACTGAACCACAGCATGGGGGAGGAGGGATGGTTGCCGTCTGCGGACTCCTGGAGCTCTATGTATTATAATTAGAGCTGTCAGTTAAACGCGTTATTAACGGCGTTAACGCAAACCAATTTTAACGGCGTTAAAAAAATTATCGCGTGATTAACGCAATTATTTTATTACAAAAAATATATATATTTTTTTTTCTTTGGCTCAAAACAAAGAAGCAGTAGCCTGACTGCTATGTTCAAATGACATTTGTTCAAAGCAGTCGTTTAATTGCACTATAGGCTCTTTTTTTGTATCGTCCTGTTTTGATCAGCCAATGTTGTTATCAATAAAAAATTATTTGCACAAGGCAAGCCGATGCACTTCACCATGTTGATAAGAGAATTAAAATGCGACGAATTATGGGACAAAAAAATCAAGGGATATTTAGCATAGAAAAATAATTGGCGATTAATCGTGATTAATCGTGAATTAACTATGACATTAATGCGATTAATCACGATTAAATATTTTAATCGCTTGACAGCTCTAATTATAATATAATAATATTATATATGGGTATAATATTAAATCTAATATCACGGCCAAAAGCTATGTGCGCCTCGGATGATATTATATTATATTAAGCTTCGGCCGCAGTTCAGCTCCCGGAGTACACTGCCGGAGCTGCCGGACTGCCGCAGATGCTTTGGCGGCAGTCCGGCAGAGAAAGGGATTGTACTCCCGGAGCTTAGCTGCAGGGCTAGCGCCGAGTTCCCCCAGCCGGAGCTGCTCGTCCGCTGGTCCACAAAATCTTAGCTATGCTCTGATTGGAGGGGAGTGGGGAAGTGGGAGGTAATATTCAACTGTTCCCCTTTCCTACGTAGGAGGGGGCGCCGAAACTGACTCACTCGTTTGGTAGATGTAGGCGGGGTACTTTCAGAAATGCATATCTCACTCAAAAAAATCATGTACAGACTTTTTTCTAAATTTGCATGCGTGTGGGAGCACCAGAGACCCAAAACAACACCAATTCCCAGGAAAAGTGTAGTTTTCATAATATGTCCCCTTTAAGGCGAAAACTGAAATTTGATCAAAATTATTTTAAAGGCACAAACTCAATAGATTCAAGTAACTGAAGCAAAAGAGCAAACAGCTTGGATATCAACAGAACTCCACTTGCAGCGCATGGGCCTGCCTCGCATTACGCATGATGTGCATTGAACAGAACAAGCAACAAAAATATCTTATGTGTAAGACGGAAGTATGTCCAAAACATTTCCAGTTAACGTAACACATAAAGGCCTGATTCCACCGGACGCGTTACGGCAGCGTTACGGGTGCGTTACGGCTGCGGCACGTCTTGGCCGCGGTCACCGCAGCAGATAGGTTTCACTCTAATCAATGAGACCATTTCCACAGGGCGCGGCTGCGTAAGGTCTCAGCAGCGTCCCAGGAGCGGCTCGCCGTGCCGCAGCGCTATCATTCCGTAGCATTTCTATTTTTGCCGCAAACCGTTGCTGAACCGCGTCAATTTCAACAGAGCAGATCGAGCAGGGCAGGAAGTGAAAAAGTAAAAGCCATAGAGCATCCGGTCAATTTTCAAACTCAGTGGCCACGCTGTTGAACGCTGATTGGCTGTCATCACGCGAAATTTGCGTCAAAGTGCAAATATTTGAACTCGAGCGAATTTTTCACGCAACAAATTCTCGTGAACGCGCTCGCCTGTGCACGGCAAAAGTGTGGCGCGACAAATCAAAACTTGTCACCGGTTTTCTCTCGCCAAAAATTCGCCCGATACGCGTCTCTACGTTCACTTTGTATGGGATCTTGTCGCCCCGTCGCGTTTGGTGTGAACTAGTGGTGCAACGGTTCACGGGTTTCCCGTGATCCGTACGGATCAACCATCACGGTTCGGGACGCAAATGATCCGCGGATCAGCTGATAAAAAAAAAAAGTTGTGCGTTGACGTGATCAGCGCATGTTTAGAGGACAATTCCGGTATCAACAACATCATCAAGTATCGTAGCGAAATACAGTTTCTGTTGTGTTTTATTTGGCGTTCCGTAAATCCCATTGAAACGTAAACCGGAACCGGAACCGGACGTGTTTAGGTTTGGTTGTAGTCTTTTCGCTCGGTTCGCCGTATCAACAGTAGGGCTAGAACCGAGCGAAAAGACTACAACCAACCCCCCTTGCAATGAGCAATGAGTCTCCGAACCGAAATCAATGGATATACAAAATGCCAAATAAAACACCACAGAAACTGTATTTCGCTACCAAACTAAAAAAAAGAAGATAAGGATGTCTGCATTGCCTTGGGAGAGTGTAGACTCTAAACTCTCCCCAGGCAATGCAGACATCCTGAATTGTAAATCCAGGTTTAGGGATTATTTACTATCCTATCCATGTTAAAAAGAAGAAGGAATAATGCCTCAGATTGCACATTTTTTAAATATTGACCATGCTTAAAGGAAGCAGGATTATTACCTAAATTTTCACTTTATTTTGTTTTTACCCGGTTGAAGATTTTATATAAAGTCACATTTGTCTTGTTATCTTTATTGTTGTGGTTGATCCGAAAATGATCCGACCCGTGACTCAAAAACCGTGACCCGATCCGAACCGTGAGCTTTGTGATCCGTTGCACCCCTAGTGTGAACGCAACGTTAACGCGGCCGTAACGCGTACGGTGGAATCCCGGCGTAAGCCCACCTACTGCATCACTCATTCTTGTTCAAAGAAATTAGCATATCTACGTGCTCGGGGGATAAGCGGGTGCGGAGGAGATTTACAATCAAGCCCGCCGTGGAAAAGACTCTGGAACGGGAACGGAGGATGCCGGTAGAGGCAAGTACTCCAAGTACTAAATGGCATTAGTATACACGTTTAATGAAGAATATGTAATTAAGATAGCTAATGAATATATTGAATTAAAGGCATATTGTACGGGATCCAGTAATATGCACTTTTTAATATGTTGTTGAAATTGGTTTTTACATCCTGACAGCAATAAATAACTTATGGGCAATGAAAAAGAAGCGAAAAAAACCGAATTCTGTATCTGCTATAAACCTGTTAAAATGCTTACCAATCGGAGACACTGTGCCCGGATCTAAAGAACCAATCACAAGCCTGCGCGTTCTCTCCCCTCTGTGTACGAGCCTGAGCCGGCCTGAGCGCGTTCACGGAGGGCAAAGAAAGCGTTGTTGTCATAGTAGTTCATGACAGTGGACTAGACCTAGTGAGCCTACAACGTTTACACAATGGAAGAGAAACAACTGAAGTTACCGCTGCCACCGTTACTTGCCCCGGTTCATCCTTTTAAAAAGGCAAGAAAAAGAAAGACAGAAACTGAAAAGGCAGCAACAAAAAAGAAGTTGGAGACTGCTCGAGGAAAAACGAGAATAAATATTGGATTAGCTTTTCAGCGATTGGCGACAGCTGAGGGAGTTGAATGGCCTGAAAAGTGACGCAATGGTTGCCGTTGAAGTAAGCCGTAAGCAGCAGCAGCGCTCGTGCACGGCTCTGTGTCGAGGGGTGGGGGCAGGGAGTCCTGAAGGGTGGGGGAGGAGTTAAACGGAACACCGATGAGAAGCTAATTTCAAATCATGCTAGCTCTCTCACATCGTACAGTATAGCTTTAACTTTAGGCAAAAATAAATAAAAAATCTGCTACAGTTTAAGTCGAATACCCGCGTCATTTCGAATAATGGATTATCCGTGCCCATCCCTAGTTCCAGCGGCGGGCCGTGTATTTCACATCTAGGCCTTCACTGGTGTCCTACATGAATTAATCCACCTCTTAATGCCATCATTATGACTCCACGGCTATAGAAACCATCAATATTACACAGAAATGCAGTATAACAGGGCGTTGCATCACAGACAGGTATCTCATGTAGCAAGAAAGGATGCCATTACTAAAGCAAGAAACCCAATTAGCACCATTCAACAAATCTATTTTCACTGTAGCCACAGCTGCCATAAATACATCATCTCTTGCAGAAACATCAGTATTAACCTAATTAAATGACAAAAATATTAAAACGTTTAAATAAAATGCATTATTCACCAAAACTACTGATTATTTGTACGCAAAGCCCATCCTCCTTTCTTTCCACAAGAAGAGTTAGATTACTCTGTTGTACAGTTTATCTGTGCGTTTCAGTTCCAAACAATAAGTCCCTTTCTATCGCCAGGGAGGCTAATGCTGAAAGCCGAGTCTGTCCAGACTGGTTTCTGGAGTAAGTTTTAATTTGCTTCAGGGAATCGCTTTATTTATTTATTATTCGCTTTATTTTAGTTTGTGCCGGTAGCTATAGATGCTTTGATAGTGCTTAGGCCCGCAGAGAAGGCCTTGCTGGCCCTGACAGCCCACCACTGCCTTATTCATATGAATGTGTGTGCCTGTTCACATACACGTGTGTGCCTGTTCACATGCATGTTCGTGCTCACTGTGGATCTCACCTCACAGGTGCACGTGAGTCTTCGTGGGTGTGGCGCCTCCTGCTGGAGCTGGTACACTAAGACATGGAAATAATCCGATTTATTTTCAGCTAACTTTACTATATCATTTTTGTTTGGTGCAGTCAAAAGAAAATACACAAAATACAACTGTACAAGGGTATGAAATAGATGTTAAAGATTCTCAGCGAGCACATCATCGACAGGTGTCCCAATACGACTCACAATAATAAATTATTAATGAGCTTCAAAAATAGCAAGAGATAAACGGATACAGTGAAATGCATTATGGGAAGGGATTTTGTCTTCACCACGAATACTTCACAAGTTGCAATGATTGAAGCAGACAAATTGAATGTACTTATGGGCTCAAAATATCTATACTAATTATGTCGACTCATTCTCATTGAGAATCAGCCATTATCGTGCATGGAATTATATAGTTAGTAAGGGCCTAAATAGCCTTTTATATGGGAAGATATTCAGTTAGTATCTAGTTAACTTTTTGCTCTACTTGTATGCCCTGGTTCAGCCCTTTTGCAATGTCCTATATGAAAAGCAGTTAATAAATACGTTTAATTAATTGTTATTATTGATTAAAAAGAGAAGTAGTAAACGTATGCGGTCAACTGTACTCACAGTAGGACTTCCAGACGGGTGGTCTGTATTCATCATGATCTAAAAAAAACAGCAAGGCATTATTGTTTCCCCACAATGTGCGCCTGTCTTCACCCCCGTTCTGCCTTGTGGTCTGGGTAGGTTACAGGGTTTTATATTAGGTGGTGGAGGTTTGTTTTTTGTCTGTGTATATCAGAATCTATTTTGCTGTGGTAAAGGAAAGAATAAATCTGAAATCTGACACCCGTGGCCTTCGGGAGAAGAAAGGTAAATTGAGACATGCAATACATGGCTGAAACTTTGCCTGGAAATAGAAAACAATAATTGGGTCCTTCAAAAAACATATTACAGGAAATGCTGGCTTTGTTTACACAAGCCTAGAAACTATGAATGGGCTGCTTATTATCCTTGGCCTTGCAGCCCGTACCTCCTGAGTAAAGAGGGCTGGATGTACGGCACAGTTACACTAATACAGCACTTCCTGCCCAGACTGGCTTGTCTTCCAACTTCATTGTGTCTTCCGAATATCCAACCCTTCTGGGCAAAGGTTGAAACACACACACACACACACACACACACACACACACACACACACACACACACACACACACACACACACACACACACACACACACAGATTGTGTGACGTCTGTGTGTCACACACACACACACACATCCTACCTCAACCTAACTAGCACAGTATTGACTTTAATTTGCCAACATATCTAAACAAAAAGATAGTGGTCTGAAACAGTCGGACTCAGACCATCCACCCAAAAAACGCGCTTACCAAAGACATTCAGGGCCATCTTGATGCTGTGATACGATGACAGCGAAGAGTAGTTTAGAGACGCCAGTTCACCACAAAATACAGGGTTGATTATCGAGTCCAAAACCTAGGAACGACACAAGGTAAAGGGTTGATTATTGAGACCCAAACCTAGGAAAGACACAAGGTAAATGGTTGGTTATCGAGACCAAAATCTAAGAAAGACACAAGGTAAAGGGTTGGTTATCGGGTCCAGGACCTAGGAAAGACACAAGGTAAAGGGATGGTTATCGGGTCCAGAACCAAGGAAAGACACGAGGTTCAGGTACAGTCACCAACTACTCGCTGTGGCTGTAACGTGTTTGCAACGTGCTTATACACAGAATGAAACGCGAGAAATGACTTCAAGACCAAGTTTAACATCAGGAGACGTGATGGGAAAGGCGATAGCGGAATAGATTTTCAGAAACCAACTACTTTCGCTCATCACATCACGTCTTTGGTAAATAAAAAAACAGGCAACATCATCGTTACAAATGGTTCAAAAAAGGATTAAGCGATGAAACTCACTAGTTTGTCCCGGCATGTGAACAACGTATAGTGTATTATCCTAAAGTTTGAATGACCATTTGAGATGATGTTGTCCCTCAGTAATTAGCTAACGTTAGCTCATCTTGCTCATGCAGCAGTGTTGCCAGATTGGTCCAGATTTCCCGCTCAATCTGGCAACGCTGTCTGCAGCCAGAAATCTGGCAACACTGTCACACACTCCCATCCATTCCCATAGATATATATACTAACTAATATTATATATATATATATATATATATATATATATATATATATATATATATATATATATATATATATATATATATATATATATATATATATATATATACACACACTAATATATATATTAACTATTAATTAATATATATATCTATGTCCATTCCTACCGACGCCATCTTGATGCTTGGTCACGTGAACCGCGGCGGTCTCTTTCCCTGCTCACGCCCCACGGTGTTGGATGGCAACTATGGCAACCGGGGCTATTTGGATTCGGAGCGGGAAGTGATACTGGTTAATCAGGATTATTATTTTTTATTTTTTTTTAGGAGAATAATGAAATCGTGAATTAATTGATTTAAATACTTTATAAACCTAGTGTGAAAATCAGTGGCCGGTTAGCTCAGTTGGTTAGAGCGTCGTGCTAATAACGCGAAGGTCGCGGGTTCGATACCCGTACTGGCCATACTCTCTTATATTATTTGTTTCCATTTTTTTGTCAGTCGCTACAACAGCATAACAATATCGAAACCACATGTTTATGGTCGTGTGTGAAGGCTGGTCTGTATTGACTCTTGTGTCACAGTAAGTGTAACTTACCAGAGCGATTGCCACCACCACTAGCCAGTAGCCACCCCTTGTGCATTCAAATTATATACAAAAAACATATTTATTTTATGTAATTTGCTCAGCATTTTTGCAGAATCAACCGTGGCTGGTACTACAACTGGACAGGACACTACACCTACAACTTTACTACACCGCATTACTTATAATAAACGTATCACCAGTATTCGTTTCTCTTATTATAACTTACTTTATTGTTTTGTAATAATTTATTATTGTTATCTATGCTGCTACTTATTTTTTTACTTATTTTTATTTTTACTTATCTTTATTTACTTTGAATTGTAGTGTAGTTGCTGCTGTGTGGCTGTTGAGGAACCAAGCCTAATAATTTTACTCTTGTGTATTTGTACAATAAGATGTAATAAAAGTTGTGCATTGTGCATTCATATGATGTCATCTCACCCAGCTCACCCAAGGTGGCGCTCTTCACGTCTTTTCCCACCCGATCACCAGCCACTGTGCCCTACCTCCGGGATCCCTAGCGTTAAGGGAGCCGCATTGCTTTTTTTATTGTCTCAATCCCCGTACACACGGTTTTCCCTAAATTGGCTTCAGTGTAGATAAGAGGCGCGACCCACACACGCTGATCCTACTCGGCCATGGCTTCTTCCTTTTCCGTGCAGACGCCACGTCCTACCTGAGAAGAACACCCTAAGATCTGGCTTGGATTGTTACCGAATCAACTTGTAGGATTGTAAAGGGGAGAGAATTACAACACCGTACGTGTGGGACGATCTGCAGAGATCCGGACGGAGAGGGGGGTAAGGAAACCGAGCTATCCGGATTAGAGAGCGAGTCAATGGTGGTTGAATGATGCATGATTTTAATGGTTTAAAGTGCTGCTATCGTATTGCCCTACTGTTTTCCGACAGCCCTCTTTCTCCCATGGGACTGAGACGATTTCAAGGCACGTATGTGTGTGAGGTGAAACTGAAGCCTCACTGCAAAACCTTTTTTTAATCGCCTTTGTGCGTTGGTTTTTAGTTAGTTATGCACGACGTCAGCCCACACCGGTCAGATAGCCTGCTACATTCAAGAATGGGATTGATTTAGACACATATCTGTTTCACCACATGGTATGGAATATCTGATCTTGTTTTTACTTGGAAACACAACTTTTATATTGTGATACCCTGCTTACTGCCTTCCCCTACGCAGCCACCGGGTTTGTTCTGTGTGTGTGTCTTTAACCCACTGACATCCCTTCACTCCGACCCTAAGGATTAATCTAATGTTAACCTACATTCAGTCAGCTTGCTTTGAGCTACGCATTGTTTGGCAACGTATCCCTGCATTGGTTACTTATGTATGATATCCCCCTTGCTTGTAATTGATGTCTATGTGCGTATGTTTGCAGTCACTCAGGTTTAAAGTGACTTATTGTTGTCGATTCTGCAGTCAGATGGCCTAGGCCTATATCTCTAAACTTTCACTCTATCCAAGGTGTTGGGGTTGAGTGCATAGGAGTCCACTACAGGGGACAACAGCTGACAAACCAGTCTTTATTCATGGATTCCTTTTGTGTGGCTCTGTTATTGATCCTCAGTGAAGGGGAAATAGTCCCCCCTCCTCCACAGGTCAGAAGGAAGGGGTCACCCAGGGCCCCTCCACCCATTTACCAGATGGAGAAGGATTGTGTTTTGGTGCCTTGCCCAGGGACACTTAAACAGACCAGAACATGAGGGACAGTGGGTGGGCTGCCGCTGATTAGTTGCTGCCCGGTGTAATCCATTAATGTGTTGATACTAGGGCCCGACCAATATGTTTTTTTCAGGGCCGATACCGATACCGATATTTATGAAAATGGGAGGCCGATAATCGATATGTGCAACCGATAAATAGAAGAAAAAAATTCTCAAATAAATTAAAAATGGCACACACTGACTCGAACTTCCATTAAGTGTTTTTAATAGTAAACATTTTAAGTACAGGGAGCTGCCAGCAGCATTTGTAAAATAAAGCCGAACTTAACTTAGAATAACTTAACATAGAATAATAGCATAAGCAGTTGCAATCTAATACAGACATAGAGAATAAATATTTGATACAAACTAAATCTATTTTCAGACATTGTAAAAAAAAATAATAATAATAATTGTACATATAAATTGTAAATAATTTATAGTATGTCTATATAAAAGTAGTCAAAATCATCTAGATAAGCCTGTATATTTCTGTAAATATACGGCACTAGTTTACTTAAAGTAAAAAAAAAAAAAATGCAAACTACAGCACGTATAACCACCTCCTGATTCAAGAGTTTATTTTACGTCTAGTGGCTGCTGGCCTGCTTGTCTGCCTCTGGGTGGCGAGGTGAAACGAAAGCATTTAGGTATAATGTTTTCACGTCACAAATAAAGGCGAATTACAAATAAGTATTTGGATCATTGTACCTAGCGCACATCAAATGCCAGCACTTTGAGATCAAACCAGGCGTGATTAAATGGTCAAAGGGCCTGGGAACGCACAATAAAGAAACTAATAGACTGAACGTACAATGTGCCTTTAGGGCCTGAGTCGCGTCGCGTAGCGTAGCGTTCATGAAGTTGTTTACCTTACACCAAGTTAGTTAGCGCAAGCCAAAATTAGCCACCAGAGATGCTGTCGTATCCATGTAGCTACTTGCTGCTAGCTACTGCTAGCCTGTCTGTCTACCCGTAACAAGATGTTACACCAGTTTGAAACGCAGCGACTGGCCAAAACTTAATTCTATTTAACTTAATTTGAGGGACATTGCGACCAATCACCGTTGGTTCTACCATGCTGGGTAACTTGTTAGGGAACAAGGCTCTCACCAGAGCCGTAGATGGGAATGTATATAAGGCTCTGGCTGCAGATACTCGACCCTCTATGCTGGCTCTTACTCAGGCAGGCTATAAAGTAGCTAACAGGCTATCAAGTAGCTAGCCGGCTCTAAATGGTTCGTCTCGGGAACAAACACAAACACGTTTTATTTGGTCTTCATTGACCATGGCTTTCAGTCCACCTTTCGTGTAGAACTACAGACACGTTCACGTTTCCATGTGGGGTTTTAACAATAACTGTAGTAGGAATATACACCATGTTGAGACTGCTCTATTGACAACCTTTTCAGTGAGGAGTATTCGCTGTCATTCTGGTTGTCCTTGCGTGAGCTAAGGTTTGTGTCGTTATTACACAGATCAAATGGATCGGTTTCACAAATTAATAAACACCTTGTGGTACCGTGCTTCTGCAACGTTGGTGTGTTTGTGACACATTGCAGGGGATATTGCTTCGTATATGCTTACCTCGAAGGAAATGTGTTTTCTCTGCTTTAAGTTGTATTCGCCAGCACCGTCCTTAGCCCCACTTGGCCGTCTAGAAACCGCTCACGAGTCACAGGGAGCGTGAAGAAACCCCGCCCCGCTTGCAGCCTTGCGTGTTGATTGGTTGTATTCCGTGTGCCAAACAAATCAGATGCTGTGACGGGCGGGGCAACTTGGCAAGGCTCATGAATTCCAAGTGGCAAGAGCGGAAGGAGCGTTCAGAACGAAACGGCTGCAAAATTGGTTGTGAAAATTATATGAACTTATCGGTGGGAATTTATGGAAAGTATGGCCGATACCGATATCCCCAAAACGTTAAATATCGGCCCGATATATCGGTGCGGCCGATAATCGGTCGGGCCCTAGTTGATACATTAAATGCATGTAGCTGTTGTCATCAATAGGATGGCCCTTAACAGGCCTCGTCCTCAGTCTGCCTCTTCTTCAAGGACCCACACAAGCGCGCGCACACACAAGCACGTACGCACACAAACCCAGGCGTTCCCTTGACACAGTGTATTAATACAAATGTTTTTTGAGCCGAGTGTGTTACCTTGATAAAAATAGTAGTAAGCATATCTTTTGCTGATTATGTCATGGCCTCTTGCTTTTGCTGTTTCAGTTACATGCCCTCTTTCTGTTCAATGTAGATGGACAAAATTTGGAAATATTTCGACATGGTAAAAGAAAATTATCCAATGCTATGTGTTGTGCCTTCTTGATTCTCCAGACATAATGACTGAAAACACATCTCATGCATAAGCTGTGTGTACAAAAAACATATATTCATGCCCACGGTTCTCTCAGCTATCTGTGCGCCACACACACACGCACGTGCATCCGCTTCTCATGCACTGAACCCCCCTCCCCCCGCCTCTCCATTGCTAAAAATCTTGGGAAACATTCAGGCAAACAGGCACTTCAAAGCCCTATTGAGAACCCTCTGTCCCCCAGAATTAGAAGTACACTCCCACAGTAGCTTCCTTTGTGCCTCTGTGACCGCCTTGCTCCCTGGTCCTCTAGGTCTCTATCTCTCTCTGTCTCTGTGTTTCTCGCCCTCTCGATCCCCCGGCCCCTACAGAAGAGGAGGCCATGGAAGTTTGGCTCTCTACTTCTCGTTGGGAGAAGAAAAGCCTGGCGTTCATGTGGGTCTGGACTCTGTTTATAGTTGCCAAAACCACTGATAGAAAAGAGAGGAGAGGAGGACGGGAGGGTTTGGACCCTCCATTCAAACAGCGTGTGTGTGCGTGTGCGTGTGTGTGAGCACAGACAGCCCAATCAATATTTGACTACAAAAGCTCCTTTTCCTCCTTGCTGGATTCATTTAATAATGGAAGAAATGGCTGCATTGTCAGATCTTTGATTTTTTTAGACGACGCACTTGAAATATTAAGATTATTTCCGTGTCAGTACACGACGGGAGAACACCTTGATATTATACATTTGACCTCATGCTCCCAGCAGCACTCTGGAGATCTGTAGACAGAGGGCGCTTTCAGGCTCCAGGAATCCACACGTCTGGTGTGAATTTGTGTTGTTCTGGGGGTTAATGGAACATCTTGGTTGATCTGTCCTCCTCCCTGTTTAGGCATCACACCAAGCAGTTCCTGCTTTTGAACGCTTGTTGGGATCGAGTAATAAGCATGCTATCGATGCATTGTAATGTAAACTATGTTCTGGGAACACAATTTCAAGCACCGAAAAATAACATTAATTAATTTAAGATTGATTAGTTTGCGACTGATGCAGAGGATGCTAATCTCCGGCCCCTGGCCCTAGGGGGGGCCCATCACATGGATCACCACGACAGATATGATAAAAATCATATAGAAGAAAAAGTAGCTGAGGAGGTAGAGTGGGTTTGACTTGTAACCGCTAGGTTGCTAGTTTGATCCCTGGCTCCTCCTATCTGAGTGTCGAGGTGTCCCTGAGCAAGACACCTCACCCTAACTGCCCCCGATGAGCTGGCTGTATACGCCTCGTGCCCACTGCATCCGTCCATTGACTGATCCTGATCCCCATTGAGTTTAAATGGGGACGGACGCGCAATGCATTGTGGATCCGTGCGCTCCGTTGGAGCCTTCGGCTCCATCAAAAAGTTGAAAAATGAACCTTTTCGGCAGCGACGGGTCCGTCATCCAATCAGATCGCGTATGCAAATTTAAGCACTGAGACACTACTCGGGCTCTGATGGTGCGTTTCGACCCTGGAAAGCTCCCCCATCCGTCAGCCACGCCTTCCGACGTCAATTGACTGACGGTGCAGTGGGCACGAGGCGTCGCTTTAGATAAAATTGGCTGCTGAATGTAAATGTAACGCCTCATGCCCACTGCACCATCAGTCAAAGGACTCAGAAGGCGTCGCCTTCTGAGTCAGTGTAGCCGCCTAGGGCTACACTTTTCGCACATTTTTTGCAGATTACGGATGACACAAAGCAAAATCATCTCTACTGATGTCATGTTTGCGATTGTCGATGGATTGATCTCCGACTGATCCCCATTGATCTCCGGATCCGGACGAAATTCGTCCGTCGTTGTTATGGATGTTACGCAATAAATCCTCTAGAGGGCACTGACTGTCGTTTCACAAATTAACGACCCATTGAAGGACGAAACACCTCCGGGACCGGACGAAATGGTCCGTATCCGTATTTACCGTAGAGTGTGAATGGGCCTTTACAAGTTGCTGGTGTTCCCCGTCGGATGAAGGACCTGCTGGAAAATCTCCCGTTTTCAGGGGTTGACGCTAACGGTTGCCCGCTTGCCCGCTTGCCCGGGGCAACTAAAAATAATACTTTGGCTGAGATGATTTCTGGTTTTGTGCATTTTTTTTTTGGAGTTTGTTCATATAAAATATATTTAAGAGTTACTAAAAACTGTAGAACAACCATTTTCTTCCGCAAAATCACACAAAATGGATATATTTGCAATTGATCAGCGCGCTGTGTTCTCTTCTCTCGGAGAGCAAGTTAAAGGTTGGGTATGGAATTCTCTTTTTTGGCCATTTTTGCAAAATTACTTGAAATCCTTATTATAACCCACTTACAGCCACTGAGTTAGAAGTACTGACATAAAAATTAAACAAGTCAATCATCTGTGGATCGAAAAGCTCTAGCCAAGGATTTCCAGAACCACCGAGTGGCATTGGACACAGTAAGTACGTCAATCAAACGGTCATACTGCACTCCCCCTCGCGTGACCCCTTCGTGCACGTACTCAAAGCTCGTGACCCAGAGCAAGCTTCTGTTTGTTGTTATCCTGCGGTAGCTACTGGAGCTAGCTAACTAGCTAATGGCTCGCTCTCGCGCTTCTGTGTTCGCGCGCGTCCAGGACTTGGAATGGGTGGAGTCAGGGTTGAAGGAGATGGGGTAGGACCATTTGAGTTGTGTGTTTTCAAAATATGCTGGTGTTTCGCAAATCCCATACCCAACCTTTAACAGACAGCGCGAACATAGCCCCGCCTCCTGTCACTCACTCGCAGTGTGGTCTCTGGCTGTGATTCGGCGGTGCACTAGGCCTAAAAAAAAATTGTATTTGGTTCCGGTTTCCGGCCGACCCTGTCAATTTATGTGCGACTGCGACCCAAATTATTTTATGAGCTATAAAAAAATGAGCGAATTTTCTAGTTTTTAAATGAAAACAACCTACCTATCATTCGCTGCCGCTGGAAAAAATAAAATCAAATAAATTCCCTAGGGCTGGGCGATATGGGCCAAAATGAATATCTCGATATTTTTTTACTATATCTCGATACAAGATATATATCTCGATATATTTTGAATCTCCTCTAGAGCACATCATAAATGCTCGATTCAACCATGTCTGGCGAATGTTACGTCAGTAATAATTCTAGTATTACTGAAACATAAGTCTGCATGTAGATTACATGAAACAACATATTGTTTAAACTCATTAGTGCTTTCTATTGGAACAATTAAGAACCTGCACATAAGAAAAGGAAAATCACAGCAAGTTAGATTTACCAACACAGCATTTATTCAAACCGTTAATTATTTATTAACAGTTTGAATAATAATTATTATATATACAATGCCAGACGAAGGATCCAGTGCTATTCTTTTTCGAAACCAAATCCTCCATTTCCATCCTTTTTTCTCTCTGGCTGTTCTCACTCACCGGTCGGAGGTACACACACCTACAGCAGCGCGCCTTCCAGACTACGTCACACACGCGCGTCCATGAGAATCTCGTGGACTCGCAATGGGCGGGGGGAGTGAGTGTGGAGAGCCACAGGAAAGAGCGAGAGAAGGGAACACTGTGTTAAACAAACCCCGAGAAGCCCAATCCCTATGACCTCCCCACGCTACGGCCATCCGGAGGCGCACAGAGCTTTTGGCCGTGATATTATATAAACAATTATATTATATTATATCTTATTATATATAGAGCTCCGGGAGTCGCAAACGGCAACAATCACTTTCTCCTCCATGCTGCAGTTCACCCCGGACTGCACTGCACCGAGTTTGACGGTTGAACGCTGGTTGGCTGTTATGTTACACTTGTCACTCAGTGGCCACGCTGTTGAACTCTGATTGGCTGTCATCACGCGAAATTCGCATCAAAGTTGAAATATTTCAACTCGAGCAAATTTGTCGCGCCACAAATCCTCGTGAACGCGCTCGCCTGTGCCCGGCGAAAGTGTGGCGCGAATAAGAATTTCGCCCGATACGCGTCCCTACGTTCACTTTGTATGAGATCTTGTCGCCCCGTCGCGTGAAAGCACAACGAGTATGCCTGTGGCGGCAAAAAGAAACATTGCGTGCCAATTTGTATTCGATGTTCGCGACAGGGGCATTTTATACATCCCCTGGAGAACATCTCGCGATACATCGCATATATTCGATATATCGCCCAGCCCTATTCCCTACCTACCCATGACCTCCACTGACAACCAACAGGAACAAAACTTTTTTTTTTTTTAGGCCCTAGTCTCAATGCTCTGTGTGACGGTGTTGGCTAAAGGTTAGCCAACACAGCTAGCATCTCAAGTGCAGCGCCGCCGCAACCAGTTTAGGTAGAGAAGGTAGACGGAGTAGTGATGGAGGAGTGCGGTTTGGAAGTACTTTAGATTAAAGCAAATTACCAAGGAAAGTCAAAAGAACAAGGTTTTGGGTTTCATAACTGTGCACATGCACAGCAATAGCGATCTTTTTCACGAAATTGGACCTGCACAAACTATGAATGCTGTGCCTTCACTGATTCCGACAATCTAAACCATATCATTCTGGGACTAGAACTCGCAAATATCAACTTAAGAAGAAACTTCGCCTTTTCTTTTAACAACCAAAAATAAATTGTACCTTTGTGATTTTTGTCCACCAAGTTGAATCTGATCTCATTAAACCACCATAAACAGATTATCCAGCGGCCAAATTTTGCAACTAAATTTGGTGTTTACAATAAATTACTAAGAGAAGGTTTCTTAGGAAAAAGATAAATTGCCTTCAATCAGAACACATGTTCTTTAGCGCAATCTAGTGGCCATACGTGTATTTGCGAATGTTTGGCATTGTTTGTCATTCGATTATATTTGCCCTGAACTTTATATAGAGGTATCAAGTGACAAAATGGTAAGATATCTATCTAATTGGGTCTCATAGAACGACAGTGATACCAACTGATAATGACCACAACTGATAATTATTTCAGGTGGAACATCTTCCACATCTTCCACTTATGTCGTAAAGTAGTATCCACATTGATCCACACTTGCACAACATTCTTTCTATTGGCACCAAGATGTAACATTATAGCCCTAGCAGTTTTGAAGATGTACTCTATTTACTTTGGTTACGTTCTTTTTTGAAAAAAACTGTTTTCCCCTGGTATCGAAAATGGAATAGAATATCAATATTTTTCCAGGTATAGTATCGAAGTTAGAAAATCCAATTTCGTGACAAGACTACTGTAAACGCAATTGCGATTATTTAGTAAGACTTACAAGAAACGTGAAAGGTAAAAAAATACATATCTTTGCTACCTAGGACATTTAGTTATTTACATTTGCATGAAATCCAGATAGGGCTGGGTAAAAATATCGATTCATCAATGCACTGCAATTGATTTGTTCTCGACTCTATTTCGATTCAGAACTTATTTGAAATCGATTATTTCCATAAAAAAATAAAAGAAGCATATGTCAATGTCAATTTTATTTATATAGCGGTGCAGCTTAGCTGCACCAAAGTGCTTTTCCAGTATTGCAGGAAGGCACAAAAACAAACAACAAACAATAATAAATAAGAAGTGCAATAAAAGATAACATTTAAAAAATATATACATTTTATTTAAAAAATAGCCTACTCAGTCATTGTAATCTAGAAGCGAGTATGCCTAAATGTACATGCCCTTTTAAATTTGTCCATGTTATCAATGTACTTTTATGCTGCAAGTTCAGCTCAGGAACAATACTATACAATGGTGTATTCCCTTTTTGCTAGTTAAAGCACAATGAAATGGTTATTTCATTTTGAAATGGTTAATTCTAAATAATATTTAGATATTTTTGTCATCTGCACGTATTATTGAATCGATTTCGAAACAATTGGATCAATATCGAATCGATATCGAATGAAGACCTAAAGAATCGAATTTAATTGAATTGTGAGGTACCTGGCAATACCTAGCCCTAGAAAGCATGCAGGTCTACATATAACTGGGCGATAGCTTTTTTTTCTTTTTTTTTTCTCTATTTGGTAAATAAGTAAACGAAGAAGTTTGTTATTTTTTAAACATGTACATATCTGGAAGCTAACATTCAGCTTCAGTCTGAGCTAGAATGAGTTTTCTGATTTTCCCAAAATTAGGCCAGGTGCCTGGCAAAAAGAGGCCCGTTCACGATTCTGATTATTAATTGGGCAACAAGTTGAACATTACATTCGGGCAAGGCGAACATGACCTGTACTTTCCCGATGTGCAAGTGCTTTTGAAACCTTAGTGTCAACCCCTGCATGTACATGTTATTTTTTTAATGTATCTTCCCTTTCAGGAACCCTGCCCTTAATAAGCAGACCACAGACTCTCAGAAGCCCAAAACTAGCCCTATACACACTATTTGTCGGGAAAACACTGTAAACCAGACACACTATCTGCACTAGAGCTGTCCCAAACGATTATTTTTCAAACGATTAATCTAGCGAATATTTTTTCGATTAGTCGTCTAATCTAACGACTAATTTTACGATTAATCTAACGATTATTTTTTCAGTTACCGATTATTTCACATTACTTCATCAATGTGACTTTTCACACAATATGGATATCAAAACATTTGTTGTTAAAATATCAACATTTATTAAACATTTCTTTAACATGCCACTTTTTTGTGCAATAACATTGTGCAAACACGGCACTTAAATTGTGAAAATTGCAAAATAGTGCATTTTGATGCCATATGTAGTATCTAACAAAATAAGTCAATCAGGAGGAATATACCAAAAATAAAAATACTGTTCTACTCCTTCCTCCCTCTCTCATTGTGCAAACTGAAAAATAATGCACTGCCACCTCAGAGACCCAACTTCGAAAAGGATTTATGTAATTTAAATTGTCAACTTGTAGTGTGTGTTTACTACTTAGAACTTGTTGATAGATCGTGGAATTTCGACAGTCAACAGCTAGACTAGAACTACATAACATTACAAAAGTTCTCTTACTACTTAGAACTGGTTGCTAGATCGTGGAATTTCGACAGTCAACAGCTAGACTAGAACTACATAACATGACAAAAGTTCTCTTTTCACCAGAGTATAAAATCCGAACCCGACAAGGTCTATTCATAATATTGTAATGACCACGGAAGAGGCAGTGAATGAAGTGATTAGACAGCTTATTAGATACCTAATAAACCGTTGGAACACGCAAGACCGGTCACCATAGCAACGCTGGTAAACAAACCCTCGGAGCTCGGCTTGGGGGGAGGAGGCAATGCGTCAACCCAAATTATTCATGTCGACGAATTTTAGAAGTCGACTACGTCGACTAGTCGTCCCAGCTCTAATCTGCACCCATACAAATAATCATTGCAAGGCTGGTCGAAATTGGGATCTTTAGCCTGTGACGATATACCAAAGTAAATACATGTTATTTTTTAGTCTTTGGTGAGAGTTGATGTCTCATGGACTGGGCTCGTTAGGGTGGGGTTAACTCAGCCAAGTAATGTTCCATAGGCTGGATGTCTAAATTATAATTATATTATTTGTGGCTTGCCATTTTACAACTGGGCAATTTTATCTTAAATGTAGTTAATTGGTTGGCTGTTGTGCCCGTACTATGTCATCTGTCTTGTTTCAAAGTGACAAAGGCTGTTAATTGTTTTCTCATTTCTTTCTTTCCATTAAGTAAAAAGGATAAGCAACCATTTATTTGTTAAATCATTGCATGTCAGTTCTGTTCTGCGTTCAATGCCCTTGGGGGGCTTTTTGTTTAACTTGTGCACATGTCTCCTTACCTAATGATGCCAACCTCTCTTCGCAACCGCCAATTATTTTTGATTGACGTGTCCATTTGGTTTCTACGAATTAACGAAGTGGACACCTTCACACACGGTCCTCAGGCAAACTGTTCCGTCTCTACCAGCGAGGACGACTTTAAACCTGTCTCACTCTTGTCGCTGACACGGAGACGCGGTGACACGGAGACGCCGTGTGTGACGGCGAAAGCAGTAGAGTAGCCTACTTGGATCTGAATGGCTGCCCTGCAGGTAGAATGACTAACCTGCATGGCAGGTCTCACTGTATGTGTCAGGTCAAGTCTCTAGTCGGGATCCACTTATCTTTTGCTCAGGCGTAGAGCCGTAAACTGTTTATGGTGAGTGTGTGTGTGTGTGTGTGTCACATTGATCCATGAACTATAATCTTCAATGTGTGGTGTGAATGCATGTGTTCGCTCTACCCTAAGTAGACTAGATCGGGCATAAGCCTGTGAGGCCCATTTCTTTGTGGGCTTAAAGGTCTCATCACTCTCATGGCATGAAAACTTCACTTTATGATGTTTTCTAACGTTAATGAGTTCCCCTAGCCTGCCTATGGTCCCCGAGTAGCTAGAAATGGCGTTAGCACTAGGTATCCTGCTCCGCCTTTGAAAAATTAAAGCTCAGACACTCCCGATTTCGAATTAGGCCCAATATGTCGTCATAAGGGGCCAAGTTACCTCCCCTTTCTCTGCCTTGCCTGCCCAGAGAATTTGGCCCGCCTATGAGGCAAAGAGGTGTGTGTGTGTGTGTGTGTGTGTGTGTGTGTGTGTGTGTGTGTGTGTGTGTGTGTGTGTGTGTGTGTGTGTGTGTGTGTGTGTGTGTGTGTGTGTGTGTGTGTGTGTGTGTGTGTGTGTGTGTGTGTGTGTTAGAGCTGTAGCGACGCGTCGATGAAAATTTGTCGACGTCAAATTTCTCCGTCGACGATTTTCGCCATACGAGAAAAGAAAATTGAAAAATGGACGAAAGTCAAAATAAAGGAAAATGTCCGCGCGCGAAATCCTCAAAAGTATGGAAATACTTCAAGATGAGTCCTAAACGGAAAGGTGTTGTGATTTGCACTCTTTGCCAAATGGTTATGGCATATCACAAGAGCACGACGGCTATGTTGGAGCATCTCAATTGGAGGCACCCCATTGTCACTCGTGATGGAGACTATTGCAAGTAAGTACCAACGTTGGTTAAATTAATTTCATGTTTGTGTGGTGTGTTGTGTGGCTTGGGCTCTGCACGGTGCGGTTTGTTCGTGCTGGGTTGGTGGTGTCACGTTAAAATTGTACCGGGGGCGAAAATTGTACCGGCCCACATCATCCATAGTAATCCATTCCAAACCTGCCTGGCAACAGACGATCGCGTCGGGCGATCGCGTCGAATGACGTGGAAGGTTCTTGAACATTCGCGAACTCGTTCATTGAGCGCGACAAGACAGATGACACTTATTTTACAAATTCGTTCCTAACTTTATATTTGTATTGTATTGCATTGTATTTTGCATTGTAACCAGATCAAAATTGTTTTGTGAACCCCTGGCCATTTCCATGTTACAAAACAACACAGACAGAGACACAGCTGCTGCGTTAGGCTAGCCATGATGATCAAATGCATTGTTGGACATGACATTACTTTTAATAGTAGCCACGATAGCATTCAAATAAACTAATCATAGCAAAGCACTGCAATGAGGTTAAGAGTAGATTTAAAATGCCCCACTGTCATAGCTGTTGTTCTAATATGCATTGCTTTTGTGTTTTCTAGGACAAAGCAAAGAACCTTGCCGTCCTACCTTGGGAAAGAGACACAATGCCCTCCACAGAAGGCAGCTGAACTGAGCAAAAAGATCTTGAGAGTAAGTAATTATTAGCTCACTGTTGTTTGCTTTGAGCATCTTTTAGGATGGAAAGGCTGTGTCCATCTTTTGTGTCCTATATTTATTAGCTAGGTTATGGGTGTTTCTTCAGTTAACTTGGCCCTTTTCTTTGTGTCCTTGTTTAGATTGTCTAATAATTAATCTTCTTACATTGTAAGCAACATATGGCTCTATGAAAGGTGCTATGTTCATGTTCTTATTAATAATCATTTTCTTTGTCTTACAGGTGATCGTCAAAGACATGAGGCCTTTGTCTCTTGTTGAGGGTGAAGCCTTCATAGACATCATTGAATATGCCTGCCCAGGCTTCAAATGTCCCTCTAGGTCGTGGTTCACAAAGCAGTTGGAGAAGGCATATCAACATGCTCTTGAAGATCTGAAGAAAGACCTAAAGAAGAGGTCCTCAAAAATCACACTCACCACAGATGCCTGGACAAGTATTGCCACAGAGGCATACCTCGGAGTGACCTGCCACTACATCAACGACAACTGGGAGATGGTCTCATTTGTTTTGTGCACAAAGCCCCTTGAGGACCGACACACTGTAGAAAAACATTGCTCGCTGGATTGAAGAGATTGCCGAGAAGTTTGACTTCTCTCTCCTTGATGATGTCCTGGCGATTGTCCACGATAATGCAGCTAATGTGGTCAAAGCCCTTAGAATCCTTGAAGAGAGGCAGGGCGTTGCCTCACTTCGATGTGCTGGCCATACCACCCAGTTGATCGTAAACCATGCTCTGAAAGAGCCCCGCATCAACAAGGCACTTGGGGCAGCAAGGAGCCTCGCCGGGTACTTCCATAGCAGCGATGTTGCCACCCTGAAGTTGAAACTCAAACAAGAGCAAATGGGCACAGCTCAACACAAGTTGACCCAGGATGTAGCTGTTAGATAGTTCTTACTATATGATCAAACGCCTCCTTGAGCAGCGGTGGCCTGTAACCGCAACCCTCTCCGACCCAGAGGTCACCAATGCAGCAAAGCACTACCTGGATATGAAATCTGACCAGTGGAGCCTCCTGGAGGAGCTACAGCAAGCACTTGAGCCCTTTGAGCAAGCCACCGTCTTCCTGAGTGGAGAAGCATACGTCACAGTCTCTGTCCTGCCTCCGCTAGTGTAAGCCCTACAGAAGTCCACGCAGACAGTCTTTGAGTCCGCTTCCGTCACCACCTTCGAAACAGCAGCCGCAGCAGAGATTGCTTCAAGGTTAGTTTGATTATCCAGCTCTTTAAATCTCTTATAGTGAACTAACTGAATATTTTAATTAAGCTTTCCCAGTTTGCATTTTTCAATGTTTTCCCATTGGCATTCTATCATGTAGAGCTATTGATTCTACAGTTATCTTTCTCTCTAAGCACCTTGAATTTCTTGAAAGTGTGCAAATCAAATCCAATATTTTTCAGATTGAAGATTGAGGCTACATATAATGAAGACGGGAAAAATGTGTGCATCTTCGCCGCGGCCCTTGATCCGAGATTCCGAAAACTCAAGTTCCTGTCCACAGAAGACATCCTGAAGGTGAAACTCAAACTTCAGACCCTTGCACTTGAAGCCAGACGAGTGCAAGTGAGGGAAGAGCCTGAAGAAGATGACAGTGACCAGCCAGATCATTCCAGACAGAAGCCAAAGACTGTTCTGGACATGTTGCTTGGCACAGATGAGGAGCTGGAAGATGAAGACCCAGGCCAAGACGGAAGGGATGATGCTGTCAGGAATGAGCTGCTTGCATACTTTAGGGAGAAACAGATTCCAAAGGACAAAAACCCACTCCAGTGGTGGAAGGAAAATGAAACAAAGTTCCCTGCCCTGGCTGTTGTGGAGAAATCCTATCTGGCTGCCCCTGCAACATCCACACCTTCGGAACGTCTGTTCTCAGCAGCAGGGTCCATCGTGAGCAAAAAAAGAGCAAGCCTCACCAAAGAGCACGTGGACATGCTCACATTCCTCCACAGTAATTCAGAGTAGGTAGCTAAAGAGTGGTGAGGGAGGAGAGAAGTGGAGGAAAGTATACAGTGCTATATTGCAAAAACTTCATTAGCATGTAAGCTAGTAGAATAACAGTTAAGAGTCAGTTTGATTGTGCATCAGGTTTTATGTTGGTTTTTGCACTGCATTTTTTTGATCTTTTGTTCAGGAGAGATTTATGTTTGGAAAATAGCAAACTATTTTATTTATTTTATTTTGTGTAAAGCAGAAGGTTTTTTGCTGTGCTGTTGTTATAATAAAGTATATTATTAAGAATTTTTTGGTATTTATTTGAGATACATTATGTTTTTTATTAATCGAGCAACAGAAAAATAGATAATCGTCCAATTAGTCATTCGATTAGTCGACTAATCGATAATATAATCGCCCGATTAATCGTTAAATAAATAATCATTTACCCCCAACCTTAGTGTGTGTGTGTGTGTGTGTGTGTGTGTGTGTGTGTGTGTGTGTGTGTGTGTGTGTGTGTGTGTGTGTGTGTGTGTGTGTGTGTGTGTGTGTGTGTGTGTGTGTGTGTGTGTGTGTGTGTGTGTGTACACACATGGTAGTGCAAGTGTTGTACACTTCTTTGTCGTGAGTGTGTGTATACACACACGGTAATGCAAGTGTTGTACACTTCTTTGTTATCTTGATAACCGTTCTGCTGTTGGTGTTATGCCGATGACACATCGGGTTCTCTGACATCTCTTGTGTTTCCGCAACGAGACTCGTAGTGGGGGTTATCTCAGCCATGGTTGAGAAGGAATTGGTGGAAAGGAACTTTGGCTTTGACTCCCTGAAGTACATGAACCGCGACATGGAAGAGAAAGGGATTGTTGCCTGCGATTGTCTTCCACCGGAGCACCGGAGCACCGCTGCCCGCTGCCGAGGCACCACCGCCGCGAGGCACGACTGCCTCGGCAGCGGGCGGTGGGATTCCGTTGGGAGTCAATCGTGGGCAACAATCCCTTTCTCTTCCATGTCACGGGTCAGTCTACTTCAAATTGATGTGGAAGTGGAAGAACAAGAGACGTCAGAGAACCCGACGCAGTCGTTTGAGATTCATAATATCGTCTGGAGGCGCACACAACTTTTGGTTGTGATAATATATATTATATGATATAGACATCTATGTATAATATTATATTATTTGGATTAAGAGCTCCAGGACTCCCGCTGGAGCACCCGGAGTGTTATATTACAGAACATGTGCCGTGTTCCAATACCCGTACTGTCCGTACTTACTAGCCAAAATTTGAGTACGCAGTACGTTCCAATTCAGATCCGGCGAAAAGAAGTATACTTCAAGGACCCGGATGCCGTACTCAAAACGGGCTAATCGTGAAGTGTGGATCGAAGGACACTCCCCGTACTCAACGGCAGCCATCTTAGCTACGTAGCGGATGAGGCGGAGCCAGGCTGAGCCAAAGTCGGCGCATTTTCCACATAGCCTGCATTAATAGTCATTTTGTAGTTTTTATAGTTTTTATAGCTTTTTATAGCTGCTAGGCGTAAAGAGTTCACCGTTCAAAGCGGGATGTTTATTGCGGGGGAGGAGCCACGGCGGCAGTCGTGATCGTAATTTCCGGTTAGTGCACCACGGTGTACTCGATTTGGAACAGCACTCACATCTGAAAAATTAACGTAGTAGACAGTGCGGATAGTATACTTCCTTTAAGTATACTCATGGAAGTACGGGTATTGGAACATGGCAATGGCCTAAAGCTGTGAGAGCTACGCCAATCGATACATTCACTGTAAACACGAGCGCATGGTACCGTGGCCGCAAGCTGCTCAGGGCCACACACCCATCCTCCATCTTAACCCGCCTCTAAAAAACGTTTATGGAAAGTTCATTGTGGGACTGGCTCGTAGTGGCTGTAATTCTGCACCCAGGCTGAATTTCTTGAAAGTCTTTAAGTACTGTATTGGGGGCCCACTAACGGCTATATAAAAGCATTCATAATGTAGCATGCCATGGGATCTTTAAGGATTACTCATGGACTGATATGTTTAAGGTTTAATTTTCATGCATACACTGACACACATTTATGTATAGAAACACACACACACACTGGAGGCTTTGGGTCAGGGACTGTTTAGTACAGCTGGGTATTGTGGCCAATTTCCTAAATCGATTTGATTTCGATTCATAAGGTTCTGAATCGATTAATCACGACCCGATTCAATCTGCTCTTAAATAAGGAAAATGGCTGTACTGTGTTGCAAAATACAAATGTACTTTGTTTTTTCTCTTCATCTTAAACAGGTTTTAAGTGCAAACTTGTAAATTGGACAGTTTAAACTTGAGCTGTAAACAAGACTCAAGTCTCAAAAGTGCAACTTTGAAATTAGAAAGGAATTGCAAGTGAAAGTGTACTTGAACTACAACATTCAATCACTGAAAATTGCATTAAGACATTGTTTATTAAAGTGCAAAAAATAATGGTAACAAAACAAACAAAAATAATAATAATAATCTATCTCATGCCCTATGAATCGATATTGCAAAATTCGATTAAATCAAAAAAAAAAATTACCCATCCCTACTGGTTACTGTGTGTTTGTGTGTGTGTGTGTGTGTGTGTGTGTGTGCGTGCGCCCGCCCAGTGCAGCGGTGTGTAACCCAGTATGCCCTCCTCCGTCAGCGCACGATACATTCCTCAGCGGTGATTAGGAATGTGCGATATATACGATATAAACGATAAAAAATGGCCTACGATAGAGTTTTTAGTTATATTGCTCTATCGCGATAATGCATGTTTGACGCGATCTATCCATGACCCGCGAAATATAAAGAGCGGGTCATGGGTAGAGCTACGAGCTGCAACCAGCTGCATCGCATCATCCGCGACCCGCGAAATTTAAAGAGCCACGAGCTGCAACCGGCTGCAACGCATCATCTGCGACCCTCGAAATTTAAAGAGCCACGAGCTGCAACCGTCTGCAACGCATCATCCGCGACCCGCGAAATTTAAAGAGCCATGAGCTGCAACTCATTTCATGTTCATTTCAAAATTGTATGCGTTCATTTTGCACTTGTATGTTTTAATATCAAGTATCTGTGCACACACTTGGAAGATTTTTCTTTATTTAAAATAGCCATGCCTAATACTGGACGTATTTCCCTAATTCACAGTATCCGTTTCTTTATTAGCAAGACACCACCAGTTTTAATTTCATTAAGAGAAGCATACGTCATTAAACAGAAGATTTTTTTCTTTGTTAAAGTCTCTGCAGCTACAACATTATGTTGTTTGATTACAGTTTTGCACAATAAATGTTCTCAAAACGACATACTAAGTTTCTTTCTTCTTTTGTTTTATACATTTAGCAGTTTGGCTT
Organism: Gadus chalcogrammus; assembly: GCF_026213295.1. NCBI lineage: Eukaryota > Metazoa > Chordata > Actinopteri > Gadiformes > Gadidae > Gadus > Gadus chalcogrammus. Next base: position 24,886,089 of record NC_079415.1, on the reverse strand, counting down.
TCCTTAGAGTCTATGTAACCTGTTCTGAAATGGTTCTATTATGATTTATATATCGTGATATATATCGTTATCGCAATAGATTGCAATGTATATCGCAATATGGATTTTAGGCCATATCACCCATCCCTAGCGGTGATGTCACCAACCGTCTCCGTCAGACCGTTTGTTGTCCCAGGCTTCAGGTTTTACTCTTTTCTTCCTCCTCCTCCTACGTCTTATCTCTGCTGCTGATGGCAGCATGAAGGCCGTGGGCTGCATCAGCCCCCAGAGGAAGGGAAGGGGAGGTGGGGGTGAGGTGAGAGGGGGGAGGTGACGTTAGAGAGGAGGGGTGAGATAACCCCCGGTATCTCATCTGTTCCACCTTACGTGAGGCCTGGTTTCACGTCTGGACTGGTTTTAGAAGACCCAACTCACCCCGCTTGGAAGATGATGAGGTGTGTGTGTGTGTGTGTGTGTGTGTGTGTGTGTGTGTGTGTGTGTGTGTGTGTGTGTGTGTGTGTGTGTGTGTGTGTGTGTGTGTGTGTGTGTGTGTGTGTGTGTGTGTGTGTGTGTGTGTGTGTGTGTGTGTGTGTGTGTACTGTGGACATAGGAGTTTGTGTGCAGGTCTGTGTGATTTTGGGTGTGTATGTGAAGAGGTGAAAGAGGACCGCTTTGTGTACAGTTCAGCCCACCTGCAAACTCGGACAAGCTGTCCTTGTCACAAAGACACACGCACACAGTTCCGCATGCACAGTAGTTAAATCCCACACCACGGGGAAAGCCGCAGACTTGGATGAATGTGTGCCTGATCACACGATGCGTGTGAACTGATGTGAAACCTATTGCCCACAATATACCCCACCCACGGCTCATGTTATACCGCACCCATGGACCCATCTAATCCCTTGACGGCCTTTGGAGATGAAAGCTTATTTTTTAACACACCTTTTTTTTTTTTTTTTTATCACAGGTTGTATGCCTGTGATTAACTGCTGGGCAATTATTTTTTACTCAACTTATTATCAGCGCAATGCCACACATCCGTCAATTTTTTTTTTCTCCTCAACCTTTTATTCAAATTCATGAGACTCAGGTTTTTATCCCGAGTTTCAACCACAGTCTTCTTCCCGGTGGGGGTAAGCACCACCAACCGATCCATCTCTGTAATGGTCTGGCCCAAGGACACGCAGACCGTAGCTATTAAGGAAGTGCAGTAGTGTTAATGTGTGGTTATTTCCCTGGTTTGGTTGTGTTTCGACCTGTTCCATCGCTGTCACACACTCAACTGGATTTATAGCAGGACAAAACCGTAGGCTAGGTATTTATGAATAAAAGGCTGTACATTGTTCTTTGTGTTTTCACTACTCACAAATGCCACAATCCTCTTAAGCACCACAAAAATATAATTTGAATAACCTCCTGTATTATGGGAGCGAACCACAACTGAAATCCTCTGATGGTGTTGATATTTGCAACGAGCAAATCACATAGACACGACAAACGCCAACAGCCCACAGCGGCGCTGGCTGCGTTTTGATGGTGTGGGTTACTGGTTGAAGAACAGCCTTTTTGTCTTGCTGGAGTGGAGACAAACTAGTCCATTAACGACATCGTATCCAATATACTGTCCGATCCAAAAACCTATAAAGGTCTTTATAAAAGTATTTATTTTTTATCTCAGAATATGTGTTCCTCAGGCACCACAAGGATAAGCACAACTTATAAAATGTGCTGATGGGTGTAGACCTTTCAATTAAGGATGCGCCGAATTTTTGGCCGAAAATGGCCCAAAAGCGCATTTTTGGTTTTCGGCCGAAATACTTTTATCACCGAAACAACACGGCCGAAACAGAAATTTGTGATGACACAAAAAAGCGCTGCCAGCACACGTCTACACGTGTGCTGGCAGCGCCAACACTGTCTGCGGTGTTGACCTTTTTCAATGTTTCTGAGAAAGACCCACGTATAGCGATTTGCAAAAATTGCAATGCCTTGATTTTGAAGTTAGTACACAGTCATAGCCATAAATGCAATGGTAGTGGTACTAATAATTGGCATAACAATTTCTTTCGGTTTTCGGCCTTGGTTTCCTCGTTTTCGGTTTTGGCAAAGAATTTTCATTTCAGTGCATCCCTACTTTCAATGCTGCCATATTCGAGATATGGAAAATTGCAGCATTGTTGACACACCTTGTTCACCAGTTAACGTTTAATCTTTAAAGCCTCTCTTTACATCGTTGGCTAACATCTGACTAGCTGACACTTTTGTTGACTTTATGGTACTTATTACTATCAAAGAAGATCATCTGATGAAAACCTTCATTGTTTCTTTCCGAGTGCTGCTCTAAACTCTGTCTAGTTCAGAAAACAAATTGTAAACACAGGGCATCTATTGGAGTAACCACAATATTGATTATATATTGTAAACTGTTGTTCTCTGCATCTGCAAATTAATCATGTTACTTTCCCAAGTCATTCTGTTTTAAGAAGCACAACAACATTTCTTTGTTATTAGCTGACTTTGAGCTGTGTAGGATCTTATCCTAGATATCTTTGTTGTGTACAGGGAATGGGCTAACCATGCGATTGTAAGTGCTTGGCACTTGGTTCTATGAACTTCCTTACTATACCAACAGCAATATATTTTTTCACCTTCTTCTGACAAATGTACTTATTGTAAGTCGCTTTGAATCAAAGCGTCTGCTAAATGCCCTAAATGTAAATGTATATGAAGATACTTTATTTTTAAACTTTTTTTCCTGACCAGATATTTGGTAATTCTGTGATACATCAAGGTAATTTTACATTTGTAGATCTTGTTGTCCATCATTTTTAACGCATCGCTTTCCACCCCTCTCCTCTACAGATAACACCACCACCTGAATCCATAGTGAGAGCGAGAGAATTCACCTCGTTTTTCCACCATGGTCGAACCGTCCGACAGGCCCGCGTCCGCGGCCCAGCGCCTGGGGGCCCCAGACAGCTACGGGGTCTCCACCCTTGAGCCCAGCCTGCGGCCCCCCACCACCCAGCCCTCGGGGGGCCGCCAGGTACCCCTCAGGGTCCAGCTGCTGGACGACACCCAGGAGGTCTTCCAGATATCGGTGAGTCAGAGGACCCGTTTGTCTGTGTTTGTACATGAAACGGGCTTGACATGATGTGTTTGTGTGGGCGGGTTCTGTTTGCGCTGTAGTGTCGCCAGATGTGGCCCAGCGTACTTATCGTATGTTGTCTAGGAAGCGGAGTTGAGCTAGCCTTCTTGGCAGGTAGCGTAACCTTGACCTCAAAGGGTTTCTATTTTACCAGAAGTGCAATATGATTAGCCAATTACATGGCAATTCAAAATCGACCCTTTCCCGACAAGATGCATAGGAGTAGAACGGTTGTCAAAACCCTTTCAGACCATTGAATATTTTTTCCTGTGTGGCTCAGCTTGCGCACGTAGGTTAGGGGTCCCATTGGGAGATGGGAATCGGTATGCTGTAGCATATTTTTTTATGTGATCTTAGACCAAGTCAACGGGTTTATGAGTGGATTCCATGGAAGATCACATCTGATGGTTCCAGTTAGGACAAGATATGTAAACACGAAACAAGCGCTTATAATGTTAACATAGTTTTGAATCTGTTATTCATTGTCATTCTGTCTAGATTGTTATTGGACGTTTCAAATTTCAGTTTTGCCTCCGCTACCATTGACACCATTGACATTCTTCTTTATTAGGCCTAGGTTTTGCTTTTATTCAGCCTAGTGTTGTCTTTATTTAGCCTAGTTTGGTCTAGATACAACTTTTGTCTGGTTTAGCTTCGTTTTTTTCTATCTGTAGCCTAGTTTCGGCCAAACCCACAAAGTAAACTAGATGAATGATGAAAGGGGGCCATAGTTAATCCCTGAATTCCTACAGAAATCTATTTTTGAAGATTGGAAAACTAAATTTGTTGGTGGACTAAACAGCAACTCACCGTACTTGTCAGTGGTGGTTGGTGGACGCTTTCACCCCAAGAGTTTACAAAGAAGTTGGACTCTCTGGAGGCACATACAGGAAATGAGAGAGATTCCACTTTCCTGTCCAAACATGCACACCCGACCATACCCAACACCAAAGGGCTCATGGAACCAGAGATAACACTGACGGAGAGAAGGTTCTGGTCCAAGAGCTATGGTCCGCATGTGTCTGCTGCTAGATACTGTCCAGAGATCACTCCATCTACCGGTCTGCAGGGCTTCTGTCGGGCCTCCCTGTGTCACGTGTCTGGTCACTTTTCTTCATGTGTTTAATCTTTCGTTGTTTTGGTAATGGTTACACCTTGTAAACCGGTTTGAGGTTGGTTTTCGGGTCTTGTTTTTTTATTTTTGTACATAATCCATTAATCGTCCCGTCTTTGTGCTCCACTCTGGAACATTATGGGACATGTGATTAGTTGATGTAGAATAAGCAGAAGTTCGGCTCAAGTCACACACACACTCCCTGGAGAGTAACAGCTTTTGATATAATTACATCCTCAATTTGTCTGAGTGTGAAATATTAATATACATTGGAGGGCTTACAGCTCTCGTGTGTGTGTGTGTGTGTGTGTGTGTGTGTGTGTGTGTGTGTGTGTGTGTGTGTGTGTGTGTGTGTGTGTGTGTGTGTGTGTGTGTGTGTGTGTGTGTGTGTGTGTGTGTGTGTGTGTGTGTGTGTGTGTCGTTGCTGTGCGTGTTGCCTGTGTGTTCGAAAGGCTCCTTATTACCTAGTTGTTCTACAGGTAATAGATTAATTGCGAAACAATGAATCTTAAAGCAGTTAAAAGTCCCTACAGTCCCTGTAATGTGTGCTTTGCTGGGGTGTGTTTTGCATGTCGTTGGAATATCTTCAGTTCTCTAAGCTAGGAATTTGCAACAAGTGGTTTATTATGGTCTGCAAAGAGGAACAGAACGCTTCTGGAGTCCTGTTTCAGACACTTTGTGATCATCGTTAAGAAGGAACGTTATTATCTCACAGAATTTCCAGGCCTTCTCTTCTTCGGGAAAATGCCAGGAATGTGTGTGGTGGTGTTTTTGTTGTAGCCTCGGGATGTCTCTTTTCTGTCTGTGGCAGAGAAGGGGTATGCAGTGTGTATTGTTGTGTGTAAAATGGTCCAACTGTATGTTTTGTGCGGAGCTGGGAAATAATTACTACAGAAAGCTGACAAATTTCCATTTGTTCAACCCTAATGGATTCTGTAGGATATTTACTTTTCTCTACATGTTAGTGGAAAGTTGAGAAATTATCATAGTGGTTATATGATTTATTTTAATCAGAAAAATATGAATCTTTTAGGGCAATACTAATAAAAAAGTTAAGTAAATAAAGTATTATCTTGCTGAAATAAGTCCTCTAAATTAGTTCTTGGTAAATGTTTCAGGGCAATTTCAACTCCTTCCTTACTACACCCACGCATGAACGAACGCACGCACACAGATCATAGAGATAGGCCGGTCCTATCTCTATGATCTGTGAATGTCACAGAACACGCCTGTGGAAAACAGACCGGTGGGGTATACTATGAACCTCGCTGAACATACTCAGGCTTTCCCAAGAAAGCATGGATCGACAGGGATGCAACTCGCAATCGGAGCTAAATGGTACTACGAAGCTCACTTACTGTACGTCCACTAGTGATGTTATGCTTTGCGTCGAGGCATCGGAGCGTGTGTCGAGTACCTCGGCTCCTCCCCCCAGCGAAGCTCCGTATCGAGTAGGATTCACATGGGTGAAATGACGTAGCGTGTGACGTTCGAGGCTTCATCTCGGGCTGTTCCACGATATGGGTTCACAATTGGCACATTTTTACAAAAAAAAGACACGACCCAGTTCCAAGATCACTTTAATGGCTATGTAATTAATCACACTCATTCTCAGTCATCATGCAGTTCTATTATTACAATTATTAGTAGGCAACTGTAGTTGATAAAACATTCTATTTTGCCCGGGATGAAAAAAGTTGAAAACTGTTTAACTTTATGCAAATTACTATGACGCGTTTCAGCGGCAAAACGTCTGACAGCCAATCGGAATGTAGACGCTCTTCGCTTGTGTGGATCCCAGGGAACACCGGCAGGCCATTTTGAATTGTACGTCATGAGCGACCAAAGCGAACAGAAATATTCGCAGCGAAACTTTATGAGCGTGGTGTGGACGTACAGTTAGACTTGACACCGGCTTCCTCCATCTTCTGCGTCACCTTTTTAAATAATTCGATGTTTCTCGTTTTCAAAAGGCGACAACCATAAACGTATGAAGAAATAATTAAATATTTATAAGAGATAAGAATTGTTTATATGTCGGCGACAACAACACGACTACGTCTCCTTCTACTTCCGGCTCACGTCCCCCGGCTGCAAGATCTCGAGCTTGCGCAGAACGCGAACACCGATATGTGATACGATGCTGGTTTGCATGCAGGTAGAAAGCGGACTATGAACGAGTTGTCTAGGGCTGAATCCGAATAATCATACTTTACTACTATATAGTATGCATTTTGTAGTACGCCAAAAATATAGCGCGTCCGAATGCTCAGTACGCATTGTGTAGTACGGAAGACGTTTCCGAATGCGTACTACCGCCAAAGTAAACCAGTTCACTACGCTATCCCACAATGCAACCGGAGTCTGGTAACGAACGAAGAAGAGATGGCTGACCCGACACCACCAGAAAGACGTTGTAGAAAGCGGCGATAAAAAGGGATATTAAAAAGAGTAAAATAGTAAAGTAAAATTTTGGTCAATATTGAAATCACGATTATTCAAACAATGATTTTTTGAGTTTGAAAACATGATGTATTTATTCAGCCTGTCAAACAATTTTGGTCCTGCTCTTTAAATTGGCACTGAAAACGTGCTTTGCTGCACACAAAAATAAACGAACAACGTTACAGTCCCCACATATCCACCACAACCCGATGACAGCATGGTGTCCCACTCACAAACACGCTCACACTCACACCCTTCAATTATTTATCTTGCTCCGTTGAAATAATCTACCAGCCTTACACATGTAGCCGGTAGCCAACGCTGCCCCTAGCGCAACATGAATAATGGAGGTGTACACTTCCATCTGTACGCATCTGTTGTGCGTGAAGGTTAAGACAGTGTGGTGCTCCAGAGCTAGTTTGGTCTCACCTGTGTAAGCAGTGACACAGGCGTGTGTGTGTGTGTGTGTGTGTGTGTGTGTGTGTGTGTGTGTGTTTCAGCAACACAATGTCCTTCTTTCCACCATGATTACAAAGTTAATCAAAATTACTGTGGCAGGGTTAGCCCTAACTGCTATTGCAGGACCTTCTTTGTATACCTTGTGGGCCAGTCAGAAGGAATCAGCAGGACATTACCATGAAGGCTGCTGTCCCAGATAGATTGGCGAAGTCACGCCCCTTCCGGTAGAGCTCATGGGACCTATGAGATCGAAAAATATGAATGGGTGTCAATGGAGAGAAAATAATTATTTTCTGGTCCCAGTCTTTATATGCCCTGGATTACACATATGTTGTTTGTGGATTTAAATGATAATTTTTCATGCAAAGAAAACTAAAAATTTTAGTGAAGAAGTTTGATAATTTTAGGTTTTATGTGAGGCCGCTTTGTGAACTACAGCTCTTCGCTGCTCTCGACGCATATGATATACGTCACCACACCCGCACTTGGAACTCGGCACAGAGATGGCGATCTCTCTGCCCCACTTCACCGCTTTTTCCATGGGGAGGATAAAAGCATCGAAAGAGGTGAAAACCACTATAATGCCGCTTTTCCACCGCACATGTAGCTCGACACGACTCGACACGGTAGCAGCGCGGGTCCTTTTCCACCGGAAATAGTACCTCAGGGACGTTGGCGGGGTCGGCTGCGCGAAAGGGCCGTGACGTATTTTTGTACGCGAAGCAAACAACACCTACGTAACCCACACATGGACAGAACCCACATAACAACAATGGAGAACATCGATGCGATGGTATTCGTGTTCGTATTATTAGCTGGCATGTTGAAGAAGTGGAATATGTTGGCTGCGGCGCTGCTATGGCTGTTACCAGCATGGTTGCCATGTCGCTCTCGTGACTTCGTCACACTCTCTGGCCAATCAGTGGCCGGCCGTCTGCCGACGTCACCTTTTAGCATCGGCTCAGCCGCTTGGAACCTAGAGCGAGGCGGTACTAGAAAAAGCAGCCACTTCAGGTACCAGATACCATGTTTTCGCGGTGGAAACGCAAAAAAGGCGAGCTGAGTCGAGTCGAGTCGTGTCGAGCTGGTACCATGCAGTGGAAAAGCGGCATTAGTCGGGGCACGTGCAGAGTTTCAGTTAGGCCGATGGGAAGATTATCGGTCTTCTCCACGCCAGTCGAAGGGAGCGTGACGTCACATACGAGCCGTGTAGTCTTTCTCGTTGTGTTTTCTCTACAGCCTTTATCTGAACAATTGCACAATAAACGGTCGAACTCTTTGCATGAAAGATTATCCTTTAAATCCACAAACAACATATGTGTAATCCAGGGCATATAAAGACTGGGACCAGAAAATAATTATTTTCTCTCCATTGACACCCATTCATATTTTTCGATCTCATAGGTCCCATGAGCTCTACCGGAAGGGGCGTGACTTCGCCACTCAATTCAGAGTGTGTGTGTGGCAGAATGTTATCTATCCCAGACCTCTCTGCCCCACCCCCTATCACGTGAGATGCCCCCCTCCCACAAACACATAAACATACAGAGCCTCCTCCTCTCTGTATCTCTTCCTCCATCTGCCTTGTCCTTACAGTACATCTCTACTGACTCTATCTCCCCCCTCTGTCGCAGATAATCCCCATTAGAACGCTGTCATTCACCCAGAAGCTTAGAAAATAGCTTTAAAACCCACCGCTCCACTCGTTTTCCCTCCTTTGAAGGGGGAGGGAGATAGGTCATGCGTGTGCATGTATGAGTGCGTTTCAGTTGGTCTTGATGTAATCTCCATAATACACCCTCTTTATTTAAATTTAGACATCAGATTTATTAAGTCTGTGTCTGTGTGTGTTGGTTGGGTGTGAGCAAGGGTGTGTGTGCGTACGTTTATGAGTATGTAGATGGATATGACTAACTCCACCAACAGTGGATGGTGTGTGTGTGTGTGTGTGTGTATCCCCAGTGTAAACTAAAGCTTATGATAAGTAGAGCTCATGGTCACTGTTGATATGCTGCCTCACCCTGGCGTTACCGTGACAAATTCTTCATTTCCTGTGTGTGTGTGTGTGTGTGTGTGTGTGTGTGTGTGTGTGTGTGTGTGTGTGTGTGTGTGTGTGTGTGTGTGTGTGTGTGTGTGTGTGTGTGTGTGTGTGTGTGTGTGTGTGTGTGTGTGTGTGTGTTGAGAGGAAACATTTCACCGTGGTAAAAAAGGGAATGCAAAATGATATATTCGATTTGACGTCTCAATCTTTTTATACTCATTCCCGGAGGCGTTTTCGGTAATAGCATCTGCTAATTGCCTAAATGCTATCCTATGATGCCAACAGACTGGAAAAGGCTGAAACTGAGAGGAACAGGTTGGGGTTTGTGTAAAAGAGGATGTAGACTGAGGGTGAAGGGATGACAAGCACCAGACTTTATTGAATACCTTTTCTTACATTTAAGAAACATCCTGGCACTTAATGTGCACACTTATTGTATGTGGTACTTAGTTATAGTTACTGTTGTCGTGTAGGATCTTATCCAAGCTATGTTGTATGTATGCTCTGTTGTATACGGGAAATGGGATAACCTAGCGATTGTTAGTGCTTGGCACTTGGTTCTATGAACATCTTTACTGTACCGACAGTGATAAATTGGTGTTTCTTTCTTATATAAGTCGCTTTGCATAAAAGCGTCTGCTAAACGCCCTAAATGTAAATGTAATTCTCATCCCGGTTTTGAACTGAAGTCATTGAGGCCTTTCAGGGGCGACAGAGGAGAATGAGAGAACAGGAAAGGGGTGGTTATCGTTGACTAATGGATCACATTCAGGACGTGCGGAACACATCCCTATCGACGTACATTCACGTGTGCGGGACTCATGGAAAACCCCTAGGACTGCTGGCAATGGAAAATGTCGTCGGTTTCAGAATACAGTTTTGTAGCCGCCAATGTAAACATCGCGAGTGTGTTTGAGCGATGTTTGAGCGATCCAACCCTCCCTGTCTTAAACTGAACCGTTTCTGTAAAGTTCGTTTTCAGAAGTTTAGTGGGATTAGTCACTCCATCCGGCTTGGATGTCCAAAATTAAACGTATCCCGGCATCGTGGAGAGAAGTACATGAGCCCTCCCTGCACTCAAATGACTTGTATCTTCTCTATTTTAAGTCCATAAGCCTCATTATCGAGACGACAATCCTTTTAATATGCATTAAATGAAAATGCATTTCTGGGCTGGACGATTTTGTCTGGCACTATTCCAACCATACATGTATGAAAAATCCGCTCAAAGTGCTTTTTCTTTTCAAACTAAGAGCGTTCAGGGTCTCGTTCACCTGCTCCCACTCAGCAACATGTCCGCCACGGAGGACAAATGGTTTTAAGGGCCTGCCGTGCAAAAGAACAACCCGAAGTGAAACAGGATCTGAACGCATGGCCTCATTCTATCGGGACTCCTCTGTTATGCAGGAGATAGATGGGTTCCCCCCCCCCCCGTGGTCCCAGGCTGCTGTCAGTCAGGGGACAGTGGACGATGATGGAGGTCCCGCCAGCCAGGCTACACCTGTTAATTAAAAGCCCATGGAAGAAGACGAAAACAAAAAGCGAAACGGGACACCACCACCCGGGAATCTGGTGGCCGTGGTTACCGCTTGGAGTGGTGAAGACCTCCTTGTGCAGGGTGTCACTGTCACTATATAGGGGCCACTACATTAAACCAGAGAGCAGTGAGCAGGGGTCTCCTGTTGCTCTCCACCCTGAGAAAACCCTGTGGAGGAATGTGTCTTGAAGTGCAGTCTAGCTGACAGCACTTAAGTATAATGGCCGATTCATACCTTCGGATCCTGACGAAATTCGTCCATCCGTAACAAACGTTGTCTCCGGGACTACCCTTCATACCTCCGTCCGGTTTTAGCGTTGTTATGGATGTTACGCAATACATCATCTAGAGGGCAGTGACTTTCGTGTTGTAAATTACCGGAATCGACAATCGCAAACATTGCATCTGTAGAGGAGATGATTTTGCTTTGTGTCATCCGAAATCAGCAAAAAAAGGCGCAAAAATATCCAGAGTGGCAGATCCAGAGTGGCACTGGGCAGATCCAATAGCTTTAAACTTCAACAGACACCTGCCTTCAAGTGAGTTACAATTGTCAATTGAGAAGGTCCAGAGTCTCTAGGCAAATTAAATGGAGTACGAGAGTCTGGTAGGACCAGGCTATGTCTCAACCATCCTTCCCTCTTTCCCTGTTTCATGGGCTCTTCCTCGTTTAGTCACTGCGTTGCTAATAATAATAATAATAGTAATTCATTTTATTTGAGGGCACCTTTCAAAGCACCCAAGGTCACCTTACAGGGCAGTTTAAAAAAACAAAAAACAAAATCAACAATCACAAAAAACACAAGAACAAGTTACATTGAACAATTTACATGGGGTGAAATGGGTTAGATGGAATATGTCAGTTTAAAAAGATGTGTTTTAAGACGGGACTTAAAAGTGGAAAGAGTGTCAGAATTACGGATGTCAGGTGGGAGGGTGTTCCAGAGATGGGGGGCAGATCTGCTGAAGGCTCTGGACCCCATGGTAATGATGTGTAGGAGTTCACAGATGTATGGAGGGGCGAGGTTGTGGAGGGCCTTGAAGGTGAGGAGCAGAATCTTGAAGTAGATGCGGGTTAGAGCCAGTGAAGCTGCTGAAGGACAGGGGTGATGTGATTAATCAATCAATCAATCAATAAACTTTAATGTCATTGCAGAGCAACGATAAAGACCAGTTACATTCCGTCCAAGAAACATAGAAGACAGTGTGGGGAGACAGGACGGAGAGACTGTCAGGCGCTTGTTAAACAAGAAACATGCGGCCCGCGTTAGATAAGAACGTTTAAAAAGCTAAACAAGAGGGTAACGAGGGGGAAAAAAAATTGTCAATACCCCAAACTATGCTCCTTTAAGGGGGGCACAGTGTAGGGATTAGCAAACAAAAAACACCTCAACACATAAGCATCACATCAAAAACATCACAAACACATATGGGAGGGGGGAAGGGAGTTGGGGAGGGGAGGTGTCACAACTCAGACACCGGGAGGCGGACGCAGCCGACAGGCGCATCACATCACTCACGGCATACTGTGCTGCAACGAGGGAAGGGGAGGGGGGAGGGAGTCCAGTAGGCGGTGAGTCCAGGGGGTGTGTGTGTAATCTGTCTTGTGTGCGTGTGTGTGTGAGCTCAAGGACTTTATAAACCTGGAGGGGGTTCTGGTGATGATGCGGGTGGCAGAGTTCTGGATCAGTTGGAGTTTGCAGATGGACTTGAGAGGGAGACCGAAGAGGAGGGAGTTACAGTAATCGATGCGGGAAGTGACCAGGGTATGAACAAGGATGGCTGTGCTATGGGGTGTGAGGGATGGGCGGAGGCGGTTGATATTGCGTAGATGGTAGTAGGTAGACCTGGTGATGTTATTGATGTGTGCTTGGAATGATAGTGTGCTGTCGAGGATGACACCCAGACTCTTAACCTGGGGGGAGGGGGAGACTGAGGTGTTGTCGATGGTGATGGAAAAGTGATGAAAAAGTTTTGTGAGGGTTGATTTGGTGCCGATGAGGAGAACTTCTGTTTTATTGCTGTTGAGTTTGAGAAAGTTGCAGGTGAACCAGGATTTTATTTCTTGTAAGCAATCGGAGAGGGAGGTGGGAGGAAGGGTAGAAGTGGGCTTGGTGGATATGTAGAGCTGGGTGTCATCCGCATAGCAGTGAAAATGAATGTTAAATTTACGGAAAATATGGCCAAGTGGAAGTAGATAAATGATGAACAGGAGGGGGCCTAGAACAGAACCCTGGGGAACACCGGTAGTGACTGGAAGTGACTGGGAACTAATAAGCTAATAAGCACCAGTCTGTCACCAGTGAATAGCTCAATATCACCCTCTCTGTCCCATGTGTTCCCCAACCTGGACTCCACTTGATCTGCTACTAATAGTGGAATTCTGCTTAAATTCTTCTGTCGTCACAATGTTCGTCGTTGTGGTTGTTGAGTTTTCCCAAATTTTCCCAAGAGTTTGAACCAAGGGGGGAGGGGGTTGTTAACATGCATGCACGCACACGCGTATGTGTGTTTACCAGTCGTTATTCAACGTGCGAGATGCGCCACACCGCCACCATGTAAACCTAAACTTCTTCCAATACCACTGAGTTGAATTGAGTACCCCAGCAAAACAAATTAATAATTTTTTACAGTCGTCGTTAAGTTTGAGTCAAAGGCGATTGTACCAGTGTTTTAAATCCCATCGGTCATATGTTTATATGCTGTTTGTCAAATGATAAGCTTCACATAGTACAGAAGAAACATGAAGTGCTTTGAGCTCTGTGTTGGGGCCCGGTTCGGCCTTGGTGTTTTTCACGTTTCAGCTACACCAAAACGGGGTCCATTACCCACTCCTCCTCCTCCCCCTCCGGCCCAGTGAGCATTCAGGTGCATGTGAACAGCCTCCTTTGTGCTGGCCAACGAGGTGTTGAGTTAACAAACTGGCGGTTGATGGGGCAAGCGCGGTGGGGGTCTCTGCTCAGTCAACAACTGAGTTCTATTCCTGAGGCCCGGGAAGCGGCCCTGATCACCATCACCACCAAGCGGCAGGCGTGTGGCTCGACTCCCCTTTTTCCTCTTTTGCTTGTTATCTCAAGTTTGTTTTCCTCATTGGTTCGCAGGGGTGTTTAAAAGGGTGGTGAACCCCATAATCACAGTTATTTTGGACTAACATGTCGAAAGATATGCAAATCCTCTGTAAAACAAGAGCTCTACTGCTCCCGGCGAAGCAGACTTTTCCAGAGCGGTGGATTTCTATTGGCTGTGCCTCCTTGCTGGAGTGAATGTAGGGGGGGGGGGGGCAACGTTTGACCACGCCCCCCGACCTCTCTCCAATGGAACCCAATGGATGTTTTTCTGGGGTGGAAAATCTTTGGCTCTAATGGCGGTGGCCTTTAACGATCCTCGGTGGCGGGGCGGCTGTGTATGTGTTTTGCTATTTAGCCATTTAGCGTTTACGTTTCCACCCAAAGCGCCTTGCGAGTGGACTCTGAAGCATAACTTACTATTTGGGAGTGACCTCTGACCCGCTGTCGTTTTACCCAAATCAGAGATACGGTCCGTGTAGCTTTTGATCGTGTGTGTGTGCCGAGCCGTCTCACACACCGCCTGCACGCCTCCAGGCTGGTCTCTCGTGTGTGTGTGGTGGGGGTTGCTGGTTCGATTTCCCACAGCGCCCCATTAAGCATGGCTGCTGATGATGTCGCCAGGAAGCTGTTTTCTACACTGTCCAATCAGATGTGGAGACATGCATTTTTGTGTGTGTGCGTGCACACGCAAGCCTGAACCAGAATCCTTCTTCTGGTATCAGAGGAAACACTCTTTGGCGTCCTGCCTGCAGGGTTAAGCTATTTCTGACATAATCCGAGCCACCTGATTGGTGGACTTCTAAGGAAGGAGGAATACTCTCCCCTCCCTCCCATATGTGTTCCACAGGGATCCTTTTATTCTCTCCTCCCTCCCGTCTCTGTTCCCTGGCAGCATTGTACACAGACTTCATTTTGTTCCTGATTTGACCATTAAAATGGGTGGTGTCAGACTCAGTATGTACCTGGTCATGGAGGGTTTAAAGGGGAAGAACAACTAAAAACTATAAACAAAATGATTGTCCCTATCGATCACCTGCAGAAATGTGTTATTCATTTAGCATTTTTTAACTGTCACATGTTTCTGCACACGCATAGGCGCAGACACATTTACACATTTACACACACACACACACACACACACACACAGACACAGACACACACACACACAGTTTTGTATATCCCTGAGAGAGGGTTGAGTTCGGGGTCACTTCATTCCCAGCCTGTTACTCAACCTCTTCCTGCAGGACAGCATGCAGAATTATGGTCCGTCTGTTAGTTACACTACTTCTCCTTCTCTATCTCTATTCCTTCTGTGTCCGGGTTTTTGTGTATTATATAGAAATTGTGCAATAATGATTATGCACTCAAACTATTTATTTTTTATTAATATTGGGGAGACGCAAAAACAAGCAAATCTACTCACCTTTTCCCCTTAGATTGTTTATGCACACACACACTATCAATGAGTTATATACATGGATTGACACTTTTGGTTAAAACTAACTCTCAACACCGGCAAAGAAGAGCAGGGCTGGATCAAGTTGTTTACTTTCTGGACCTTTTTCCACAGTCTCGGCCTCTCCGTCTGGTATGTGTCCGCGGCAGTGTTGGTCAGCTCCGGGTAAACCTCTGCGCTGGAGAGGGTACGAGAGAAAGTCTGGCCTTTGGAAAGTTTAAACCGTAGTCACGTATTACATTTACATTTGGGGAATTTAGCAGGTACTTTTTTCCAAAGCTTACAATAAGTACATGTGTCAGAAGAAGGTGAAACAACAATATACCGCTATCGGTACAGTAAAGGGCTGATTATTGTCCCACGTTCGCGAAACGCAAGGACCACACAGACGCTTCGACGCAGTCGTGAACCTGTTTTGGTTCTTCGTTGGGTTTTAGTGATCGGACCAATGAAAGCCCAAGCTGCTGCGTCGCCTCAACGGAACGTTACCATTTTTGGGAGGCGCACGTCAGGCCCTTGCGGTGGACGCAAGGAGGGTCCGCAAGGACGTAATGCGCCTGTAACCCCCTTGTGTTGCGTGAACCTGGGACCATAATCAGCCCTTAAAGATATTCATGGGACCAAGTGCCAAGCACTAACAAAAACAAAAAAAAATAGCATGTTTTTTTCTGACGCAGTATACAAATTAAGTTAATTAACACTGTTTAATAATTCTGGCCCTTTCTGGTAGTGACCTCAATAAAATGGAGGAGCGAGTGTATGCAATGTTGTTTTAGGTAACCTTCTCCCTAGAAACGTGTCGAGCTGGTTCCTCCTCGGGTCGAAGCTCAGGTTAACGACTCGTAACGGGGACGTCATCCAAGCTCAAAAACCAAACAAACGGGTCAGTTTCTAGATGGCAATTTCAAGAGAGAGAGAGAGAGAGTTCACTGGTTCACTGGCCAGTATATCACCGGTGTTAAAGCAAGCACATGTAAAGAAAAAATAGAGGAATTGGTGGAATGATTCTGGTGATAAGCCCAACAATGAATATGTGGATCACGACCCAGGTTAGATTAGGAGTTGATTGATTATCAGTACGGAGTTGGAAGTGTGAAACACACATTTCACAACCAAACAGCAGAAGCAACAGCACCATGTTTAAAACCGGACCTAACACCAGACCTTTGTGTGTGTGTGTGTGTGTGTGGACTGAAACCGAATCGTCCAAACTACAGACAAAATCGGGTTGACAGACAGCTTGTCATACCTGGCATGATGTATGTGTATTTGCATGAGTGTGTGTGTTGGAGGGAATGTGATGCATTACTATAATTAACATGCTTGCTTTAGCACCACCGCGGAGACGGATCAACACAGGGTAAGAGAGAGTGAGGGACTTTAAATATATGCTGGATTTGCTTCTGAAAGTGGAGAAGGAACTAAAGGGGGAAGGATGGTCACTAAAATATCAGGCCAGACGGGCTAAATATATAACTGGCTCTTCGTCCTGCTTACATGTGAGAACGATTCAACGGCATCAAGACCTTGACCGAAATAGAGAAAGGTTATTCTAATACTGATGCAGGAGATGGTAAATGGTAAATGGACTGCATTTATACAGCGCTTTCCTAAACAGTGGCCACTCAAAGTGCTTTTCAATGTTGCCTCAGATTCACCCATGCACACCCATACACACAATCACACACCGACGGAAGGCGTCAACCATGGAAGGCAACAGCCAGCTCGTCAGGAGCAGTCAGGGTGAGGTGTCTTGCTCAGGGATACCACGATACCACCAGGAGCCGGGGATCGAACTAGCAACCTTCAGGTTACATTTAAACTCGCTCTACCTCCTGAGCCAATGCCGCCCGAAATGAGATGGGATGGAGACAATGAAATGTTTGTTGGCAAAGGGACCGATCTGGCCCCTGATGTTCTTTGGGTGCCAGGGGTGCCACGGGCTTTTCAACAAAACGTTACGTCTTAGACCATGAGATGGGCAGTCCCAGGGCGACTGCGATCGTTGTATTTCAACATGTCTTTCGGATGTTCTTGAGAATAAGCAGTTAATCGGACCTCCTTAAGGTATGGGTTAGACGGTCTCTCTTTGTGAGCTCCAGCGCTGCGGCTATGCCTCTACTCTGTCAAGGCACTTACTTTGGCCGGTCTGACTTTCAGTAAACGTTGAAGCAATGGCGAATAAGCGGCCAAAATCGCGGGCTCTGTGCCCAACGGCTAGCGCAGATTGGCCGTGGCGACGGTGGATGGTTGTTAAAAGGCACTGCTGTGTCTCCTGGCTCGCCGACGGGGATTAGGTCTTTAATTATCTTTTTTAAAGGGGAGGTGCCGCGCCGACTCCCACGGAGACAGCTGGGTACAGTGGGCCCGTGCCTTCAAGGCCCCATATTTGGCCTGGGCTACCAGGTTCATGTGACTCGTGGCAGCCCAAAGCCCTAACTCCTTTTTCCACTTTAGTCTAATTTTAGTGTTTGTTTTAACTCTGTTTTCCGGTGTCGTTCTGTGCGGACTCACTCAGTCTCGTAAGACCTTATTTCTCTGTGGTTCTGAATTGAGAAGTTAAATCCGAACTTGTGTGTGTGTGTAAGCATGCATTGCCCTTTTGGCTAGGGCTGGGGGTAAACGATTATTTATTAAACGATTAATCGGGCGATTATTTCATCGATTAGTCGACTAATCTAATGACTAATTGGATGGTTATCTATTTCTGTTGCTCGATTAATAAAAACCATAATGTATCTCAAATAAATACCAAAGAATTCTTAATAATATACTTTATTTAACAACAGTTTTGCACAGCAAAAAACCTTCTGCTTTACACAAAGTTAAAATAAAAATAAATAAAATAGTTTCACTGTTATACAAAATGAAAGGCCAGCCGTGCTCAAATCTGCCAGTGTGAGTGTGGCCAGTCTGGCCAGGCCGGGCCAATTTGGCCACTTGGGAGAGGTGTGCTGCTACGGGACGGGCCGCTACGGTACAGATGCTAATGAGCCGACACGCGCAGTCGCGCACACGCACGGCTACGCAACCTGAGCTGGATGACGTATAGTCCATGCGACGACCACGGACATAATAAAGGCGACGAGCCTTCTTTCCCATTAAACGGTAAACATATATCAAAATAAGCAACAGACTAGGGCTGTCAATCCTCCCCTCAAATCATATTCGAATTTCTAATGCTTCTTATGTTGAATATTCGAATAATATTCGAATATTTTTATTTTTTATTTTTTATTATTATATCATTATATACACCGATACCATCTTATTATTAGGCCTACGTCCCGCGTCCACTAGAGGGCGCGTCAACCAAATCTGTTATGCAACATTTGCAACAAGTTTTACCAAATCAATAC
The DNA here is from genome assembly GCF_026213295.1 of Gadus chalcogrammus. Classification (NCBI taxonomy): domain Eukaryota; kingdom Metazoa; phylum Chordata; class Actinopteri; order Gadiformes; family Gadidae; genus Gadus; species Gadus chalcogrammus. The sequence goes on along the minus strand of NC_079415.1, from coordinate 24,867,480 downwards.
AAAACTTATATAAATAGGTAAGATATAACGCCAGAAATATTCAAGCAATGATGTTTAATGAAGAAGCTGATGTTCAATCATTCAAATACACACACACTGCTATTTTACGATGTTATTCTTGGCTGTTTTGACCGTGGATCTTCCTCAGCCGCTAACTGTTCTGCTTACTCCGAGTAATGCACTGAATGGAGGTGTGCGCTAATGTTGCTCGTAGTCGAGTGGGACTTTAACGACTTACAGCATAATTTGCAAATGACGGTTTCTCTGGATGTAATCTTCCCGTTTCTCGATGGAAATCCAACAATTTTCCACACGGTGCTTTTTAAGTTTTTAGAAGTTATGCTTTCCATCTGTGTCTGCTCGCGCGCTGCTTCCCACCATCTTGTAAGCATACAATGCCGAACGAACGTCACGACGCACGACGTTGACTTTGATTTGCGTCGTTGCTAGGCAAAAGTTAAATGTAATTCTTGACTTGTCAATAAAATTTGCTAAAAAAAGAAGAAAAAAAAAGTTTGTACGTTAGTTGCCGCACTCGAATGTTCTCCTTTTTTAAAAATTTTAATTATATTCGAATAGCGAAGTTCGTTTTGACAGCCCTACAACAGACTCAGCAAAGTGCGAACTGTGTTCTCTGTGTTGTTGTCCATTGTCCTCGAAAATCGTCAACGGAGAAATTTGACGTTGACGAATTTTTGACGTCGACACATCGACGTCATCGACGCGCCGCTACAGCTCTACTTCTGGCAAATTAAGACCCATTGATCGAAGGCTATGAAAAAAGTGATTGTGACTTGGAAGGAACTAACTCTCAAAGCCTGGCATTGGGCTGGCTTGGAAATCAGACATGTTTTCGCACACACGCACTGGGTTTGATCAACAGCCTCATATTCACTTTATCCCCATTTTAAGTTATTCGCGAGGCCTAGGGGAGCTGTCTACTATTGACATTCATAGTGGATGTCTGTATTCATAAGGCTACAGCTAGTATTGGCTTCATTTATTCATATTATAAGGCGCTAATGTTTGTGGCACAAATGCATTCCCCTCACACGGTCCCCTTGAGAACCACATTTATTTATACGACCCCGTCCTCATAAACATTATGTTTGACCCAGCCCATCAAAGGGCCTGAGACCGCATGAGAACGCAGTGAATTCTGTTCTTTCTGCGTGGGCTTTGAGCCACATATTGAGAGCATTTGTTCTGCCATTCCAAAAATGAGAAGTCACGAGTCATGAAGAAGAAATGCTTCAAGAGCTGTTTAAAAAATTGGAGATGAACAATGTTAGCTTGTTAGATTTTAACTAGCCTTGTCTCTGGCTGCCTCAGTAGTGGCAATTCACGGTTCGCATCTCTTGCTAATCCTTTGTAAGGCTCTAGGTGCGACTGCAGTATAAAACCTAGCTTCCCGCTGTTAGCCATGGGGATCTCCAGACCCTTCCAGCCACGACCACAGCACAACAGCACAGCACTTTAATTCAACACCACCAACTTGGCTAATGTCTAGACCCGTCACTTCCTCACAGGTTTATTCGTAGGTTAATCTGAACATAGATATATTTTGTGACTCAGTGCACACCATGGCGGTGATTCATTTCCAACATAAGGCATAATGTCATGAAACAACATTCCAAGACAAAGAGGAAGATTTTCGAAGCCAAACCCATTTTTTGGCAACCTGAGAACGGCCATTCCTACCATAGGTGGAGCCACGGTTGGACTGCCAACACAAATACAGAACATCACTTCTTACCTTCAAACGTACCCTTATCCAACCCTAGTTTATCCAGATAACTTGCTGCTGAAGAATTGTGGTTACTCAATCCCACCACTCATATCCACGTTCAGGGGATAGTAGAAGGGTTCCATAATGTGATCCCATGTCCACAGCCCAAACTCTAGGTTTCCTTGGGCGGTGACGGTGACTTATCTGCTCGAAATACATTGGCTGCCGGACTGTTGATGGTCACCTCTTGTCAATGCCCCTTGCAGTGCAACCCACATCTCACTCGTTTTTTTGTGGACAAGAACCTCTTATCAGAAAGTCTTCCGGACGAGTCTGGTTTTCCCACACGAGTCAATGGCTCAGGGAGGGGTGAGCTTTCCCAGGTGAAGGCTTGACGTTTGAGTGTCAATGGCGTTCAAATTCCCAGATAGGGGGTTTAGGGGAACGCAGGGAGGGGGGGGGGGGGTCACACAAAGAGGTCACAGTGTATAAATTGAAGGAATTATCTCTGAATGACAAGGCGCTAAAGCTCTTTAAGAGAGCGGTGGATTTGCAGCCTACGTCCATTTGGATTACACTGTATGAGTATCAGTCCAGTGGGCCATGTCGGATCTCCATGGTGGCCCTCTGGTCCAATTGTTGTTTTTATTTTGTATTTTTAAGGCATGGTAAACATACAAATCATGTGGAGTCAAGAGGCGGTGAGAGGAAGGGTATTGCATCACGATTCCTCCACCACTCCCCAACTCCATCGCGCCCCCGGTGCATTCCACCGTCTTGGGTTTGCTCTGGGGAGGAATGCAATTATCTTGAGTCTCCTCCCCAGCCTGCTTACCGACGCGGCGTGGCTAACTGGGGACAGCTAGCTAATTAGAGGATGCTGCTTGTTAACAGTACAGGAGGAGGGTGTGTTTTTACGCTTGCTTCAGTTTTGTGGTGCGCTTTCCTGTGGGTTCATCATACGAGGATGATCCTGAATCTCGTCTTTGAACTGCCTTTGTTTTGGGCTATTATTTATTCATTATTTGTTTTTTCAACCCCCAACCCAAACCCTTGCTTCTTTCTTTCCAAACAGGAAATTACCTATTGCCATATTTGTGAGGATTCTCGATTGGATTTGTGCTTATTTAGCTTATTTACCAGAGGTGGGACCAAGTCATTGTTTTGCAAGTCACAAGTTAGTCTCAAGTCTTTGCCGTCAAGTCCCGAGTCAAGTCACAAGTCAAGGCCGACAAGTCTCAAGTCGAGTCCCAAGTCCTACCGTTTGAGTTTCGAGTCCTTTCGAGTCCTTTCAACAACAGAGAAATAATATTTAAGATTTGTATTTATTAAGCCTTTTTTTGGAAGAACATTGTTCAAAAACTCATTTCAAAAGTGTAAGCTTAACCTTTTCAAGCATGTCACCACTTTATAAAAGATATCCTCACTCTCAAAAATAAAATAAAATAAAATAATCTACATGTAATAGTAGCGTGTGCAGTGACGTTGAAAGGACTTTCTGTTGCTGGTGGCTTGCTGGTGCTGGTGGCTTGCTAAGCTGCGTTGAACACAATGGAACCTAAGCAATGGAACATAAGCAAAGGAACCTAAGCAATGGAACCTAAACAATGGAATGTCGTGGAGATGAGTTCCACGTAAGCAGCGCTTTGCAAATCTACAGTTATGACAACAACCGCCATGACATCACAACCCCTGCACACATAAAGCCATTCAAGGTGACGTTAACAGTGAGTTTACAGTCTCATTGATATGTAGCTAGCTAGCAATTAAGTTAGCCAACAAGCTAGTGTTGGCTTTGATTCAAAATTTACCGTTCTTTGTGTAACTTCAAATGTCGGACGAAGTTCGACGTTGTCGCGTCTCCGTCTGTTATCTTGCCCCCGCTGGTTTTACATACAGCAATTCTTTTTTTGTTTATCACTTCATAATTTTTGTACCCAAAAGAAACTACCTTTGGTATCATTTTTGCCTACTGGCGCGCGGGTGTGTGTGTGTCATGTATGTATCATATAGAAACAACGTGGATCTAATTTGATTGGATGTCGTGCCGCACACAGGTGCAAAGGGAGATAGAGCGGTCAGTGTCGTGTAAACATACATTTTAATCTTTAGGTTTGAGGAAAGTAGCAAGTCTTTTCAAGTCAAAAGGGTCAAGTCCAAGTGAAGTCACAAGTCACTGATGTTAAAGTCCAAGTCGAGTTGCAAGTCTTTTTAGATTTAGTCAAGTCGAGTCTAAAGTCATCAAATTCATGACTCGAGTCTGACTCGAGTCCAAGTCATGTGACTCGAGTCCACAACTCTGTTATTTACTATGTTGAATGTTTATTTATAATGTCTGCACTCACTGTAACTGAGACTTGTTCCTGTATGCCCAAATTTAACTAACTAGATATTGGTCATCAAGCAGGAACTGTGTCCAACATTTATATCCCCTCGGGAACATGTTGCATTTACAGTCGCTCAATCTGCTTCTATTTTTACCGATATATAAAGGAGAAGTATTCCACCACATATCAGATGTAACTTTAGGACTGACTGTTGAGGATGTGTGTGTCTCTGTGTGCATGTCTTTTGCCCCTGTAATGCATGGGTGTGACAGTTTGGCCTGTGACACAGACTGACCACCTTGAAACAGACACGCACAGTAGCCAGATGGTGTCAGACTTGGCAGACACCTTGGTCTTACTGTTCTGATTCCCTCTCTCCCCCTCTACCCAACCTAAGCTCCTGTGTCTACCACACCCAGACTTTCTTTTTCAGAATACAATGATCATCATAATTAAAGCAAGAATAAGACTGCAATGAGAAACGTGTCCAAATTCTGTTCGTATCGCTTCGTTTAAGATCCTTTTTTCATTGATTTAAACACATTTACACAATTACCTAGAGGCTTAATATCTCTACTTTCATTGTCCTCAGCCTCACTTTGATGGTTGTTGCTGTGGATAGAAGCGTCTGGTACATGACTGAAAGTAAAGACAAATGTAATCCAGATTGTTACCACGCAAACAATCCATGACATACACACACGCCCTCCTGGGAGGATAAAAGGCTTCAGCTGGGGGGGGGGGGGGGGGGGGGGGGGGGGGGGGGGGGGGTGGGGTGGGTGTGTGTGTGTGTGTGTGTGTGTGTGTGTGTGTGTGTGTGTGTGTGTGTGTTCTTGTATAGTGTGTGTTCTTGTATAGTGTGTGTTCTTGTATAGTGTGTACCGTTTGTATGTAAAAGTTTATAAATGTTGCCTTGACCGATGGATGTCAGATTTACACTCGGCTGTGGGTGTGTATTTGTTTTACAGCAAGCTCAGCAGCAGAGCTGTATATTAACTATTATCGGCACCGCATAATAACATTGTGTAACTTTTAAAAGGAAAGGTTGGTGCCGGTAAGTGGTGAAGGCCACACACACACCCTAGGAAAGGGTGTGTGTGTGGCCTCGGTCTGGTTGGTAGCAGCCTAACCTGCCTCTAGCGTTCCTCAGCGCGGGGTCGAAGGGTACGGGATCGTTAATGTTGAACGGCTCGTTAGCTGGGCCTGCCAGCACAGGCTGCCATTTTCCGTTTGTGTACTTTCATTGTTTGTGTGTTGCAGTGTTAGGGGTGACCTTTATTATATTATGTCTATTATTTTTATATAATTAACAAATATTTGTAGATGTGTACAGCTATGGATAATTGGGATATAAGATGGAGCTAAAACTGTTGTTGCCACTGTCGATCAACCTACCTATTTACTTATTTATTTTATTCATCACTCGTATATATTAACAATATAATAAATAAGGACACACTTACCAAAGTTACCACAACCCAAAACTATATATATTTTTCTTATAAACAGACATAATTCGCACCACATCAGCTACGATGTCTGGATGTTATGATGTTATGTACATGACCGTTAACACAGACCGCAAGCATATTTACAGAGAGCAAGGGAATAGCATGCACAATAACATTGGGAAATGCTCCCGGGTCTCAAGATGTGTATCGTCTACGTCAGGGATGGGCAACTTTCATGATAAAGAGGGGCACATTTTTCATCATAACCATCGGAGGGCCACATGACTGCACACTTCAACTAAACGTGAGCTGAGAGAAGCTACACAATTTTGAATTTGGTAGATATGATTTCCTGTATTCTGGTGCATTTTGGGGATGGCCACTACCTAAAAAATCATCCAGAATCATAACCTATGTACGGTATGTTAATTGAACCAACATACATTCATTTCATGTTTTCCATGCTCAAACAGCCGCATGAATGGTCAGTATTTTTATCAGTGCAAAGGGCTCACATACATCATCATTCAATGAAGTCAAAAAACTGAAAAACAGTGGCCCAACATTAAGTGCAACAACTCAATGAACTCAAACCCAACAAGCAGTTGTAGTGGCGACTTAAGTGGATATCTTTAATGACTGATATCGCTTCTAAGCAAACTAGACGCATGGGTTTGCCTTCGAATTCTATGAATTCTTCTCATCTTTCTTGAACGAGTTTTCTGTAACTCGATCAATTATTATTATTATTATTATTTATTTATTTTATTATGTGCGGGCCTGACTGAGTGAGGATGCGGGCCGCACTGAGTGAGGATGCGGGCCGCACTGAGTGCGCATGCGGCCCACGGGCCGCCAGTTGCCCATCCCTGGTCTACGTAGTTAGCATGCTAGCAGGGTATGCCTCCAAGCTGTCTTTTAACACCCTCCATCTTGTTTGTGTTCCCCTAGCAACGGTCTCCGGGCAAGCTGCTGTTTGACCTGGTGGCCAACCACCTCAACCTGGTGGAGGGGGACTACTTTGGGCTGGAGTACCAGGATCACCGCAAGATGACCGTGAGTCAGAGAGACGGCACACCGCTCACGCACACACACTGACACGCTCACATTCATTCACATACATTCCCATTCGCACACAGACATTCAGGCACTCAATCGCTCACTCAATCGCGCACCTATACACACATTCACTTCCTCACAACACTCAATCACTCACGCACTGGTGCACACACACACACACACACACACACACACACACACACACACACACACACACACACACACACACACACACACACACACACACACACACACACACACACACCCATTGAACTCGGGAGATGCAACGGAGTGGTATACATGCGTTATTAATGAATAATGGCATTGTCCACATGCATGCACACACACACTCAAGATGGCATGGAAGAGGACATACCACTCATGTTTGTGTTTTGCCCAACAACAAAATATCACATCAAACATTTGCATTAAACAGCACACACAGGATGTTCGTCCAAGGAAAAGACACATTGACTTAATTGTTGTTCACAATATATAACACATACCTACACTTAAAAAGTATAAAGCCCTCAACATAATACGTCTGAGAAGGTATCTCACCCTTTTCCCGTCAGCAACTGAACGTTTTGGCATTCGTGTTCAACGATACCAGCAGTATTTCCCTTAATAGCTCTAACCACAACGCCTTGGATGTCTTGGATATAATTCATCATTGTTATTAGTAGGGATGCACCGATATGAAAATTTTTGCCGATACAGATATCCAATATTAATTTTGCTGTTTTGGCCGATAACCGATATTAACCGATAGCGATATGTTTTTTAAAAAAAGTTTCTGAGATGATAACATTTTGTACAGACTGAAAATCATGCAAACTGAATTTTTGAATGTCTTCCTTTATTTTCAGAACGCATTTAACTTAACATGGTTACAGGGCTACCATAAAACATAAGTAACCAACCTTTACCAACCAACCTATACTCTAGGGCCTATATAGCATATAAACACGTTGTCTGATTACAGTTTATTTCATTTTTCACAATTTACCAGCTCTCGTTTTGAAGAATATTTACCGCGCCATTCGTTTCAATGGAAATTGCGACGGTCTATCTATACTTTCAACATAAAGTGTACATATTTATAATTCGAAATTCGTCCCAGCCTTTATATCACAGATACTTTAGGGTCTATAGCATTAACCACATTGTCTGATTAGTTTAATTCATTTTTCACAATTTACTAGCTCTTGTTTTGAAGAATAAGTACCGCGCCATTCGTTTCAATGGGAATCGCGAGGGTCTATACTTTCAACATAAAGTGTACATATTTATTAGGGGTGTGCATTGGCACTGCCCTCACGATTCAATTCGATTATTATTCACCAGGCAACGATTCAATTCGATTCTACGATGCATTGCGATGCATCAAAATTCTACTGCACACAAAAAGGCAAATCTTTTCACCTTCCACTCCCAAACCTACTGCAATTAAATGCAAGGCTTTGTCCTTTCTGACATTGTCCTTATAAAATGGAATATATATTTCATAATTTATTTTATGTTGCTCCACTTCGACAATCAGTCTCTCGTCGTCCATGTTGCCGACCCTCTGAGACCCTTTGATTGACCTCCTGCTGACCTGGTGCCACCGGTCATGACGTTATGTTGATGTGAAGTTGTGATAGGCTACATGAGCTGAGTATTGTGTTTTATTTAGAAAATTGACCGGATGCCCTATGGCTTTTAGTTTTTCACTTCCTGCCCGGCTCGATCTGCTCTGTTGAAATTGACGCGGTTCAGAAACGATAGTTAGGTTATTATAACTCTAGTTCTATGATTGTAGGCATAGCCATCTAGGGCTTGTCTGCTGAAAATTCAAACTATGCACCTATCAGCGTGGGCAACGCCCACATTTCCCACGGTATCGTGTCTATATAACGCGGTGTATACCGTCGCTCATCCTCCACGCTTTTCTTTCAGCATTTGGAGGGTACAGCAGGTGGGAAACTAGACTGCTATGCATACAATCATAGAACTAAAGTTATAATAACATAACTATCGTTCTATTTCATGTAGGCTACGCCGTCTAGGCTTCGCCTTATGGGCTAAGGTGAAGCTGCGAGCGGAGCCCGATCAATGTACTCCTGCTGGACCCTAGTCAAAACGACCTAAGTCACCAGAGCACATTAAGACTCAAAAAGCCAAGGAAGTGTAAAACACAACAGCTTGATAAAAAACTAATTCCTCCTAGATCAAGCAAGGCAATGATCAAGGGAGAAAAAAGTGAGTCTGTAAAGAGCTACGGAATCCGGTTCTCCAATAATGGGACTCTCTCGGCCGTTTCTTATTTGAAGAAAACGGCAGGAGTGCCACACTGGTAAACAAAACCACCAGACAATTGGCGAGCCAATAGAAAACCCCCTAGCCTGTTTTTCATTTGAAAAAAGGTGGAAGAGTAAGACTGGTAATCAAGTCCAACTCGCCAGCCGGCGAGAGGAACTCCAACCACGCCGCTTTAAAGAACATGTCTATATTCTTAAGCCGTAAAAGGGGTCCCGGACTCCAGCACAGAGTTGCCGAGTGAGCCCCTGGACATGTCTAACATGAAAAAAACGGACAAAGGGGCCGGGGGAAGACCATGACGCAGCCGCGCAGATGTCTTCCACCGAAACGCCCTTGAGTAGAGCCGTTGAAGCGGCCGCGCTCCGTGTGGAGTGAGCTTTAACGCCCAACGGTGGCGCCAAGCCCTGCCGAGAGTAGGTTAAGCAAACACCCTGACATACCCAGCGAGAAAACCGCTGCTTAGAGAGAGCGCAGCCCCTGCTAGCGTCGCTATAACACACAAACAACTGTTGTGTGGAGCAGAACGCGGCCGAGCGATTCACGTACATAGCCAACGCCCGAACCGGGCACAGGAGATGCAACTCCGCCTCACTAGAATGAGGGGGGTGAAAAGCCTTAAGCACAATATCCCTCGACCGAAAATAACTATTAATGTTCTTCGGGAGGAACGCAGGATTAGGTCTGAGCAACGCAAAGGAGCTGTCCTCGTTTAGCAACAAGCAACTCGGGCTGACAGACAGAGCGGTTAGCTCACCGGCCCGCTTGGCAGAAACCAAGGCCAACAAGAGCGCCGTCTTAAATGACAGGGCATCCAAAGGGGCCTGAGAAAAAGGCTTGAAAGGATCCCATGACAATCCGCGCAACACGGTGGGGAGATCCCAGCGTGGTGTAAGCACGCGTGAAAACAGGCCTAACCCGTCTAGCCCCACGCAAGAATCTCTTGACCAGTGGATGGCTGAAGATCGGTCCACCATCACAGCCTGCATGGCCAGCCGAAACGGCTGCCGCATAGACCTTGAGAGTGGAGAAGGCCAAACCTTTTTCCAATAAGTTTTGCAGATACGAAAGCACGCTTCCCACCTCGCATTGAGATGGGACAGCGTGGTTCGTCTCACACCAATTAGAGAAGGCGCACCACTTCGCCGCATAGAGGGAAGAAGTAGAAGGCGCACGAGCACTCTGAATAGTGTTGATAACCGTCTCAGGCAAACCTTTGCCCTGCAGGATCAACCTCTCAGGAGCCAAACCAACAGCCGTCCCGAGACATCGGGCGGGTGGTGCACCGTCCCGTGGGCCTGTGAAAGCGCATCCGGCCTGAACGGTACTGGCCAAGGCGCCGACCGCGAGAGCGCGGCCAGCTCTGGAAACCACAGAGCTGAACGGTTCTCCGGGGCCACTAATATCAGGGACAGTCTCTCCTGTCTGACCCGTTCCAGAAGAGGAAGGATCAGCTGGAGTGGGGGAAACGCATACAAGAGAGCCCGCGGCCAAGGTGTGTGTGCCAACGCATCTACCCCCAACGGGGGAAGATCCCGAGGGCTGAGGGAGAACCACCACCTGCAGTGCGTGTTCTCCCTGGACGCGAAGAGGTCCACCTGCGCTGTCCCGAACCTCTGCCAGATCAGTCTGACAATGTCGGGATGTAACCGCCACTCGTCTCGGCGGGGACCGCCTCGAGACAAAGTTCTGGGCGCCCGCGATATGCAGGGCTCTCAGACTGAGGAGATACTGATGAGCCCAAAGCCAGAGCTCGACCGCCTTTCGGTGGAGAGCAGGGGAGCGGACTCCCCCCTGTCTGTTGATGTACGCCGCCGCCGACACGCTGTCTGTCCTGATCAGAACGTGGCGGCCGCGCACCAGGTGAAAGAAATGCAACAGCACTTTCCTCACAGCGTCGAGCTCCAACACATTTATGTGTGCTGTACGGGGCGTGCGCCACTCGTCTCCGACCGAGTGAGAGAGGCACGTTCCTCCCCAACCCGTCAACGAGGCGTCCGTGAAGACCACTACGTAGGACGCCACCCTGCCCAGGGGAACACCCCTGAGAAGGGCGGAGGGTCCTTTCCAATATTCCAGGTCTGGCGACACCGAACGGGGAACGAGGAGCACCCTGAGCTTGTGTCGCCTGGGGTCCAACCGTTGGCAAGCAAACCACCGCTGGAGTCTGCGCATAAAAAGCAGACCCAGGGGGACCACGGGGTGGGCAGCTGCCATCAGCCCTAACAGGCGCATGGTGGACAGTGTCACGTTTCAGTGTCACGTTTCTGCGAACGTGAAAACGGGAGAGCGCCGACAGGATGGCGTCTCGCCGAGGAGGCGAAAGCATCGCAGTCATGGTGGCTGAGTCTAGGCAAAGCCCCAAGTAGACTGTCTGCCGGCTGGGGAGCGGTGAGCTCTTCTCCCAGTTGATGGCAAAACCCAGGAAGGAGAGATGATTTATCACCAACATGGTGTCCCTTCTCGCGGTCTCTTCTGAGTTGCTCAGAATAAGCAGGTCATCTAGGTAGTAGAGAAACCTCTTACCCTGACGCCTGAGCGGTTCCAACGCCGTCTCCACACACTTCGAGAAGGTGCGGGGAGCCAGGGAATAGCCGAACGGCAGACACTGGTACTCTTACGTCATCCCCATAAAGGCAAAGCGGAGAAACTTCCTGTGCGCCTGCCGAACAGGGACGTGGAAGTAAGCATCCTTGAGATCCAGGGATGTGAACCAATCGCCCTCTCTCACACACCGGAACAACGCTCCGACAGTGAGCATTCTGAACTTCCTCGTGGCAACGAATCTGTTGAACACGCGAAGATCCAGAATAGGTCTCTTTTCCCCTGACTTCTTGGAAACCAGGAAGTAGCGGGAATAAAACCCTAGGTGAGACTCGTAGGGGGGAACGACAGTGATGGCCCCCTTTACCAAGAGACGTGCCACCTCTGCTGCTAGAGCCCTGCTCGCAGCCGGGTCCCGCAGCGTGGTCTCCACCAACCACATAAAGGGTGGGGGACGACGCTTGAACTGTATGGGATGGCCCCATCTCAACGTGGTGTTCAACCACGATGGCAGAACGCACCGCTCTTGCCAACACGCATAGCGGTCGGAGAGAGGGCGAGCCGACAGCTGAGGAAGACCGTCCAGGAATAACCCGTATTCCTCTGCCCCTACCGCCTCCACACTGCGTGTGAACCAAGGGGGGCTTCCCATGAAAGGGAGGAGGCTCAGCGAGCGTAGGAGACGTAACAGAACTAGCCGCTGTAAAAACAACGCGCTGTCTAGACGTCGCGCTCGTGCCTGCTGAACAGGGAGCGAGCCGTCCGGCCGCAGCACCTGTGCGCATGCGCTGTCCGCAGGCTGTAGCCACAGCGCGCGGACCAGTCTCCTCACCTATAATGTGGGGAACCAGGAGACCGGTACAAGCGGCCGTATCCACGGGCTCGTGCAACGAGTCTCTGATCCGTCCACGAGGCTCCAAGGGACGCCGCTTCTTGGAAGCAGGTGAACCAGAGGCCATGTGAACACGCTGTCCGACCGCCACCCTACAGCCACCGGGCTGAGGGGGGGAAAGAGGCAACATGGAGGAGCGCACCACAAGCGTAGGACGCAGGTGGCCTGAGGAATATCGCTCTTTAGGTACCATGCACTGCCGTTGGGCCGAACGGTCTTTACTTTTTTCTTTAATAGGGAAAGAAAAAGTAGGAGCAAGCGTCCGGAACTTCCCGGTCCGTGGCGCTGTTGCTCTCCCCGTGCGCGGTGGCTGCGGCTGCGGCTGTTGCTGCACCGGGGCTGGAGTCGGAGGCGGCCCCCTGGAACGCTGGGACCGGCCTAGACCCCGCTTCCTCCCAGCCTGCTGGCAGGAGGAGCCCGTGAGAATCGCCCCGAACCGGGAACGATACTCACGGACTGACTGCTGGTGCGCGAGCACCTCGGAGAACCTGGGACCAAATAGGTCATCCGGCGCTAGTGGACCCTGGACGAGGCTGGCCCGCTCTCGTTCCGGCACCGCAGTGTGGGAGAGCCATATGACCCTTTGAATCATGGTAGCCCACGCTATCGGCTGGCATAGCTGGAGGATGGCGCTGGAAAAGCGGGAAACCGCCAGCCATCTCGCGGCTTCCTCCGGGCCGTAGGCCTCCCTGTCAGCCGACAAGGAGACCATGGCAGAGGAGTGCAGGGCGATGTTGTTGACCGCCGCCGCGGATTGAGAGGCACAAACGAACACCCTGTCCGTTAGGCCGACAATCTGCTTCTGGAGGCGGTCGGGGGGCAGCGGCTTTTCGTTAGGGAGCCATCCGGCGCCCGGACAGAGAAGCGCTGCCAGGGGAGGCTCCAGGCGAGGGATCCCCCTCGCCTGAGTATCGGCCCACCCCTCCACGTTGGTGAAATCCGTGTAGGATCTTACCGGAGCCTTCAGGGTCGAAGGGTCCTCACCTGCAGCACTGGGTAACCCGCCGGGAAAAAGATGGGGTGCGAAAGCACTCAGCCGGCATATCGTCAGATACGGGGGCAAGAGGCGGGGCCGGCATGGGAATCCCTTTGATGGCCGCCGCCTCTCCCATGATCTCCCGGAAGAGATCGGTCATCCGACGCGGACCCTCGTGTTGTATGACGGTGGCGGTTGTAACCCGAGACCGGGAAAAACCGGACGCCGAGTCGCCGAAGACGTCGTCCAGGGAGGCGTCGATGATGCCATCGTCGACGAAAGGGCCGGCCCTGAACAGGTCGATGGCGTCAGCCAGTTCCACCGCAGGGGAAAAGAAGAGATGCCTGGAGAGGATCCCCTCTTCAGGCAGCTCCCGGCAGGCGACACAGGAGACGGGGGCCGCCATAGCAGCCGCGGCGTGGTCGGCGCCGAGGCACCGAAAGCACGCCAAGTGCCCGTCACCCGGTGCCATGGAGGCGGGACAGGAGGCGCATAGGAGTCCTGAAAAGGACCTAGCTCCAGGAGCGCTCTCAGGTGGCCCTGAAAAGGGCCGTTTGTCTGCGGCCTCTCCCGAGCCGCTGCCACCGGTCTGGGAGATCCGTGTTGAAGTTCTCATTTTCTTAATAGTAGTTCTCAATTTCTCGCTGATAAGCACAAGTGCTGAAAGAAAAGGGAGGATGAGCGACGGTATACACCGCGTTATATAGACACGATACCGTGGGAAATGTGGGCGGTGCCCACGCTGATAGGTGCATAGTTTGAATTTTCAGTCTGAATCGCCCGTTGCCTGGCAACGGGCGATCGCGTCGAATGACGTGGAAGGTTCTTGAACATTCGCGAACTCGTTCATTGAGCGCGACAAGACAGATAACACTTATTTTACAAATTACATTTATTAGCGTTCCTAACTTTATATTTGTAATGTATTGCATTGTATTTATCTATTTCCCTACACAGTAATAGCTAAATGTTATGGGGATAACGTGAATAATAAAAAAAAACATTTGCCAGTTAGTAAATTCCTGCTCACCCATCTATCTATCTATTAACTATCTATCTATCTATGTATTACCTATAATCTATTCTCTAAATTTAATTACGGAATTTAAATTAACACAAGCTAGCTAGACTATGATACACATTAAACACTCAGTTTACTAGCTAAATTCGATTAAACAATTAAATGCAATACAAATATAAAGCAAAAACAAGTGTTATCTAGCGATCCGTTATCTGTGTTATGTTATTTTGTCTTCAGCAACATGAGCGCGATTGAAACCTGCCTGGCAACGGACAACCCCTTACGTAATCTGTTGTCCGTTGCCTGGCAACGGACAACTGATGACGTAGGCCGGTACAATTTTCACCCCCGGTACAATTTTAACGTGACACCGCCGCTTAGCATGTACTTCACAACTCTATTGTCCACTCGAGGCCCGGAAATTAACAGCGACATAATCGATTATGGCTCGTTGCCGCATCGATGCTGAATCGTGCATGCCCCGCATTGCGATGCATCGCTGAATCGATTATTGTTTACACCCCTAATATTTATTATTCGAAATTCGTCCCAGCCTTTATACCACAGATACTCTAGGGTCTATAGCAGGGGTCTTCAATTAAAATTGAACAAGGTCCAGTTACTAAAAATTCCTTCCAAGAATGGTCCGAACCTACCACGTCATAATAGCCTTCTTTTGTCAAATACAATCAACACAGCATATTGCCTTATAATTTCAAGTGTATTTATTATCAATTTCCAAATAGCTTACTTTTAACCATGAAAGACTAGTAAGACAAAGTAACGCATATTAACATTTCAAGTAAACAAAACGGGTACATTAGGCCTGCAATTCAAGTAAACATAAAAAGTGCATAATAATAATAATAATAATACATTTTATTTATAATGCACTTTATATTCAAGAATCTCAAAGTGCTTCAGAGAAAAAAATACCAAAAAACTATTAAAAAAAGGGGGAACCTCAAAGAAAGTTTAGCTAAATGCTCTTTTAAAGAGATGGGTTTTGAGGTTCCGTTTAAAAAGAGCTGTAGTCTGTGGAGCCCTCAGGTGGTCAGGGAGGGCGTTCCATAGTCTAGGGGCAGCAGCAGAAAAGGCCCGATCACCCATGGTGCACAGCTTCGTATGTCGGGTTTGGAGGGTGTGAGTGGATCCTGAACGGAGTGTACGTGAGTTTGTCGGGGGGGTGAGGAGTTCCTGAAGGTAGAGGAGGGCAAGTCTGTGAAGGCACTGGTGGGTGAGGAGGGAGACCTTGTACTCAATTCTGAGTGAGACAGGGAGCCAGTGCAGTGATTTCAGGATGGGGGTGATGTGGTCATGCTTGCGCACCCTCATCAGGACCCTGGCAGCACTGTTTTGAATGTATTGGAGCCTCTGGATGCTCTTGCCAGGGATCCCAATGAGGAGTGCATTGCCTGGCATGGACGAGCTTCTCTGCATCAGCCAGGGTGAGTGATTGGCGGAGTTTGGCAATGTTCCTGAGGTGGTATAAAGCTGTCTTACAGAGGTGTTTGATGTGGGTGTCAAAATTAAGTTGTGGGTCCATTTTAACACCGAGGTTGGTGACGGATGTGGAAAGGGGGATGTTTTTGCCAGAGAAGGTGATATTGGTGATGGTGGGGGAGCGGAGCTGATGTGGCGTGCCAATAAGGATGGCTTCCGTTTTATGGCTGTTAAGTTGTAGGAAGTTGAGCTTCATCCACGCCTCTATCTCCTCCAGGCAGGTGGTCAGTGTGGATGTTGGCAGAGGGGCAGAAGAAGTGGGGGTTGTCCTGATGTAGAGCTGTGTATCATCAGCATAGCAGTGGTAAGACAAGCCATGCCTGCTAATGACACTACCCAGGGGGAGCATGTACAGTGAGAACAGTGTGGGGCCCAACACCGAGCCCTGGGGGACACCGCAGGTGACGCTGTTGGTGTGTGATTTTGCTTTGCCCAGGGCAACGTGCTCAGTTCTGTCAGTGAGGTACGAGGTGAACCAGTTCTTTACATTTCCTGATAGTCCAATGGTGTATTGCAGGCGGTGAAGGAGAATATTGTGGTCG
Source organism: Gadus chalcogrammus (assembly GCF_026213295.1). Classification (NCBI taxonomy): domain Eukaryota; kingdom Metazoa; phylum Chordata; class Actinopteri; order Gadiformes; family Gadidae; genus Gadus; species Gadus chalcogrammus. The sequence continues at coordinate 24,851,135 of NC_079415.1, read as the reverse complement.
ACCGTATCAAAAGCAGCTGTTAAGTCCAGGAGGATGAGGAGAGATGGGGAGCCGGTGTCTGCTGCCATCAGGAGGTCATTTGTGACCCTGACCAAGGCTGTTTCTGTACTGTGGCCATAGCGGAAACCAGACTGGAATTTTTCAAACAATTGATGTTGTATGAGGTGATCCTGGAGTTGTGCTGCAACAGTTTTTTCCAGAACTTTTGACAGAAATGGGAGATTTGAGATGGGCCTGTAGTTGGAGAGGACTTCTGGATCAAGGGTAGGTTTTTTTGAATGTTGGTCTGATGACAGCAGTTTTTAATGCAGATGGGATATGGCCGGCCAGGAGGGAGTGGTTAATGATATTGGTGATGAGTGGAGAGACAGCAGAGATGTTGGCCTTCAGCAGAGCTGTAGGGAAGGGGTCTAGTGCACAGGTGGATGGCTTCATTTTCCTGATGACGTCCTCCACCTCTTCCTTTGTGATGCTGGAGAAGGAGCAGAGGGTCTGGACAGAGTCAATCGGTGGGTCAGCAGTTGGAAGGGGCAGGGCAGTAGTGGTGGAGAGCTGTGAGCGGATGTTATTCACTTTTTGTTTAAAAAAGTTGATGTGCATGTTGCACCTCTCCGTGGTGACATCAGATTGGGATGGTAAAGGGGGTTTGAGAAGGTGATGGACAGTTGAAAAGAGCTGTTTGGAGTTACCAGGGCTATTGTTGATTATTGCGGAATAGAACCTGGACCGTGCATTATTCAGGGCTTCAGCATATGCCCTCCTGTGTTCCCTGTATGCCTGTTTGTGAACGGTCAGACCAGAGGCCTTGAGTCGCCGCTCAAGGACACGCCCAGCAGCCTTCATTGTACGTAGTTCACTGGTATACCAGGGTGCGGAGCGCGAGAAGGAGACTGACCTCGATGTTAAGGGGGCGTGGAGATCCAGGAGACTGCTCAGGGACTGGTTGTATAAGTCCACTGAGTCAGCAACAGAGAGGGAGTCAGTTGAGCCAGAGGAGAGATGTTGAAGGTCCAGGGCCAGGGCATCCATGTTGATATTTTTCACATTCCTGAAGTGGATCTGCCGCTTTGGTTTGGTGTGGGAGGAAGGAAAAGGGAGCTCCATTGACACAACTCTGTGATCCGAGACGCCAAGATCATAGACCTGTAGGTTGCTGATGGGGGCGGAGTTTGAGATGACCAGGTCAATTGTGTGTCCTCTGGAGTGTGTGGGGGCATCAACATGTTGTTGTAGGTTGAGGGAGTCTAGCAGCTGAAGAAAATCAGCAGCGGGCTGGCATGAGGGGGTGTCAACATGAATATTTAAATCACCCAGAATGATGGTATTGGCAGAGGTAGTACAGAGTGTTGTGAGGAGATCAGACATTTCCGGGATGAAAGCAGAGTTGGGTTTAGGGGGCCTGTATATGAGTAGAACAGTCATGGGATGGGGGGGCTTGCATGTGAATGCAAGACATTCAAAGGAGGAAGTTGTAGGCAGCACCATGGGGGACAACTCCAGGTCCTGTTTGTGGATGACAGCTAGGCCACCACCGCGTCCAGTTCTGCGGGCTGCCTCCAAGTAACTGTAGCCTGGGGGACAGGCTTCGTTTAGGGCAGAGTAAACCTCTGGCTGGTGCCAGGTTTCTGTTAGACACATGAAGTCAAGTCCTTTTTCCCTGATATGCTCTTCAATCAAGCTGGATTTATTATTTAAGGATTGAGTGTTGAAAAGTTCAAATTTAACCAGTGACTGTGGAGTTATTCTCTGTACAGGTCGCAGAGCCTTAAAATCCACTCCGCGCAGGTTGGAATCCACTCCATGAAATCTATCCAGCCGGGAGTGCGGGGATCTCGCGATGTTACGTCTTTTGCCCTCAGCCGTCTCAGCGGACCTAATGGATGTGATGAAGCCGGCAGGCTGACCATAAATAAAGTTTCTCCCTGAGCCTCTGTGGATATATCGAGGTCTACGCAATAGTCCTAGCTGCTTAATGGTGGAAATACAGGGTGGGATGGAGCGATTGTTGTACTTCAGCAGCTGTGGGGCGAAGTACGTCAACATCGAACCTGATGTTGAGTGATGTTTGCCTGTAGCAGCTAGGTACGGACCCGACGCATCTGGGGAAGAGCTGGGAGGCAGTGCAGAAAATCCACGAGACAGTAGAGACAGCTTAGCAGGTTGACCAGGGCATATTCCTCACCAGGATCGCCGAAAAAAAACGCCAGCATTGACCAGGAAAATGTCACATCGGCTACTTGTTTTTAGCCGTTGTTTTTAGCCGTTACTAGGGAAACCAAAATAACAAGTGAGCTACACGGCTCTTCACAATAACACAATAACACTGGAACAACTAAAGACAGTCGATAAGCTTGCTTTCGTCGCTGATGTAGCTTGCAGGGAACCAAGTAGAGATAATATGTCAACAAAAAATCACTTTTTAAGTAAAATTGGCCAAAATTGGCCCAAAAATTGCTTGGAAAAGCGGCGAACAGACAGCGCCAGCGTCCTCTCCGTTTGTTGCCTAGATACAACATGCATAAGGCCTACATGTGAAGTAAGCAGAACAGCAACACTAGGCCTACACTTCAAATAAACACAAAGTGCATTAGGCCTACATTTCAAGTAAGCAAATCAGGTACACCAGGCCTACATTTCAAATAAACACAAAAAAAGAGCATTAGGCCTTCATTTCAAGTAAGCAAAACAGTGTCTCAAGTGGTGTTAGACCCAACAGGTCCTCACAGATCTCTTTCTTGTCTTGATTAAACAATGGCAAAACCAAAAGCTGGGCATTATCCGTTACATCTGAAGACTCATCAATGGCTAAGGATGGGGCACTGAACAGCCGCATGAAGCTGTGACAGTGCGTCATCTGATAACATTTCGGATTTTCTGGTTGTCGTTGCAGCTCACATTGGGATTTGCTTTATTTTTTCACACAATTCATCCCTTTGTTTACCTTCAAGTAACGTCCCGGCAGCGGCGTTCAAGCGCTCCTTCACAAGTTTTTTTATGTTGCCCCAAAATCCATGCAATCTTAAGTGAGCATTCACTTGCACGTTGCTGGCCTGTAAATGAGTATGTGAAGACGCGCGTAGACCTCTCGTACTGAGCTCTCAGCTCGGATATTTTCCACGCTCTTACTTCTGACTTCAGGGATACTTTTCCTCGAAGGATCTGTGTTTGGATTCGTAATGCCGCATATTCCCGCTTTTTATCAGCGCCACGGTTTCAACACATAAAAGACACAACAAAGGTGCCTTGCTGCCTTGCGGGAGAATGAACATGTATTGGTCAGTCCATTCATCTTTAAAATGTCTGTTTTCGGGGTCAAATTTCCTAATTTTCTCATTCCAAATCGCTCTTCCGGTAAACAAAAAAATTGTTTGGCTATTATTTGAGTGACGCTATTACGCACATGCCGTGACAGACGGAGGGAGGGGGTGGAGTTCGGTGAGTGCATGATCTTCGCTCTGTGAAGATCATTGCTTTTTGCTGTTTTTATGCTGTCCAACAGACTATTCTGCCTTTCAATTTGTATTTCAGTGAGAAATGATTTTACTAATATAATCATGCTTTGTATAGTGAAATCATCTTTTTTCATTTTTTTTTTCATTTTTTTTAATTGGTCATGGGTCCGGATAGGAGTGTCACTTGGTCCGGACCCGGACCGCGGTCCGACGTTTGGAGATGCCTGGTCTATAGCATATTACCGCGTTGTCTGATTACTAGGGATGGGCACGAGTAGTAAATTCCAAACTCGAGTGATCGAAGGAATTCCTCGAGGATCAATCGAGTACTCGTTTAATCTAATCTATTTTTAGAATGCAACGCATCTGCAGCAGGAATAGACCTGATGATGAACGGCAATATTACCAACCAAACATGTAATGCTTATTCTCCATCAAAACAGTCAGAGTTATCAGAGTATTCATTATTTATTTTTGCAAACATTCAAAACACATTTTCCTTACAAAAATAAATATGCGTCTCACAATTTAAATCACGTCGAACCAAGGCCTGTAACAGTTTAAAAAAAACAAAAACGAAACAAGTAGCCTAACCATTGCAAATAATTTAAAGCTGCAAATAAAACGGCAGCAAATGGACTCTGGAAATACTCAGCGTTGTGATCTTCTCTACACGGCCGGGATTTCAGCTGCGTCTTGCGGCGGTGAAAATAGCCGACACACTTGGTTGCTGCGGGTCTGCTTTCCCGAACTCACCGTTGTGTTTCAGGAGCATATGTTGCCGCATAGTACTTTCTGGTAGCTCGATTTTGCTTGGCATATTTTACATTTCACCTTATGATCTCCTATTTCTTTAAAGTATTTCAATTCTTCGCTGCGCTTTGCTTTAACCGCCATCTCTTAACTTTTTTAATTCTGGCGTGCCTGCACACGGCACGGAACGCGCCACACAGAAATGGATACATTTCATTTGCTTTGTGCCCACGGCATGCGTTAGTGGCGCCGACAGAAAATTGATACATTTGCTTCAGAAAACTTTGTGTGTGTATATGCAAACTCGAGTTTGCCTGTACACCAACCAAGTTCATTTGTAACGAGGAGTACTCGTGTAATCGATTCCTCACGCCCATCCCTACTGATTACAATTTAATTCATTTTCCACAATTTACCAGCTTTTTTTTTTTGAAGAATAATCACCGCGGCATTCATTTCAATTGGAATCGCGACGGTCTATACTTTTAGCCTTTATACCACAGATACTATAGGGTCTATAGCATATTACCGCGTTTTCTGATTGCAATTTTATGTAACAGTAAGCTGACAACATCGCTAATTTACTCCGCAACTGCAAATTAACCACACGGATATAACCATGGCAACCGGTCAAACAAATTTTATTTTGCGATCATTCTGCGCGCGCATCCGCTGTGTTGATAAACAAATAATCCCCCTATACACATGGCCAAATCCCCCTCCCCCTCCCCCTCCTTCTCCCTCTCCCGACACACAAACATCAACTAGAGGATATACATCGGTTGTGGATATCGGCCCAATTTTTCTCATCGGACCGATAACGGTATGTTAAAAAATGACGATCATCGGCCGATACCGATATTAATGCAGATACATCGTGCATCCCTAGTTATTAGTCAAATGTTTGACGCTCGTATTTAATGGCCTGAGATTCCTAAGTCAGTGGGAAGTGAAAAAACGTCCGGTCGGCCTATTAAACAGAAAGCCCTGCCCCTTCAAGCTGTTTTAATATCCAAAGAAAAAATATGTTGTGTTAACATTCTCTTTCCCTCTCCCAGGTATGGCTGGACCTGCTGAAGCCAATCCTCAAACAGATAAGGAGTAAGCTCACAACCTCCTCATTCAATATGTGTCTTGCCGTTCTGTACCTTCTAGATGGAAACCTTTTGAGTGACATGCATCTTTGTGATAGACACTGACTAAGACAGTGACTGAACGATGAGGGGGGACTTTTGACCTTGAAACTAAAATATGTGACAAACTGTAACAGATGCAGAGTCTCTCAATCCAGACTCTCATCACACCTCACCTCCTCTCCTCTCCTTTCCTCTTCTCTCTATCTTTCTTTCTTTCTTTCTTTCTTTTCTTATTTTTTTTGTCTTTCTTTTCTATTTTTTTTCTCTCTCTGTGTCTTTGTCTCTTTTCTTTTACTCTGTGTCTTCATCTCTCTCTCTCTCCCCACCCTTAATCTCTGTCTATCTCTCTCTATCTGTCTCTGACTCTCTGTCTCTCTCTCTCCCCACACTTAGGCTGTTTCCCAAAGTGAAGGCTGCAGCCTTGCTAGAACACTTCCTTGCGAGTCGCGTCCTATGGCGATGGAGCTAGAGTTCTGGTTAGAGTGCTGCCTGGCGTTTGTAGCGTTCAGTGTTTGGAACGACTCGCTAGTGTGGAAGCGCTTCCGCTTTTTAATATTGCTCCAGTGGTAAAAATTTGTATATTTTATGTTTAAATTGTAATTGGCGACAGTAGTTCGTTCAAACACCAACTACTTACATATTAAAACAAATCAATCCATGCAAAATATAGCCTATCATTACGTTGCAAAAACGTTTGAAAAAGGTAATATTTTTGCATTTACATGATTGATCTATAAAAAGCAATACGGCACATAATATTTCTGAAAACGTTCAAATAACTTCACTTGTGTAAAGCAATGTGTGTTGCTTTCCATGCGCTATTTTTAAATACCACGCACAGCGCGTGAACGCAAAGAATTGTGGGTATTTTGGCTCGTTGAGGATCCATTGATGCATCCTTGAAAAATCTCAGAATTGTCAAAAATAAAGGGCGCAAATTTCCGAGTGTTCTTAACATGGGAACAGTGCTTGTCGGCGTTCTATGACGAAGCGTCCTTAAAAGGGCGGCCGTTGAGCATTCACATTGGGAAACAGCCCTAATCTCTGTCTGTCTCTATCTCTCTCTGTCTCTCTCTATCTTTCTCTGGCTCTCTCTCTCCCCACCCTTAATCACTGTCTGTCTCTCCCTCTCAGGGCCTAAAAACACCATCCTCCGCTTCGTGGTGAAGTTCTTCCCTCCTGACCACACCCAGCTCATGGAGGAGCTGACAAGGTAGGTTCACAACAACCAACCATGCCCGCCCTGTTCATGTCGGTTTCTCACTTTAAGAAAAGCAGGCCAACAGAACCACGCAGACAACCTGTCCAAATCCCACTCCTCGAATATCGAACAACATCACGTTGTACTTTTGTACGCTATCCTTTGTTTCGTCCTTTGTGCTTTTATTGGTCGGTAGTCGACGGGCCGCGTGTGTTTGTGTTTACGAGCCGTCTGTGGCGACACTCTCACAGCGCACATTTAAGGAAGTCTTGTTCGGGAGAAACAAGCGGTTAGTGAAAAACATTGATGTCCGTGTTCTGCTGTCGTGGCATTGGTGTCTCCCCGGTCACCTCCTTATACACATGTCTTCTGACAGCCCTAATAAAAGTGCTATGCTTTATGGATTATGGAAATTCCAGCATGACTAGGTTTCCAAACGGCGCACACAACATATCAATAACAACCAAATAAAAAACAAATCACAGCAACCCAAAATAAACAAAATTTAAATATTTTAATAAAGAAAAGCATTGCCCAATGAACAAAAGTTTGCACAACAGATTGTATTTTCCGTGGATGTTGTTGGAGTAGAGCTCTGTATATCTGTCTCTCTCTCTGTATGTCTGTCTCTGTATAGCTCTCTCTCCATCCCTGTCTGTCTGTCTCTGTATGTCTGTCTGTCTCTGTCTGTCTATCTCTATGTCCTGTCTGTCCGTCTCTGTCTATCCATCTCTGTCTGTCTGTCTGTCTGTCTGTCTGTCTGTCTGTCTGTCTGTCTGTCTGTCTGTCTGTCTGTCTGTCTGTCTGTCTGTCTGTCTGTCCCTGTCTGTCTATCTCTGTCTATCCATCTGTCCCTGTCTGTCTGTCTCTGTCTATCCATCCTTGTCTGTCTCTCCATACCTGTCTGTCTGTCTCTCTGTCTATCCATCCCTGTCAGGTCTTTCTCTGTCTATCGTCCCTGTCTGTCTGTCTGTAAACAAAATTTAAATATTTTAATAAAGAAAAGCATTGCCCAATGAACAAAAGTTTGCACAACAGATTGTATTTTCCGTGGATGTTGTTGGAGTAGAGCTCTGTATATCTGGCTCTCTCTCTGTATGTCTGTCTCTGTATAGCTCTCTCTCCATCCCTGTCTGTCTGTCTCTGTATGTCTGTCTCTATGTCTTGTCTGTCTGTCTCTGTCTATCCATCCCTGTCTGTCTGTCTGTCTGTCTGTCTGTCTGTCTGTCTGTCTGTCTGTCTGTCTGTCTGTCTGTCTGTCTGTCTGTCTGTCTGTCTGTCTGTCTGTCTGTCTCTGTCTGTCTCTGTCTGTCTGTCTGTCTGTCTGTCTCTGTCTGTCTCTGTCTGTCTATCTCTGTCTGTCTATCTCTGTCTGTCTATCTCTGTCTATCCATCTGTCCCTGTCTGTCTGTCTCTGTCTATCCATCCCTGTCTGTCTCTCCATACCTGTCTGTCTGTCTCTCTGTCTATCCATCCCTGTCTGTCTTTCTCTGTCTGTCTGTGTCTGTCTATCCATCCCTGTCTGTCTGTCTGTCTCTGTCTATCCATCCCAGTCTGTCTGTCTGTCTCTGTCTATCCATCCCAGTCTGTCTGTCTGTCTCTGTCTATCCATCCCAGTCTGTCTGTCTGTCTCCGTCTATCCATCCCTGTCTGTCTAGCTCTGTCTGTCTAGCTCTGTCTTTCTAGCACTAGCTCTCTTTCCATCTCTCTCTCTCTCTCGCTCTATTTCCATCCATCCCTCCCTGTCAGTCAGTATGTCGGAGGCTCCCGCTGACAGGCAGGGCTAAACAGGAAGTTGGCACCGAGCCCGACTTCCTCTTTGTTTGCTGTTGAGTTATTCTGTGGCACAGTGTTTCCACCGGGCGGCCCACAGAGACATAGACACCAGCACAGAGAGCTGACGTGTTTATGACAGATTTACCCCAAAGCAAAGTAAGGCACTCGGTAAAAGGGAATTAGGAAGTATTAAATAATGATAGTGATAAATAACAAACGAATTGGAGCAAGAATACACTGTTTAAGACAAAAAATAAAAATGAAAAGCTAATGTGTGCCAGGCAGCCTTTTCCCACATGAAGATTATTAAGTACAAATACCATTCCACCATCATTGCTGGTCATTTGGAAGCCTGCTTGAGACTACCTACCAGCAGCTGCTGTCCGGACTCTGCAACCCTGGCTGACTCCATTCAGAGCAAGTCATCAGAATATGTACTCAGTATATAAATAAATATATGTTTAGCATTTATTTTATTTTAATGCAGGTAGATCATTTTGACCTGCTCATTTTGAATTTAGTTCGCAAGCTGAAAAAGTGGGGGCACACTTGGTTTAAAGGATGGACGGGCATCATGGCTGGATCAGTGGAGTAGCAGGGAGACGGTATAGTCATAGATCAATAGATCTACATCACACGGATGTCCACTTAGGAAGTGCAGACGCCAGAGAGGTCTATTTTCAACCCAATTTACTGTTGTGTACGTTGAGAACAATGGCAGCTCAACACTCTTTTTCCAAAGACACAACAACATACACCCCTGAAGATAATTCAGCTAACATAGCCACTGGCACCACTGAATAATTTAAACACGCATGCTATTCCAAACCTGGTTCCTGATTGGGTGGTGTGAATCCACTTGTGTTAAAGATAAGGTCTCACTAACTGCGTTGGAGAGAGGAGAGACAATTATTGTTACAAAAAATGGAGTGTGTGTGTGTGTGTGTGTGTGTGTGTGTGTGTGTGTGTGTGTGTGTGTGTGTGTGTGTGTGTGTGTGTGTGTGTGTGTGTGTGTGTGTGTGTGTGTGTGTGTGTGTGTGTGTGTGTGTGTGTCCAGGGATGCAGCTGTGAACACAGTCTAGGCACCTATTGTATTAAACATTGCAAACCGTCAGCCAAGCCAAGCACCACAATATGTCAGCGTCCTCCCCAACAGCAAGAGGCCAATTAGAGCAGGAGGGGGGATTTGCAGTTAAAATAATGCTAACATATACACTTGAACTTTCTACTTGGAGTTCAAACGGATTGCCAGGTTGAGAACAGCGAACACACAAGTGCAAAACTAGCGGAGTGCGCCATTGTATTTTAAGACCAGTGCAGTTATTCAATTTTCCAATGACGAATACTACGATGTAAGATGATCAGCCAATGAATATGTTTGTAGATGAAGGAATACTGCGTTTGTCTGCCAACCTGCAGTACTTGGAGAAGAGTGAATCATAACACACAGAATCAGGGCCAGCGGTAGCCAGGGGCAAGGGTGGGCTCGGGGGCAAAATATGCGCCCTGCCCACCGAAAACAAAATTGAAGAAAATGTTTGTTTGGGGTTTTTTTTTGTTTGTTTTTAGGTGGAAGTCCAGACCCACTATCGGACGGACCTGTTCGTTCGCTGTCCAAGAAAATGTCAAATGGAATTCAGCAAATAAATTAATACTTTAGAATATACCATTACCATGCATGCTCTCCCCCCCCCCCACCACCCCTATCCTCCTCCTCCCGTGAACTTTGTCTCTGGATCAGAACTCATTGTGGTCGTCTCCACGGCAACAGTCGTGTCCTCGTCACCAGCATCAGACGAGAGAGACACGGTTGAGTCTGGGTGGAGATGGAGTCCTTGGGCTCACACACACACATACACACACAAGACACATAACACACACACCCCCTGGACTCAACGCCTTCTGGACTCCCTCCCCCTCTCTCCGTCCCTCGTTACAGTACAGTATGCCGCGAGTGATGCGACGCCCCCGCTGGCTGCGTCCTCCCCCCGGTGTCTGAGCTGTGACACCTCCCCTCCCCGACAACCTTCCCCCCTCCCACATGTGTTTGTGATGTTTTTGATATGTTGCTTATGTGCAGAGGTGTTTTTTGCTAATCCCTACACTGTGCCCCTCTTAGAGGAGCCTAGTTTGGGAATTACCTTTTTTCCCCCCCTTGTTTACCCTCTTGTTTTCCTTTTCTTATCTAATAATGAGGGAGCGCATGCGCCCCAACAGTCTCTCCGTCCTGTCTCCCCACACTGTCTTTTATGTTTCTTGGACAGGATGTAACTGGTAATTTCGTTGCTCTGTACTTTTGACATGTGCAATGACAATAAAGTCTCTATTCTATTCTAATTGGGTGGGCAGGACAGCCTGCCTCCAAGTTACCCACCCACAGTTACCCACCCAAGTTACCCACCCACAGGTTATTTTTATTTATTTTTTACATAAATTAGAACTTCTTCGCCTTACTATTTTACTACTTTTGTCTGGAAAATTCCTTATCAGTATTTCTGCCGGCAGAATTGGATTTTGAGTTGTTATGCAATTTATTCTGTATATTTTATCGATATTCTTTTCTAAGAATTTGAAAATTAAATATATGTAGCTTTTCATAGAAGGTGGCAGATGGTTGAAAGGTTGATGTGGAAAGCCCCCCCCCCTCCCATAATGCAGTGGTGTGTCTAGAAGCTTTCATTACAGTAAATGTGCCCAAAAGCAGGCACAGAGATCTTGCAAGGGCAAAAAAAGATTTGCTCACGCGCGAAGCGTCACAGGTTTCGCTGCCCACCTATTAGTTCCATCTGCCCACACTAATCTTACTGCCTAGAACCGGCCCTGCAAAGAATCATAACTAAATCCAATTAACTGACCTAAAAAGGAAAATTCTACTGAGTACATACTGGCTGTAGCATTGTTCCTTTTTATAATTCAGTTGATTTGATATTTGTTACATATTGTACCCTTTTTAAACAAATAACTATTTCAAATAGTTCAAAATATATCGACATTAATGACATACAAACCAAAGGCACGTTTGTCGGTATGGGAAAGTGTGTGTGTGCCTGAGTGTGTTCCCGTGTGTGGGCACGTGCGTGTTTGCATTGAATCATCATTGATTAGTTATCACGTGGTAGCAGACTGGGATGACTGGGACATTCCTCCACCTGAAGACAAGCGCCGTCTTGATGTGGAATCTCCTCTGAGGGGGGTTCATTCTTCGTCTCAGTGACCGTGTCTCTTCATGTGGTGGGCGGGTGGGTTTTCATGGGCCCTTATGTGCACGTGAATCCCACTGCGTACGAGTGCCAGCTGGTTGGGAGTTAATGAAAGGCGCTGGGTACATCGTACATTGCTAAGCCTATGTGTAGACTATGCATTAACCTCGTGACCTCTCACCTCAACTGTCTGACATGATAACGCTCTCATTGTCTGTTATTTTCCCTCTCTCTAATGGACTTTCTGGATGCTCTCTCTCTCAAATTCAAAGTGCTTTATTAGCATGACAGTATTTGAATACAGCATTGCCAAAGCATATTCAAGTTACACAAGAATAATTGTACAAATAACACATAATAATAATAATTATAACAATAATAATAACAACAATAACAAGTCAGACTGAATTTCTCAGGTTATGACATTTCAGGACATATTGTGCTGCCAGGGCAGCAGAAGGACCTTCACCAAGAAGAATTGCAATTTTGTCCTTATGTTCCATGTCTGAAAAATCCGGAATATAGGTTTGTAATTTGGTGAAGTATATCTGTCTTAAAATGTCATATTTTTTACAATGTAAAAAGAAGTGCTCCTCTGTCTCAACCTTCCCTGCTTGAAAGTGACCACACATTCTGTGTTCCCTCAGCAGCCAGGTCTTTCTGTGTCTGCCTGTTTCCACTGCAAGATTGTGGTCACTGAGCCTGCACTTGGTCAGGCTTTGTCTCTGCTTCACATCTCTGACAGAGAGGAGTTGTAGAACAAATTTGTAATTTCTCTTTAGGTTCAGATAGGAATTCATTCTACTTTGGTTTTAAGTTTGGTTTGTCCAATGTTCCAAATAGTCTTCTTTTGCTTGATAATTATTTTGTTGACTCTAATTGGTGTCTGGGAAGCAGTGCTGGACTGATCTTGATGTGTGTTAATTATCCTCAGCACCAGCTGGCACAGGGGACTCTTGTCAGGGTTCAGTTCCTGGGTTTTTAGTGTATTCTTGGGACTAGATTTTAAGAGCATCCAAAATTTTAGTGCTCGTTTTTGGATAGGTATAGCCAATGGGTAACAACCTAATTCTGCACTACATGTGTTGTTTGGTGTTTTTTTGTTTAGACTTTCAATATGGATCGGCAGAATTCAGCATGTAGGGCATCTATTGGATGCTTATCGGATGCCCATGTAGTGTAGGCATGTGCACTTAGTGGACCCCAGACCTCACTTCCATACAGCACGATAGGCTGTATTATACCGTTGAATAATTTGTACCTGATTGAGATAGGTATGTTTATGTTGTAAAATGTAGATTTTATTGCATAAAGGGCTCTACGCACTTTTTATTTGAGTGCATTCACTGCCATGCTGAAACTTCCAGAAGCAGTAATATCCAGACCAAGGTAAGTATACTTCATTGTGTCTCCTAGGACGGTGCTTCCGAGAGTAAACACGCATTTGTTTTCCTGACATCTGGGCTTCTTTTGGAAAATCATAATTTTGGTTTAACTGTCAGGGCCCAGTTCTGGCAGAATTTTGCTACCAGGTCCAGGCGCTGCTGTAGGCCCTGATCAGAGGGTGACAGGAGATCCAGATCATTCTGTGCTTTGAAGGTTGAGTCCAGGAGCTGCAGACTTTTCCTACTGCACCGCTAATTTATTTATGTAGATGTTGAAAGCGTTGGGCTCAAGCTGCAGCCCTGCCTCACCCCCACGTTTCTGTGCGAAGAACTGTTTGTTTTCTGCCAATTTTTACACTGCATTTATTATTTGAGTACATTGACTTGATCACATCAAACACTTTACCCCCTACACCACTCTCTACAAGTTTGTAGTATAATCCTGTGTGCCAAATAGAGTCAAATGCTTTTTTTTAAAGTTGACAAAGCAGGCAAATATTTTTCCATTTTTCATATTTTTTACATGTTTGTTGATTACAGTGTGTAGGGTGTAAATGTGATCTGTAGTACGATGGCCTGGAAGAAAGCCGACTTGGTTTCTACACAGGGTATTGGGTTTGTTAAAGGTCCCATGACATGCTATTTTATGTATTCTTTAATATAGGTATTAGTGGGCAACTAACACAGTATTCAAAGACGTTCCCTAAATTCAGCCGTGGTGCAGAGTTACAGCCACTCCGAGCCAGTCGCACATTGAGCTTCCCCCAAATGCGCTGTTTCGGTGGGCGTGTCAAGGAGGAGGGTGGGGGTGTGGCCCTGAGCAGCTTGCAGCCACGGTACCATGCGCTGTTTACAGCGGATGTATCGCAATGGCGAGGCGCACACAGCCGTGTTCTATCATATATCATATAATATATATTATCACGGCCAAAAGCTGTGTGAGCCGATATTATGAATCTCAAACGACCGCGTTGGGTTCTCGACGTTCCTGGTTCTTCAACGTCCACATCAATGTGAATACACACACTGTAACGCAAGTGTTTCTTGTCGGTTCTTTGACGTGTCTTGTATTTCCACAACGAGACTGTCGTGGGGGTTATCTGAGCCATGGTTGAGAAGGAATTGGGGGAAAGGAACTTTGGTTTGACTCGCTGAAGTACATGAACTGCGACATGCCGCCGGTTGCCGCGAGGCACCATCGCCCGGCAGCGGGCAGCCGGCAGCAGGCAGCGCGCGGTTCAGTCGACTTCAGGTTGATGTGAAAGTGGAAGAACCAGAGACGTCGCAGAACCCGACAAAGTCGTTTGTGATTCATAATATCGTCTGGAGACGCACACAATATGTTATATGATATAGATATCTATGTATTATATGATATTATTTAGATATAGAGCTCCAGGACTGTAACGCAAGTGTTGTACACTTCCTTGTTATTTGGATAACCGTTCTGCTGTTGGTGTGATGGCGCATAACGCGTCGGACTCTCGTATCTGGTATTTCTACAACGAGACTCGTATTGGGGGTTATCTCAGCCAAGGTTGAGAATGAATTGGGGGGAAGGAACTTTGGCTTTGACTCCCTCAAGAACATGAACCACGACATGGAGGAGAAAGGGATTGTTGGCGGCGAATGTCTCCCGCTTGAGCCCCGCTGAGGGACCACCGCCGGAGGCGGAGGTGCATAAGCGCTGCCCGGCAAAGATCCCTTTCTCCTCCTTGTCGTGGTTCATGTTCTTGAGGGAGTCAAAGCCAAAGTTCCTTCCCCCCAATTCATTCTCAACCTTGGCTGAGATAACCCCCAATACGAGTCTCGTTGTAGAAATACCAGAGACGAGAGTCCGACGTGTTATGCGCCATCACACCAACAGCAGAACGGTTATCCAAATAACAAGGAAGTGTACAACACTTGCGTTACAGACCTGGAGCTCTATATCTAAATAATATCATATAATACATAGATATCTATATCATATAACATATTGTGTGCGCCTCCAGATGATATTATGAATCACGAACGACTTTGTCGGGTTCTGCGACGTCTCTGGTTCTTCCACTTTCACATCAACCTGAAGTCGACTGAACCACGCGCTGCCTGCTGCCCGCTGCCGGGCGATGGTGCCTCGCGGCAACCGGCGGCATGTCGCAGTTCATGTACTTCAGCGAGTCAAACCAAAGTTCCTTTCCCCCAATTCCTTCTCAACCATGGCTCAGATAACCCCCACGACAGTCTCGTTGTGGAAATACAAGACACGTCAAAGAACCGACAAGAAACACTTGCGTTACAGTGTGTGTATTCACACACACACATGTGGCGCTCGCACGGTCGAGTCTCATTGGCGGGCCAACGTCTCTGGGCGGGCCAGGCAGAGTAAGGGGAGGAGCTGAGATTCCTGATGACGTCATGAGCACAGACATTCCAAATCAGCGCGCTTGAGCCTCCGTTTTTTCAAAGGCGAGCAGAACAGCTAGTGCTAGTTTTACACCAAACGCAAGTTTTAGCCACTGGGGGACCATAGGCAGGCTAGGGGAACTCATATTTATGTTAGAAAACCTCCCAAAGTGAGATTTTCATGTCATGGGACCTTTAAGGAAGGTTTGAAGTCTCCCATTTAAAATGCTATTAAAAACCTTCCCCAGATTACTGTTCACACCTCTGTAATTATTAGGGTCCAATTTTTTTCCACTTTAATGAATTGGGGTAATAATTACTTGATTCCAGATGTCAGGAAAACAGCCAGAATATAGAACAAGGTTGAACAATTTGAGCATTGCATTCTGCATTGCAAGTGTGCTATGTTTAAGCATCTCACTTCTGATGCTGTCAGGCCCACAGGCTTTATGGGACTTTAATGATTTAAGTTTTTCTGTCAGTTCTTCAGTTCTTGAGATGGGGAAGTCGAGTGGATTTTGATTGTCTTTAAATATCAGTTCTAAATTTTGCAATTTTTCTTTGATCTGGTTCCGATTACTTTCTGTTATTTTTATTTCACTGTAAAGCTTTTTGAAATGCTCTGTCCAATTATTTCCGTTTTGTATTGGTATTTCTTTTGGTTATTTTATGCTCAAATTGCTCCTTTACTTAGAAAGGAGTCAGCTGAGGTGGTTCGGGCATCTGGCAAGGATGTCCACTGGGCGCCTCCCTTGGGAGGTGTTTCAGGCACGTCCAGTGGGGAGGAGACCTCGGGGAAGACCCAGGACTAGGGGGAGAGATTATATATCAACACTGGCCTGGGAACGCCTCGGGATCCCCCCGTCAGAGCTGGTCAATGTGGCCCGGGAAAGGGAAGTCTGGGGCCCCCTGCTTGAGCTGCTCCCCCCGGGACCCGTCCCCGGATAAGCGGATGACGATGAGGATGAGGACTCCAGAACTCATTTTTATTTATGGATTCTTCGATTTCATGAAGAACTTTGCTGTTATAGTGTTGTTTTTTCTTTTGATAGTTTCTTTGTATCTTTTCAGGGAGGTAAAATATTGCATTCTTAGATCTGTGTTTCGAGGGTGGCGGTGCTATTGGTTTGACTGATGTCTCAGTTCTTTCCTCATTTTTTTACATTCTGTGTCAAACCATTTCTCATTTTTTGTTTTTTTAATGGTTAATCCTTTCTTTTTTCTTAAGCCAGCCTTCTTAGCCGCCTTGTAGAAAATGTTGATCACTTCTTGAACAGACATGTTGATGCTCTTTTCATCAGTACATAACTGTTGGTTAGTAAGGTTAGTTCGTTTCAGAATAATCAGAATAATTATTCTGATTACATAGATTATACGCATGATACGGGTTGAAATTAAATTTATGAAGGGCGATGATAAAACATAATCGTTCCTCTCACTCTACATTTCTTCAGTCTGACTTCAGTACAACTTTCGCCAATTCTCCTTTTCCTCCAAACCATGCGTGCGCATGGGTCAGAGTTTGCTTAGGGCTGCGCACATTCTCCCGTCAAGTTAGTTTTTTATAGATCACAACCGTGGCGTGGAAAGTCACGGACGCCACTTTCAGCCCCATTTTGTGCGTACGCAACGGTTATAAATGAGACCCCAGGTCTCTCACTGTTTTGAATACATTTAAAGAACTCAGGGTTTGTGCTTTTCAAGCCAAAGGTTGAGGAATACAGACCCTGTATGTTCCAACAGCTAATGCAAAAAGAACTCATAAGAAGAGTTACAATAAAAAAAAATCTTTATAATTCCCCGTGTGTGTGTGTTTGTACGTATCTCCGGAATAATGTGAATATTAAGTTCAACTCACTCTCTGAGAAGACCTGCACATAGTTTGTGGAGCAAAAGCTTGATTTCTCCCAGCTCAGAGGGTCGTTAGGGTGCAGCGGTTGGTTGGCCCACTGCTTCAGCGTAGCTCTGTCTCTCTGGCGGATGTGAGGCTTTTGTAGGGGATGGTGTCTTCTTCCTTGGCTGTGGAGTTTTTCCTTGTGATGAGATGATGGATGGTAGATGCTTGGGGGACGGAGGCCAGCAGGTGAATGGCATATTGCTCTGCATGAAGGGTGGGGGAGGGTAGGGGTATGGAGGACGGGGCTGTGAGCTGGTTGGATTCTGTCCTAGGGCCACATCTTTTAGGCCTCTGGCAAATTTTCTGACTCCGTCCTTGTGAATATGGAGTCTGTCGTACAGATCCTGTGGGCCGATGGAGGGATGATGGGCTATATAGACGTTAGGCAGGGCAGTGCAGCTTCTTGTTAGCTCTGCATTTATGTCATGGATAACGTGGGGTGGGAAATCTGTGCGTTGAAGCAAAGTAGAGACCACAATGCGGGATTCTGGAAACTCCATGCTTGCTCTCTCTGCAACCTTTTTTATGGCTTCTGCAGTCCTGTGGCGCTGAGAATGCAAGTCATTTGACCCAGTGTGGATGATGATGGTGTTGGGTTTGCCAAAGGAGTCCTGATTAAGGAGACGGAGGGCTTGGTAAGTGTTGTTACAGCGTTTGGAGGTTACTCGTCCAGGGAACAGTTTTTCGGGGTTCAGGGACTTCCCATTGGAATCCATGATGAGTACCACTTGTGTGTCAGGTGTTGTAGGGTTCTGTGAGGCAAGCTGTGAATCAGTGGATGTGGGTGTGGGGGAGTGAGGAGAGGTTTCCTCGTGAGGTTGTGTTTCAATTTTGTTGTCTGCATAGAAGGCTGTGTGCTGTTTTTGTTATCAGTGTGGGATGAGTGTTTGTTTGAGGTGTAAGGCAAGTTGTTGTTTGTGGTCTTGGTTGTGTGTTTTGAGTGCTTAGTGGGAGGGGCTGCGCCTCTGTGTATGTAAGTGTGTTTGTGACTTTGTTTCTGCCTATGATTGTCAATTGCTGCTTTATTTACCTCCATCTGCTCCTTCATCTGCATTACTTCCTGTGAGAGGGCTCTCTCCTTGTTGCTGGCGTCTTCTTTCACCTTGGTTATCTGGGCTCTGAGGGTTAGATTTTCCTCCTTGATGGTCTGGAAGGCATATCTGAGCTCAGAGATGGATGTCTCATTGTCAAATCTTTGTTGCTAGAGCTCCTCTTTGGGTTCCCTAAAAGAGTCACAAGGGGTGTTGTCGAACCTGGCCAGCATGAGCTCTTTGAATTCAGCCAAGTCTAACTCAAGATGAGCCAGAGATTCTCTGAACTGCTTGTCAGAGCTGGGGGATGCTGGTGGAGCCGGTGCTAAGACTGGTGTTTCCTTCACTACCTGCTTCTCAGCAGTGTGTTTTTCCACTCTCTACCTCTGCTTTCAGCATGGGGAATTCTCTCTCGAAGGAGCTCAGGCTGTTTTTCATTACCCTGGACTAGGACTGTACCCATTTTGTAGTAGGAGATGGTCAACTCAGGGTCATCTACTGTATGTTAAGGGTCTCATCTTCACATATTGTTAGCCTGCCACCACGTCCAATTCCCCCTTTGCGTATGTTGTCGTAGTGTTTGCAGAGGACAGATGTCCACTCAGGACCATGATTGGTGTGAAAAATGAGGGTACATTTGACCCTTTTGCCTTTTTGAACTGCAAAGTCTGTATAAAGGACCTCTGGGTTTTGTTTAAGGACCTGCTTTTGGTTGCACCAGCAGAACGTGAAGCCGATCATAAGTTTGGGTGTAAAGTCTGCCTTAACCCTACGCTCGACGTAGCTAGTTTCAAACTAAAGGTGTTCTAAATTGTTGTTGTACCACCATAACTTAAGTTGTAACGTTACTAGTAGTGCGTAAATTGTACCAGTGTCGATTTTAATGACGTTTAGATAATTTCAAGCCAATCTTTGACAGCCAACAATGTAAACAGGAAGTACTGGCAAGTTTCCACCTTATCCGAGTGAAGACGCGTTAGCAATAGCACCCAAATGAGAGGGCAAACAAAACAGTTTCAGTCATTTATTGTCTAAAATGTACTTGGACGGTATAGGCGTGAGGTTAAGCTATTTGATGGCGGATTTTATAATAAATAAATAAATATGCTTTGTATGCTATTCGTTGTGTGTGTCGTGAGTTTTTGT
This sequence comes from Gadus chalcogrammus, assembly GCF_026213295.1. Taxonomy (NCBI): domain Eukaryota; kingdom Metazoa; phylum Chordata; class Actinopteri; order Gadiformes; family Gadidae; genus Gadus; species Gadus chalcogrammus. The sequence goes on along the minus strand of NC_079415.1, from coordinate 24,831,770 downwards.
CTGAGTTAGCCTCTACCTAGTCTGGCTGAGCGGAAATGGACAGCGTCTAGCGTCGGATTCCACCGCTACTCCTCCCCTTCCTGTTGCAGGCTTTCCCGTATTGTGCTCCCCCACAAACTCGGAAACTAGTCAGTATGGAGCGTTTTGAAAAGGACTTTGACGGCGCTGTAAAGCTAGCATGTTTGGCTCTTTCCGTCGAAAATTGCAAAGAACTTCAAAAGATTTGCTTACAGCATTTGCTGAGGAAGAAAGATGTTCTTGCACTATTTTGGATGGACACCGCTGCTGCTTCCTGGGGTTAGCCCCGCCCTCGACGATTGTGATTGGTTTAAAAAAATAAAAACAGGCCAGCCCAGTTTCCCCCCGGATAGACAACTCTAAATAACGTGGTTCCAGACCATTCTACTTGCTGTAGTTTGGTCTGGCTTTGCGAGACTAGCCTCTACCTGGCTATGCATTGTATGGAATAGCTCTAAATATGTTGTTTTGTAGATGGGCTTGAGTTGTTTATAAGACCCAGTGGCAAAATATCTCAGCCAAACACACTTGCATCGCTGTACTTGGAGCCGAATTTCGGTTTGTGTTGTGCTGCAGGTCGTTGTCAAGAAGGCCGGTTATTCTCAGTAATTCCGCCCGGCAAAACCGAAATCGCGCATATAAATCAACATCATCATACTGAAGAAATGGATCGATACGGTCACGGACAATCCGTTCCCGGCGCAAACCGTGTTGAAACTCCTCTTCCCATTGCTCAAAATGAATAAACATCTATTGTGTTGAAATCTTTAAACGTATTTAACGGTCTTTATCGTTAGAATGGAACTTACACCAGAGGGGAGGTGTAAAATATAAGTTATAACTTAGTGTTACGTTGAAACTATCTGCTTGGTGCAACTGCTATTTTTTTAGTAGAGTGTAAAGTCGAATGTTTGGGTGATTTACGTTCAACGTAGTATAAGGGCCGTTACATAGTCAACACGAGCAACGCGCATAAGCGACGCGCTTCCTTTCATAGTCTACACAGCATACGCAAACGTCGCGGGCAATGCATGACATGCAATACACCACTCACGCCACGGGTGACGGCAGAGTCACCGGTGTTTTCGCGGGTGACATTCAATTCAATTCAATTAAATTTTCTTTATTTCGCCATGTACACAGGTACTAGGAATTTTGAATGGCATTCTCCATGCAGGCTGGAGCATAACAAATAGAACATAGAACAGAACAAAGGGACAAGACAGAACAACAATACAAGAAAGTACCAGTATGACCATGGAGGTAGTGCAATAATAGAATTGTTAAATAAGTTAAATAAATAAAGTAAAGTGCTGAGAGGAGCCATAAAGCTCATGTGCAAGGGCTGTTTATGAGGGCTATTGCTTGTGGAAAAAAGCTATTGAGGTGACGTGAGGTTTTTGTCATGATGGCCCTATATCGCCGTCCAGAGGTTAGACGGTTAAAGAGGCAGTTGGCAGGATGTGAGGGGTCTGCTGTGATCTTCACAGCTTTCCTGCGGGATCTGGAGCTGTGGAGGTCCTTGATGGAAGGAAGGGGGCAGCCGATGATGCGCTCTGCAGCCCGTACGACTCTTTGGAGCCTGGCCTTAGAGCGGGCAGAGGCAGAGTCATACCAGACCGAGTGTGAGGATGTAAGCACACTCTCAATGATGGCCCTGTAGAACTGCACCATGACGGGGGGGCTGACCTGAAGTCCTCTCAGCTGCCGAAGGAAGAACAGGCGCTGCTGGCCTTTCTTCACAAGTTGAGTGATGTTATTGTCCCATTTCAGTGTGTTGGTGATGGTTGTGCCTAGGAATTTGAAATGTTCGACTACAGTGACAGATGAGTTGTTGATGACAAGTGGGGGATATGTCTGAACCTTTTTTCGGAAGTCCACAATCATCTCCACTGTCTTGTTAACGTTAAGCTCTAGGTTGCTGACTGCACACCAGGACTCTAGATGGGCGACCTCCCTCCGGTAGGCAGACTCGTTGTTGTTGCTGATGAGACCTATCAGGGTGGTGTCGTCTGCATACTTGATGGTCTTGACAGACGGGTCACGGGAGGTGCAGTCATTCGTGTAAAGGGAGAAGAGCAGGGGGGACAGCACACAGCCCTGGGGGGCACCGGTGTTAACTGTGCGGGGCTGTGATAGATGCGGGCCCAGCCTGACATACTGTCTCCTGTCAGTGAGAAAATCTGTAATCCATAAGCAGGTGAGGGGGTGGATGTTGAGATGGGTCAGTTTGCTATGGAGGAGGTGGGGAATGATGGTGTTAAAGGCAGAGCTATAATCCACAAACAGGACTCTTGCAAAGGTGTTCCGATAGTCCAGGTGTTGTAGAATGTAGTGAAGGGCTATGTTGATTGCATCATCTACTGAGCGGTTGGGTCTGTATGCAAATTGGAGGGGGTCCATGAGGTGGTCAGTGGATGCTTTTAGATAGGAGAGGACCAGGCGTTCAAATACTTTCATGACTACAGAGGTGAGGGCGACCGGTCTGTAGTCATTCAAGCAGGTGATCTTGGGCTTTTTTGGTACAGGGATGATGACAGCAGATTTGAAACAGGCAGGTACATGGCATAATTGAAGAGACTGATTGAAAATGTCCGTAAACACTGGAGCCAGCTCGCTGGCACAGTGCTTGAGGGTAGCCGGTGACACCATGTCTGGCCCACACGCTTTCCTGGTGTTCTGGCCTTTGAAGTCCCTCCGAACCCCATGCTCAGTGATGACTAGTGGAGCAGGTGAGGAGGTGGCCGGGGGAAGGGAGGCGGGGGTGGTGGAGGGGGGGGGGGCCCACTTGGTGCTTCAAACCTTGTGCAGAACACGTTGAACTGGTCTGGTAGATTTGGGTCGTTAGAGGTGGGGGGGGCTTCTTCTTGTAGCCCGTGGCAGATTGTAGGCCCTTCCAGACCGCCCTGGTGTTCTTATCCCCAACCTGTTGTTCAATCCTAGCCTTATACACCCCTTAGCATGCTGGATGGCTTTGCTGAGGGCATATTTGGCTGTGGTGTACGCCTCCTTGTCTCTGCTCCTGTGGGCCGCCTCCTTCTCTCTCCTCAATAGCCTCACCTCCTTATTGAACCATGGTTTGTTGTTTCCAAAAGTGACAATGGAATGTCTGGGGATGCAGAGATCCTCACAAAAGTAGACATAGGATGAACATGTGTCTGCATACTCATCAATGTTATTGCATGCCAGCTTGATAGCTGCCCAGTCAGTAATGTCAAAACAGGCCTGCAGTGATTCAATTGCCTCGGGTGTACGTCGTTGTACAGACCTCTTGATGGGTTTATGTTTCTTGAGTAGAGTAGTATGTAGGGATGAGTTTGACCACAGCATGATCGCTATTGCCTAGAGGTGCGCACACGCACGCGCGATATGCGTCTTTGATGGTGGAATAGCAATGATCAAGAGTCCGTTCTCCCCTGGTTGCACAGTGCACCAGCTGATGGTATTTTGGAAGTTCAGCTCTAAGATCAGTGTGGTTAAAGTCACCCATTACAAATAAAGTGGAGTTAGGAAACTTGTTCTCCACCTCCGTGATCTGATCTGCTAAAAGTTGCTGTGCGGTGTCAGCGTGCGCCTGCGGCTGGACATAGACACACGCAAGGATAATTGATGTAATTTCTCTAGGTGAGTAGAAGGGTTTGCAGTGTATCACCAGTAATTCCAGGTCGGGGGAGCCGAATCGTTGCACCACTCGTCACTCACATAGAAGCAGACACCTCCGCCTTTAGTTTTCCCGGTGGATGTCGCATCGCGGTCCGCTCTAAAGAGCTGATAGCCGGGCAGGGCCATCGCTGTGTCAGGGATGTTGGAGTGAAGCCAGGTTTCCGTAAAGCCAAAGGCAGCGGTGTGCGAATAGCCCTTGTCCGTCATCAGCCGTAGTTGGAGCTCATCCAGCTTGTTGCTGAGTGATCTCACGTTTGCCAGAATCAATCCAGGTAAAGGTGCACGGAATCCTTTCTTCTCCAACCGGAGTCTGCAGCCGGCTCGATTGCCCCTCGCTCTGCTGCGGGGGAGTTGCCTCCATGGGCGAGCTCTCTTGTTTTTATTTGGGCTACGATCCGTAGAGCCTCTAAGGATGTCCGAGTGGAAACCCTGAAGATCAGGGTGGCAACCAGAGGATAAAGTTGCTCTGATGTTTAACAGATCATATCGTGTGTATGATATCATAGTAGTGGCACCCAACATATAAAACTAAAACAGACACTAAAACAGACAAACATTCTCCTGCACGAGATCTCCACGGCCGCTACCCAAGCGCCATCGCCATTGCGGGTGATATTCCGGGTGACATTCCGATCAGAATGGCTACGGAAGAAGAGTGCATCTTATTGCTCCTTTTACATCGGCGGCGGCAACGCATGAAGTGCAGAGATAGGCGGTGGTATGTGCGCCCTTTAAATACCACACGAGATCAGGATGGGGAATTTGTTTCTCTGGTGCTGCCAATGCGAAGCCTGGACGAGAAGAGGCATTTCCAGTATTTTCGGATGTCGGTGCCAAAGTTTGATGATCTCCTTTCGCGAGTCATCCGATATCTTCCTGACTCTGATCAAAACCGGCCCTTGTCAGGGAGCAGCTGGCAGATTATTTTTTGTCAGATGCTGGCGTGTTTCCCCACCAGTACAAAGTGCTACAATTGGGTATGCGCACTGACCAATAAATGTATTTACATTGGTCACTTGTAAGCATGACTTTTGATTTATTAGTTATCACATTACACAAGTGAACTAATTTGGTTTACGTCAAACTCATTAATTCATATCATATACATTTTTTACACAACGAGCTACTGCCTTGACAGATGAATTAATTATTTAAGTGTATTTAAGTGTAGGCCTATAGCCAAAGCTATAGCACATAATGTCCACAGAAATTATATGGTAGGAAACATTATTAGAGAAAAGGGGTTTATTTATCAAATACAGAAACCCACCATGCACGCACACATTTTTCATTCACTCACGCTTTCAAATTTCATTCACTCAAAGAGGCTACTGAACTTATGTTTCACACAGAACGTGAACACAAAACATTACCTAATTATTTCAAATAGGCTAACACAAATACAGATAAGGCCAGTAATAGAACGAATATCGGGTGACAAGAAGATCATTAAAATGGCTCATAATCCCGCATTAGCTGTTTGATGACGCGCATCAGCTGTGACTCACGCATCAAAATAGCACTTTGCCCCGTGGAAGGGTTCGCATAAATTGGCACAGGTAATTAGTAAAAGAGACGTTAATGTCATTCCTATCACGTTCCCTCATCCTCACAAATTTTCTTCTGTAAATATAACCTATAGTTGAAATAATGTACAATATTTGCAGTATCGCCCCCACCGCCAACGCATAGTATTGCATGGATCGGCGCTTCCTTAAGGTACGGCCACACCAACCGCGTTACTCGCGTTTGGGGCGTCGAAAATCGGCATTTTTGCCTAGGGAACCATTGGTATAGGCGCGTAGACGCGTTACACGCGTTGAAGCGTCGCGTTAGGGGCGTTAGACGCGGCAGACGCACGTAATTATGCACGTAAACGCAGTAACACGCCCAACGCACCAACACCCGGAGTTCAAAAAATTGAACTTTCAACGCTCCAACACGTGACGCTTAGCTGCGATAGCCAATCAGCGTGGAGCTTGACCCGACGTCACTGGCAGAGTAGTGACGCTTGCACAGAAGCATACGGCCGACATCTTTCTTTATTCTGGGTGGAAATAGTAACATAGTTACGCCATTAAATGCGTTTATGTAAACATTTTTAGCGAGAAATGTGCATTTTACTTTCATAATGTTCGCTCAGTGAATGTGAACGATGTTTGGTTTGATAGGTATGACGAAGAGATAACGCTCCATTCACTTGCATGGACAGCGTCTTTGGGTGATTAGCAACCTCAACGTCTTTGGCAGACTCCGCTGATCAACACTACGAATGTTGGAAACACACCAGACACACCATGTGAAGTTATTTAACCCGATTATTGTTACTTATATCCGAGATTATTTAATCTAACCCGATCTAAACTCTATCATGCACCCAAACACGGCAGCGTTTGGGTTTCCTACCTCGGACTCTAAACCCTAAATCCAGCACACCCACAGGCACGTTAGGCGCGTTGAACCATTTTTGTGACACACAATGATCAAGCGTCAAGTTAGGCGCGTTATGCGCGTTTTTTAACCCGAAAAACGCGTGCAGTGTGGCCTTAGCTTTACGGCCCTTAGACACGGCATACGCACGTAATGACGCACGTAAATGCACCAACGCGCAAAGTTAAAAAAATTGAACTTTTGATGCGCCTACGCGTGACGCTTAAGCTAAAGCCACACTGCACGTGTTTTTCGGATTAAAAAACGCACATAACGAACCTAACTTGACGCTTGATCATTGTGTGTCACAAAAATGGTTCAACGCGCCTAAATCTAAGGCCACACTGCACGCCTTATTCGGGTTAAAAAACGTGCATAACGCGCCTAACTTGACGCTTGATCATTGTGTGTCACAAAAATCGTTCAACGCGCCTGTGGCTGCGCTGGATTTAGGAGTTTGAGGTAGGAAACCCAAACGCTGTCAAAAGTTCAATTTTTTTAACTTTGCACGTTGGAGCGTTGGGCGCGTTGGTGCGTTTACGTGCGTCATTACGTGCGTACGCCGCGTCTAACGCCACTAACGCGCCGCTTTAACCCGTGTTGCGCGTCTACGCGCCTACACCAATGGTTCCCTATGCAAAAATGCAGATTTTCAATGCCAACGTGCGTGCAGTGTGGTCTTACCTTAACGCGCCTGTGGCTGCACTGGATTTAGGAGTCAGAGGTAGGAAACCCAAACGCCGCGTGTTTGGGTGCATGATAGAGTTTAGATCGGGTTAGATTAAATAATCTCAGAAATAAATAACAATAATCAGGTTAAATAACTTCACATGGTGTGTCTGGTTTGTTTCCAGCATTCGTAGTGTTGATCAGCAGAGATATAGTGCGCCAAGACGTTGAGGTTGCTTAGCAACCAGTAGGGGTGCAACGGATCATCATTGATCCGTGATCCGTTCGGATCATCTATTTCGGTTCGGCACACGCATGATCCGCGGATTGATTTATGAAAAAAATTTGCGCATGTTCAGTCCACACACAGCCGTAACCATTCCTGCTAGTTCCAGGGACAGAGCTACTTAACACGCTCTGGGGTAAAAGTCTGCAACAGTTCCCTTTTCAATAAGCAAACAGTCCTATGGCTCGTTGTGATTTATTGTCCTCAGCGTACAACATGAAGAACAGTGGGCAATGGAAAATAATAGTAGGCTAGACTTCGGTGGACTACTGTAACGATAACTGCTGCCTCCAGTGCTACGTCTGTTTCCATACTCGCGCTGCCACACAAACCTGTCGCCTAGGTTACCACACAGACGTAACACGTAGCTGACATAGCTATTGCCAACATAAAGAAAAACACATCGAGCATGGCCACGCATTTACAGCGACATCACCCCGGTGTTTCACTGACAGGAGTGAAACCGAAAGCGGCTCAACAACCGCTCATCACCGCGGCATTTAAGCAGCCCCTTCTTCCACAATCAGACCGGGCTAAAGCAATCACAAACGCTATTTTTTTTTTTTTTGCTGATCCGAAAAATGATCCGATCCGTGACTCTTGATCCGAGGAACGATCCGAACCGTGAGTTTTTTGATCCGTTGCACCCCTAGCAACCAGAGACGCTGTCCATGCAAGTGAATGGAGCGTTTCCTCTTCGTCATAACTATCAAACTAAACATCCTTCACATTCACCGAGCGAACATTATGAAAGTAAAATGCACATTTCTCGCAATTTTTTTTTTACATAAACGCTTTTAATGGTGTAACTATGTTACTATTTCCACCCAGAATAAAGATAGATGTCCGCCATATGCTTCTGTGCAAGCGTCACTACTCTCTGCCAGTGACGTCGGGTCAAGCTCCACGCTGATTGGCTATCGCGGCTAAGCTAGGCGTGTCAAAAGTTCAATTTTTTGTACTTTTTGCATTGGTGCGTTTACGTGCGTCATTACGTGCGTATGCCGCGTCTAACGCCACTAACGCGCCGCTTTAACGCGTGTTTTTCGCGAGAGAAAACCGGCGACAAGTTTTGATTTGTCGCTCCACACTTTCGCCGTGCACAGGCGAGCGCGTTCACGAGGATTTGTGGCGCGACAAATTCGCTCAAGTTAAAATATTTGAACTTTGACGCGAATTTCGCGTGATGACAGCCAATCAGCGTTCAACAGCGTGGCCACTGAGTCACATGTGTGACGTAACAGCCAATCAGCGTTCAACCGTCAAACTCAGTGCAGTGCAGTCCAGGGTGACCTGCAGCATGGAGGAGAAAGTGAATGTTGCCGTTTGCGACTCCTGGAGCACTATATATAATATAATAGTATATAATATATTATACAACGGGGGGCCTAAATCCAGCGATCTGATTGGTTCCCAACTGTTGTATAATGAGCGTATACATAACTGCTATGACGCCCGATCATTTTGTGAAAGTTTGCATATCACTCCGCGCCTGGAAGTAGAAACAGTTACAAAGTAAAACATATGTTGGATGATGGAGAGGATGTAAATGTTGTTACTCCGGGAGTGAGCAAGGCGATGGAGAGACTAACGAAAGCTTAGGCACACGGCGAGTGAACTGCTCCATAGGATAAATTGCCGGCGAACCGCTCTATCGGAGCCTTCTCTCGGAGCCTTCTCTCGGAGGGACGCTAAAGTGTGTTGCATAGCGACCGTCGATGCATAGCGGCAGCCAGGAGGGACTACTTTTTGTTTTCTTTAATAAAACGGCTACTTGGTTTCTTTTAAATGTAGTGTGTCTATGACTTTCGTTTCGCCATAACAGTAACCATTGTATAAAAGCAATAGATCACTTCAGTCAGTGGCATGTGCTCATTATACCACTGTGAAGGGGGTCGCCGGCCCTCCGCTGCGCGTCGTGGCCGGACAACGCCCCTTAACAGTGGTATAATGAGCACATACCACAGCCTGGCGTGATCTATTACTTAAATATTTGTATATATAATATCACGGCCAAAAGCTCTGTGCGTCTCCGGATGGCCGTAGCGCGGGGAGCTCTCATAGGGATTGGGCTTCTCGGGGTTTGTTGCTATGTTTCCGGTCTTGTGTGTTCCAACGGAAACGGCTGTCACACCAAATTTGTACCGGGTGCCAAATTTGTACCGGTTATGTAATCAGTTGTCCGTTGCCAGGCAACGAACAACAGATTACGTAAGGGGTTGTCCGTTGCCAGGCAGGTTTCAAAAATCATTCCCGCTAATGTTGCCAAAGACGAAATAACATAATACAGATAACGGATCGCTAGATAACACTTGTTTTTACTTTATATTTGTATTGCATTTAATTGTTTAATCGAATTTAGCTAGTAAACTGAGTGTTTAAAGTGTATCATAGTCTAGCTAGCTTGTGTTAATTTAATTTCCTTAATTTAATTTAGAGAATAGATTATAGGAAATAGATAGCTGGATAGATATAGATGGGTAGGTAGATAGGTGAGCAGGCATTTACTAACTGGTAAATATTTTTTATTATTATTATTCACGTTATCCCCATAACATTTAGCTATTACTGTGTAGGGAAATAGATAAATACAATACAATACAAATATAAAGTTAGGAATGCTAATAAATGTAATTTGTAAAATAAGTGTTATCTCTCTTGTCGCGCTCAATGAACGTGTTCGTGAATGTTCTTGAACCTTCTCATGTCATTCGACTCGATCGTCCGTTGCCTGGCAATGGACGACGCAATCGTCTGTTGCCAGGCAGGTTTGAAAAGGATTACGTAAGGATGACGTACCCGGTACAAATTTGGCACCCGGTACAAATTTGGTGTGACACAGCCACAGGCGCGTTGAACCATTTTTTGTGACACACAATGATCAAGCGTCAAGTTAGGCGCGTTTTTTAACCCGAGCGCTTGCAGTGTGGCCTTAGCTAAGTGGGACCTTACGTTCTGCTGGTGCAACCAGCTGCTGCTCTTTGTGTTTTTTCCTAGCCTCAGCACTTATTAGGAAACACCACTTCCCTGTATTCAGCTGGCTGCTTGGTTGCCATGGCGATATAATGTTAACTGTTCTACTCCAACTGTCACTGTCCAAGGTTAACAGTTAGTTAGCTATGCTAACCTGCTAATCCCACTTAATGGCTAGCAGATAACATAATGTAAATCAAGTGTAGTTTTCTGAGATAAGGCTTCTTGGGCAAGTGTCCTTGGCCTGTGATCAGGCTTACCTTGGTTAAGTCCAGTTTTTTTTTTTGATTTAACTCCTGTTGTAGGCTAGTCACCCAGTCAGTTCTCCTTCAGTTATCTTCAGGTTTCTTTAAGATGTCCCTTTTCTTTTCTTTTGTTGTAATCCACATAAAAATCCAGGAAAAGTATCTGAAGTGGTTTCTTATTACTTCCTATCCTGCATTCACATTTAGTGTTTCTGTTGTACTCACTTTTAGGCTAATTTATCATATTTTAACAGGAGCTCATCATAGATCTGACTGCATACCACTCTCTTTCTCATATTGTCTCTTTCTTTCTTTCTTTCTTTCTTTCTTTCTTTCTTTCTTTCTTTCTCCAGGTATCTGTTTGCACTCCAGATAAAGCATGATTTGGCGTGCGGTCGCCTCATCTGCAACGACACCAGCGCAGCTCTCATGGTGTCCCACATCATCCAATGTAAACGCACGCACGCACACACACCTTTTCATGTCGGTTTCCCCCACTACATCTTTCTGCTGCCTTGCATTTGTTCTGGTCCTGGCACCTTTTCTACTTGTCTTTCCATTCATTTTATGTTTCATTCATATTTCTCTATCTTTTCAAAATGTTCTATCTATCTCCCTGACTATAGATCAGACTCCACCCCTAACTCTCACTGACTCCGCCCCCCAATTCCCTCTCTCTGAATCCACTGCCTAAAGTAAAGGCCACACTGCACGTCTTTTTCGGGGTAAAAAACGTGCATAACGCGCCTAACTTGACGCTTGACACGTGCGTATGCCGCGTCTAACGCCTCTAACGCGCCGCTTTAACGCGTGTATTGCGTCTACGCGCCTAGGCCAATGGTTCCCTATGCAAAAATGCCGATTTTCAACGCCAACGCGGGTGCAGTGTGGCCTTACCTTAACTCTTTCTCTCTGCCCCCCCTGCACCCATTACATATATACTGACTCCTGACTCCACCTGCACTATATTTGACTCCTTCTGACTGTCTCTGGCTCTTCCCCCTCTCCAGCTGAGATCGGGGACTTTGACGAGACCCAGAGCTGGCAGCACCTGCTGCACAACAAGTACCTGCCCGACCAGGACGCCCTCAGGGACAAGATAACCGACTGCCACCGCAAGCATGTGTGAGTAAACGTGGAGACATGCGTAAATACACACACACGCATAGATGATGTACACACACGCACATATGGCGTACACACAAACACACACACAAACACATGACGCACACACACAAAGTACAAACACACACATGATGTACACATGCATGACACATTGCACACGCACACGCAATGAAGTACACACACACACATGACCTGCACACGCACGCACGTACATGCACGCACACACACATCCATGATGCGCAGGCTCAAACACACACTCATGACGTGCAGGCTCAAACACACACTCATGACGTGCTGGCACACACACACTCACGACGAGCAGGCACACACACACACACTCATGACGAGCAGGCACACACACACTCATGACGCACACACACACTCATGACATGCACGCACACACACCCATGATGCGCAGGCTCAAACACACACTCATGACGCGCAGGCACACACACTCATGAAGGGCAGGCACACACACACTCATGACGCGCACGCACACACACAAACACCCTCGTGACACGCACACATACACTCATGACGCACACACACATACTCGACGTGCACACACAAAATCATGACGTACATGCAAATGCGCACACACACACACATTACGTACACACACACACTCCTGACGTGCACACGAGGAATGCCTACATTGTAATATGATGTCTGGTGCAGGTGCAATAAATCACTATTTGAAAGGTTGAATACCTTTACATGGATTTTCTATGTCACAGCAGTTCAGTTCTTGGCTTATTGGGGGGCTTGGTTAGGGTTAACGTAACGTGATAGTAAGAGACACACACACACACACACACACACACACACACACACACACACACACACACACACACACACACACCATCGTACAGCGATGACAAGCCACATGTAGTCTTACGCTACACACATCTCCGCCCCCCCGTTGTTCCTTTTTTCCCCCAGACCGTCTCCTGTAGAATGCCACGCCCCCCCCTACAGCTGGAGGACTGTAAACCCTTGACCCCCCCCCCCGCCCTTGAAGAGAAAAAATAAACAACCAGAATAGTGTTCTAAAAATATATATATATAATGCAATTTTTGTTGGGATTTCACAATTTCCTAATTGATTTAACAAAACAAATTGGATGGGTGTTTATCTCGTGGCCCTGCGGTCTTCGGTGAGGGTTTCAGTTTGCAGTAATATACAATATTTCAATAACTTTCAAAACTTTAGTTTTTGTACCTGATTGAAGTATGTTTTCTTTCCCAACGAGAGTTTTGTACTTTGTACACGGTACGGTTCATAGTTAAGGGGAAAATTAAAAAAAAACTGCTTGTTTGTCAACATTGGAGAATGGCCGTAAATCAGCAGCAATGAAAACATCAATAAACTTGGTGATGGCATTTGCATTTCTGAATTCCCATACAGGGGTTGTTGGAATAGTGTCATGAGCTGGGTTTGCACAGCACTGTGGCTGCGCTGGATTTAGGAGTCCGAGGTAGGAAACACATATAATATAAATAACAATAATCGGGTTAAATAACTTCACATGGTGTGTCTGGTGTGTTTCCAGTATTCGTAGTGTTGATCAGCAGAGATAGTCCGCCAAGACGTTGAGGTTGCTTAGCAACCAGAGACGCTGTCCATGCAAGTCATTGGAGCGTTCCCTCTTTGTCATAACTATCAAACCAAACATCCTTCACATTCACCGAGCGAACATTATGAAAGTAAAATGCACATTTCTCGCTAAAAATGTTTACATAAACGCTTTTAACGGCGTAACTATGTTACTATTTCCACCAAGAATAAAGAAAGATGTCCGCCACATGCTTCTGTGCAAGAATCACTACTCTCTGCCAGTGACGTCGGGTCAAGCTCCACGCTGATTGGCTATCGCGGCTAAGCGTCACGCGTAGGCGCGTCAAAAGTTAATTTTTTTGAACTTTTTGCGTTGGTGCGTTGGTGCTTTTACGTGCGTCATTACGTGCATATGCCGCGTCTAACGCCACTAACACGCCGCTTTAACGCGTGTAATGCGTCTACGCGCCTAGGCCAATGGTTCCCGGTGCAAAAATGCGGATTTTCAACGCCAACGCGGGTGCAGTGTGGCCTTACCTTAACTCTTTCTCTCTGCCCCCCCTGCACCCATTACATATATACTGACTCCTGACTCCACCTGCACTATATTTGACTCCTTCTGACTGTTGTTGGAATAGTGTCGTGAGCTGGGTTTGCACAGCTCGTTTTTTTACACCTGGATGGTGCCTTTTCAAATGCGTGTGCTAAGGATGTGCATTTCTGGCAAAAATACTATTCAATATTCGCTGAGAAGTATTTGAATAATATTTGAAAATCGGTCAATGAAGAACCCCCAACGCACGCACGCACCTCGGATACACGCACACACAATGACACAGGGAGAGGCTTTTATGATTTGTATGAAATCAATCTGTTTATTTCAACAACTGCGCCATCAACATTCAACATCAAAATTATTTCAACTTGGGCTTACGCAGATAGACCTACATGCGCCGTAAACGGATCGTGAGGGTACGGAGACGGCAAGGGCTGTGATTGGTTCATTTACGGAGTCACTTTTCCAGTTTGACTTTGCACCTTAATTACTTTGTACATTGTTTACTTTGCCAATAAAACACCAAATAAGATTTGAAAAGCTTTGGAAGTTTATTTACAACATTGCTTACATGGTTTGTAGTCAACCTATAAGATAGATCGGGCGGCGAATTGCATTGCGTATCCAATATCCCAATGGAGAGCTGCTGAGGGGTCTCCGTAGTTACGGAGTCGGATTACAGAGTCGGAGTAGTATACTTTGGCTAAACGGTCCGGGTGGAATTCCGACTTTAAGTTTTAAATCGCGCATCGCAAAACAAGCCTTTTCATTCACCTTATTAACACTATGTACGCCACATTTACATACCGCGGTGCGTAAGTCCCTGCACCGTGACGGTTCGGTACAAATACGTGTACCGTTACACCCCTTATATATATATATATATATACATATATATATATATATATATATATTAGTGCTGTCAAAATGAACGCGTTAATTTTGGAGATTAATTTAAATTTGCAACGCGTTAAAAAAAATTAACGCTGTTAACGCAGTTTTGCCACTTCCTGTGGCAGCTGAATCATAACCTCTGTTTGCGTGTGCAGCCAAACTACACAAAGCAAGCCGCCTCAGGGCTCCAGAGTGCGCCTAATTTGGGCGCACATGCGCCTAGAATTCGGGGCAGTGCGACCAAATATTTTATTTGGGCGCACCGGTGCGACTGAAAATGTATCTGGTATAATTATTATGATTAATTTTTTTACAGAGCAGTCTATTCATAATATTGTAATAACCACGGTAGAGGCAGTGAATGAAGTATTGATTAGACAGCGATTTATTAGACACCTAATAAACCGTTGGAACACGCAAGACCGGTAACAATAGAAACGCCGGTAAACAAACCTGCGAAGCCCAATCCAGGGGCCTGTACTACGAAGCTCGATTAGAGGGTTAGCGAGGTATGTTGAGCTGAAAGCCTGGGTTAGCTGTACCATGAAAGTCGATCTCTTTAAGCGTCGCTGTATCACCATGGTGACTTACGCTCGCAACCAAACCTGGTCAGGAGCAGCTTTTCAGCGAGTCTACCCGGAGATCGGCTACTTATATCGGCATGCGCAGCTTCCTAGCCCCTCCTCCGATAATGGCGTCACCATTTGTGGGTGTTGGACCTCGGCGCACTTATCGTACAGGCGTCTCTCCGGAGACAGAGGGTTTTTCGGGACAGAACCGATCCCTTGGCATTGTCTGACGATATTCATTATGAGAGATAGAGATTCGGCATTTATTTAATGGTCAAGATATTATTAATCAATGGCGTAAATATCGACGGTGCAACCGGTGCAGCTGCCCGAATTCAACTACCATAGAAGTATCATCTCAGAGCAAAAACACCCTGCCCTGCACGGCCCACAGTATGCAAAGAACAGTCACAGTTTCCCATCAGGACAGTGGGTTTGAAAGTGTTCTGGCACTTCAAGCATAGTCCATCAAACGCCCAGGAATTAAATGAGCAGCAACTTGCACACGGACATAAGCAAGAATCTCTTGCTCAGGACGTTGCAACAAGATGCAATTCCACCCTGGAGATGGTCAAGCGGAACCGGAGAAACAAGTCTCCACTGACCACTACACTGGCGCAGCAAAATAGCAAGGTTGCCATGGTGACTGAACAAGAGCTTGCCAAACTGCAAAAGCTTGAGGAACTACTTCAACCCGCCAGGTAAGTTATTTATTTATTTTTTGTGTGAGTATTTTTTTCTGTGTTATACAAATTGACTGACATGTTTAAAACATATTTTGCTTTCCATTGCAGATATATCACTGAACTGCTGGGGGGGAGCAGTATGTCTCTTGTTCTGTAGTGTTGCCAGCCTACCGTCACTTGGTCAAAGTTATGGAGCCTTCAGACAATGATCCAATCTACTTTGTGCGGTTCAAGAAGGTCTTTACCACAGACCTAACTCAGCGGAAGAACAGCACCAACCTCACCTGGCTGAAGATTGCTACTGCCCTTGACCCCAGGTTTAAAGACCTGAAGTGTCTCCCCAAAGAAGAAAGGAGTGAAGTGTGGGATTCAGTACGTGGCCAGGTGACACGACAACCACCTGCTGTGACAACAGAGGAACCATCACCAAAGAAGAGGAAGATGTCCATCTTCTTGCTTGGTTCGTCTGATACGTCGGATGAAGAAGAGTCCATAGAGCATTGTCTGGACTGGACCGCTACAAAGCAGAGCCCAAAATGGAGATGGAGGGGGGTTAACTACAATGGTGGTCACAGAGAGAAGAAGCACATACCAAGCTGGCACCCATTGCACGCAAGTACTTGTCAACCCCTGCAACCACAGTGCCTTGTGAGAGGTTGTTCTCGCTCTCTGGCCACATCGTTCAAAAGAAGCAAGCTTCTTTGTCCCCTGATAATGTAAACAGACTGGTGTGCCTCAGTAACTGACTGAGTGTAAAGAAGGACTAGCCAAATTGTCTCTATGGCGTGAACATTTTTCAACATTCAGAACTTTCAGCAGTATCTTTCCTTGTTCTTTTTTTACAATAACTCATGCACCTTTTTAAAATTCAACTGACATTAGTATGGAACACATTTTTGTTGTTAATATATTACTGGCCGTTCATATAAGGCATTATCGCCCTCTGTACTTTAACATAGGCATGGGTAGTTTTTATTTCTGTTAGCGCCGCAGATATAAGAGAGATGCCTTTAAAGCTGAGTCAATGTTGATGAATTTTTGGAACATTTGTATTCACAGGAGAGAAATTGTATTCAAAAATTCAAGAAAGCTATTAAAATAAAAAGAATTGAATCTAAATATACTTTATTTTTGTTGATTCTACACTAATTCCATGATTTTACTCAAGTAAATATCTGTTACAAGCTTCGGTCTTTAGTAGAAAAATGAGATCAATTGAGATTAATTTATTGATTAATTAATCTAGATTAATTAAAGAAAATGGACAAAAAAAACATCTATTGACAGCACTAATATATATATATATATATATATATATTGGGGGGAAAACAGAAGTCAGATCAGAGCGCAGTGGACAAGAAGGTTCGGACACGAGCACCCCTTGTGGCTTCAGTCCCGGTTGTCAACACCACCGCCAACACAGGAAAGAAGTTGCCAATTCAGACAGAAACAAGGAAGTTATCTCCAGTGTTTGGAGGACACATAAACCTTGTGGTGGTTTTGTTGTTTTGGAACCCTCAATGCTATCCGCCATGTCTGCCGGCGTCAAATTTTTGTTCCTTAAACCTTAAAGGGTTCACCCGGTTTCTTAAATGGCTCATGTCATGCCACCAGGTGTGGGTGTGATTAGCTGATGCAAGCCATTTGGCACAAGGAATGTTTTTCATAGTGACATCACAAGTGGGCGTGTCCTCCCAGATGTATGAAGGATTGATGAGCAAAGTTTGAGCAACGTCCACTGGGTAGGCTGGTAGATTGATCTATCCAGCATACATCTAGGTGGACACGGCAACTTTTGATGTCACTATGAAAATCATTCCTTCCCAACGGTTTCTACTAGTTTATCACACCTACACCTGGTGGCATGACATGAGCCCTTTAAGACCGCAGGTTAATTGTTGATATCGTCTATGTTGATGTAAATCAGCCGTGAATCTTTGTTCAGCTCTCCTGATCTCGTGGTTTAGACACGCTGGGCAGTTGTCTCTCACTAACCCATCCTTTAAAACATTTAGGGCATTTAGCATTAGAAGGACGCTTTTATCCAAAGCGACTTACTATAAATACATTTGTCAGAAGAAAGAGAAACGACAATATATCGCTGTCGGTACAATAAGGATGTTCATAGAACCAAGTGCCAAGCACTAACAATCGCCAGGTTAACCCATTCCCTGTATACAACAAAGATAGCTAAGATAAGACATTACACAATGCTAAGTACTATTTTTAAGTGCCAGGACGTGCATCATACTATAAGTGTAAGAAGTTGTTTTTTTAGGGGGGGGGGGGGGGGTGGTAAGGGAAGAGGCTATGTAGAGTCCAGGTGAATTCTGAACAAGTGTGTCTTGAGTCTCTGGTGGAAGCTGGTGAGCGTCTCTGCAGTCTTGACATCGGCAGGGAGCTCGTTCCACCATAATAAAAAATTGTGTGGAGCAACTCTCAGAGCTGTATCTTTTTTTTCTAACTCTGGAAGAACATATGAACTGCCCTGGCTAGGTCGATTTCTCCAATAGTGCCCATGAAACAACATATCCACAAGTTTGGATTCTGTGTTTACGGACACAGGACTTAGAGACTGAGGTGCAGGGACAGTGGCTGTGTTGTCGGCAGTTTGAGGATTCTCAAGTTCAGAGCATATCAATAATTTGCGAGTGAAGGTATAGGAGGGAGTGTTCGTTACACTGATTGGAACCCAGCACAATACTGCTGTGTCTCCAATCCACTGTGTGCTCACACACATGGCGACTGAGACAGAGAGGCGGGAAGTAAGGACTCTTGAATGTTAAGTGTCCTGGTCGTGAGCCGGTGGTGGTTTCTGAATTGCATTGTGGATTTTGCCTGTTTCAATGGATTAGCTCAGTGGGGGAAAAAGTGAAATCTGTGTTCTGTCGATGGCCTCGTGTGCATTCATACAACCGGGAACTGTAACTGATTGAAATGTTGGTCTGCACTCAGAATTCAGAATGCTCAAACCATCCAAAACACTGCTCCTATGCCCCCTCAGGATTGTAACCACACGTCGTAGTCTCCGTCTATGAGGATGAGCAGTGGCGTTTAACACAGAATCTAAAGTTCAGTTTGGGGGCACTATTGGACAAAAATGCCTAGTTTGTGTGCAGTTATACCAGATTATTTGTTATTAGTTGTGTTTCAGCTATGGGAGCTGTTCCACACCCGTTAGGATGATAATGGATGTCAACATCAAGCTGACACTAATCATTTGCGATGAGAGTTCACCTAGACTCTGCATAGCCACCCCCTCCCACCCCTCACACACTTGTTGTACATTGTACGTCCTGGCCCTTAACGTTCGCACTTATTGTATGTCGTCGTACTTAGTTTTAGTACTTAGTTGTGTAGCGTCTTATCCTAGCTATCGTTGTTGTATACAGTGATTGGGTTACGACAGCGATATATTGTTGTTCTCCTTCTTCTTACAAACATACTTATTACTAAGTATGAAATGGTTGAGATAATCAACAGCAACCAGCCGCCCGTAGGGAGGTGTGGGCAGTGTTGTGGTTCCACCTGCCAACATTCGAGGGTTTTGCAGACGCTGGAGCACTCCATCTCTCTAATGGTGTCGCTCTAACCTTCCAGGTGTCCCAGTATGTCTCTGTGTGTTTGGTACTGTTAACACAGATCAGATCCGCTCACACATTGCGTTGATCTACGAACTAGCATCTGTAAAACCTTCTCCATCATTAGAAATACCTTGATATGGTCTTGACTATGCCAGTAAACACAATCCTTATTGCGTCCGTCCCCGCACACGGTTTTAACAATGTGTTCATTCAAGATACCACACACACACATCGTTCTTCAGACTCATCGATTCGACTGATTAATCGATCAATGACACCCAGAGGAAGCGGTCACAATGTAATCACCCCTCACGTGACATTGGATTGGTTGTAAACTGTGTGACCAAACCGGGTGGGGTGGTCAGAGGAATGGATTCAGTTGATCGCCTGAGGGGATACCGTTGATCAATGGCCGTCCAAAGGAAACATCCCCATACTGCCTTTAACAAGTGGTCATAAACGGTAGACACCATTACACAAAGAGCTTTGTTGTTCAGAGCAACCAATTGATTGACCAATCGCTGATCAATGAGAGATTTAGGGCGCCCCGGTTGCTCACCGGGTAGAGTGCGGATCATTAAGGGTCAGTCCTGACCGCAGCGGCCAGGTTCGATTCCTGCCCGAGGTCCGTTGCTGAATGTCCTCCCCTCTGTCCATACCCTCCTGTCTATCTCACTCTATCATAAAGAATAGAAATGCAAAAATAAATCTTAAAAAACTAAAAACAAAAATATATATTATCAATGGATATGCTCCCTCAACCAGCGGCCAGACGCCGGCTGAGTCGGACTACCAGCTGCTGGAGATCGCCCGTCGCCTGGAGATGTTCGGCATCCGGCAACACCCGGCCAAGGACCGCGAGGGCACCAAGCTCAGCCTGGCGGTGGCCCACACCGGAGTGCTGGTGTTTCAGGTGCGGAGGGGGTGTGTGTGTGTTTGTGTGTGTGACCTCGTTCACCTGGCGGCCATCTTGGTATTTTTGGATGGAGGAAGGCTTGTAGAATCTTCTGGGAAACCATGATTACTCAAAAGGGTTTTGGTTTTTGGTGGTGTTAAGAATGCATTTCCAGTGAGTTGTCGTGGTCACACTTAAAGATATTAGAAGGTGTCCCCAGCCGACAAACCAATATGGCTGCGAGGTGAATACGGTTTGTGGTCACACTGTTATTTCGGGCTGGATGGTGATGTGGTTACGGCTCTTTGTTTCTCAGACAGAAGGTTTTGGGTTTGATCCCCACTGTCGACTGTTATCACCTTTGAGCCCCTCACCCTGATCCTGTACGATGGGTTTCTGTTTTGCATCAGAAAATGGATAAAAATCTATTTCCATGCTAATTATCCGAGAGGAACCCTCCAGTAATCCAGTTGTTTAGATGTTGGGGTTCATGTTCTGCCCCTATGTCTGTACAGGGCTACACTAGGATCAACGCCTTCAACTGGTCAAAGATCCGCAAGCTGAGCTTCAAGCGCAAGAGGTTCCTCATCAAGCTGCGGTCGGACCCCGCTGTGAGTCCGCGCCTCCTTCTGTTCCCTCCCTTCCTGTTTCTTCACATTCATGCTGCTATTTGTTTATGGGCGGTATGTGTCGCAGGAGGTAAAGTGGGTTGGCTGGTAACCTGAAGGTTACTAGTTCAATCCCCGGATCCTCCTTGCTGAGTGTCGAGGTGTCCCTGAGCAAGTCGCCTCACCCTCACTGCTCCTGCGAGCTGGCTGTCACCCTGCATGGTTGACTCCCCCGTGTGTGAATGTGTGTATGAATGGGTGAATGTTAGGCAATATTATACAGCGCTTTGAGTGGACACTGGTTAGGAAAGAGCTGTATAAATGCATTCCATTTACCATTTTTACAGTACTTTGTATTTCTGACTTGAACCTTTGCCATTTATTTTTTGAATTGTATTTCCTTACTTCTCTGGCTGTGTGGTTGAGATTCGTCTTTCGGATTGATTGTTTTTGTTTTTACCGATTGCCGTCTCCGTCCGTTTGACAGTTTTTTGGAACAAACTCGTAAAGCTCAACGTTTCACTCCTTTCCTTTCCCTCCCTGTTCCCTCCGCTCCTCCCTCCATCTCTCCATTCCTCTCTCCTCCTCCCCTCCCTCCATCCCTCTTCCTCCATCTCTCCTTCTCCCTCCATCTCTCATCTCTCTGTCCTCCTCCCCTCCCTTCATCACTCCCTCCCACTCCCTTCCTTCCCTCTCTCCCTCATCTCTCCTTCTCCCTCCCTCCATCCCTCTGTCCTTCTCCCACCTCATCCCCCCCTAACCTTCTTCTATATCCACCTCCCCCACCCACGGGTGCCCCCTTGTCCCCCAGCAGCAGAGCAACCACCACGACACGCTGGAGTTCTCCATGGCGAGCCGGGACTGCTGCAAGGTGTTCTGGAAGGTGTGTGTGGAGCACCACGCCTTCTTCAGGCTCTTCGAGGAGCCCAAGCCCAAACCCAAGCCCGTCCTCTTCACCCGCGGATCCTCCTTCAGATTCAGGTACACACACACACACAATTGGACACTCGCGCACACTCGTGCACATTCTCACTCACTCACGCTCACTCGCACACTCTCTCTCACACACACCCGCACACTCACTCACACACACATGCACACACACACACACACACAAAAATAAGTGTATGTGTAACATACAACCGAAGGCGTAAACCGAGTTGTAGTGGGATGAGGTTTGTGTGTGTGTGTGTGTGTGTTTTGTCTGCACTTGTTTCTCTCGTTTTAGTCTTTTTGTTTGTTTGTTTTTGACGCACGCTTCTATGGGCTGATATAGGTCCTATTGAGAGGACTCAAGGAGTCGTAGTGCTGTACAACCCTCAATGAACGTGAATATACCAGAACCTAGGCAATTAGAACTTTGTTTTGACATGCAGCATTATCTCACATGGTAACAATATCTCCCCATAATGAAAAATCATTTCATTCATGATATAGAACTCTTATTACAAGATAATTGCAGTGAATCCTATTTAATGCATTGTGACTTTTCTGTCATTTAAACACATCATTCTCCGTTCATTTGAACTCATGTTTACTCCTTTCCCTAATAATATTTTGTCTGTGTTGTGTTTTATTTCTCTCAATGTCCTTTTTCCCTTGTGGTTTCAGCGGTCGGACCCAGAAGCAGATCATTGAATATGTGAAGGACTCGGAGTTCAAGAAGATCCCGTTTGAAAGGTGAAGTGGTGTCAGCGGTGGTGAAGCCCGTATTAAACCAGAGCTCAGCGTCTGTCTGGAAATCTTAACACAGAAATGGGACAGGGACAAAGTGACCAGAACAGTATCTAAAAATGTTTTGAATTCATCATTTTAGTAGGCAACTTTCTCTGCCTCCGGATTGGTCGGTCGGTCAATTAACCCTTTTCTGATTGCATTTGTCTCCAGAAAGCACAGTAAGATCATGTCCGGCCTGACCTCGTCCTTCCGTTCCCAAGTGACAACAGAGGTACGTCGTTACACCATGCCCATCATCCAGTCATCCTCCACGTCCTCGACTGTTTATTAACTTAGTGACCGCCTCTCTTTACCCCCTGCTGTGCAGAGGGTCATGTCCATCCCCCTGGCGGACCAGACTGACACCTCCTCCTTCAGGGCGGACCACTGGGGCGACCCCAATGGACCCCCAGACACGGCCGTCCCCAACGGCTTCCTGGATGCCCCCGGCTCGGACCCGATGGCACGCTCGCGACAGACCCGCCTCCATGCGGCAGCGGTGGGCTCCGTTCCGGCGGGCGACCAGCACCTCCTCAACCCAGGTTCAGCGGGCAGGGCCAACAAAGGCAGCACCTCTTCCATCCCTTACATAGACTGCAGCGATGTAGACAGCGAGCAGGACGCGGCCCGGGGCCACCGGGTGGCGGCGGCCGCGGGGCCCCGGGGCCGAGGCCACGCACATGACAGCAATGGGGAGGAGGTTGGGTCTCCATATCGGCAGGGCAATAACGGTTTTGTGGGCTCGGGGAACAGCGGTGGGGTTCCGGGTCTGGGTCTGGGCCGGGGGTTGTTCGGTGTGGTGAACGGGTTTCACCACTCCAACCCGCAGGGGCTGCAGCTCGCGCAGCAGCAGCACAGGCAGGTTATGATGGGGCTGCAGGTGCAGCAGCAGCCACAAAGCATGCTGGATAACAGGGGCAGGTTGGTGGAGGGTTCACCGCAGGGCAGGTTCAACGTGAGCCAGGCGGGGCCAGGCCTGGACGAGGTGGAGCAGAGGTGTTTCCAGGGCCAGCCGCCCCTCCACAGCACCCTGCTGGAGGAGATCCTCCAGGGTCGCGGCGCGCTGGGCCGGGCCCATGCGGGGGGCCGTCCCCTGGGGACCGGGACCCAGAGCCAGTGCTCCAGCCCGGTGCTCAACAGCTTCCACCACAGGACCAACTCGCTGAGCTACGGCGATGGGGTGGTTAACAGCAACCAGCCGACCAACCCGCGCTGGGACGACGGTGGGCATTACTTTAGCAAGCGCCCGGGCGGGGCCGGGGCCGACCCCCCGCCTGCCCCGCCCCTCATGCCGCTCTCGCCGTCAGTGTTGGGACAGTACGGCAGCTACTCCCCCATCGTGGCCCACCGCACACCCGCCCACCTGGCGCAGCGGCCGCCCAACGACAATGGCGCCCGCAACCGCTCCGACACGGACCCCTTCATCCTGAGCTACGATTCAACCGCCCCGTCCCGCCAGCACGACTCGCTGGGCGCCGGCATCAGGGGCACGTCCACTCCCAACCCCGCGCCTGCCTCCGCCCCCACGGAGCGCCGGGGACTGGTCACCAACGGTAACCACTCACCGGCGAGCGCCAAGCTGATGGTCCCGGGGAAGGCCCGGCCCAACTCGGCGCAGCGGCTGTACGGGCGCCGGGGAAAGCCCGAGGGTGACGCCTCCGGCAACAACAACCACCACAAGAACAACCTGAACCAGCCGCCGGTGCAGATGATAGACGGGTCCACCAGCAGCGGCACGGACACCAGCGACACGGAGTCAGACACGGGCGTCGGCTGTGGCTACGGCCAGCCGCTGATGTACGGCAACCCAGCTGCCGTGCATTCTGGGAACGCCAACAATGCGGGGAAGGGGTCGCCGCTGAACCGGAGCAAGTTCTCCTTCGGGAGCCTCCTGCTGGAGGAAGGGGAGGGGGTTGAGGACGAAGAGGAGGAGGAGGGGTGTTATCGCTTCACCGAGGAGGAGGTCGGAGGGCGTGTCTTCAGCTGCTGAGGGGCTCAAGAGGCGCCCGGCGTGTGATGGCGGAGACGAGGCCTTGTGGGGGAAAATTTGATGGTTCTTGGACACAGTAACAGGGACGGAGAATTGTGTAGAGTCTTTTTTTGGAGTGCAAAGGACATTGTATTCATGGCAACTCTTAAACATGTTGGCCTTTCGAGCGACTCCGGGGCTTTGGGAACCTTAGAGGCCCACCCTACTTTGAGGTGAAAACAGGAGTCGGCGCCCCAGGACCTTTTAAAATGGTTCTCCAACCCACGGCTTCTGCTGCTGGTTCTATTGAGGACACAGGAAGAGCTGACTGGTCTGAGGTCAGCTTGGCTGTTAGAGGACGGTTGCGTTGGGCTGAGGAGATGAAAGGGCCAAAGGAAATCTGGTCCGGAGAACGTTTGTTTGAGGCACAGGAGTCTGTCTGTAGAGAAGAGCTTCTTTTTTTTTTTTTTTACAAAGTGCCATAACTTTGTTCTGTATGTACAGTAGTAGAGCTGAGTTAACTATATGGTGTCAGACGGTTTGCCGTGGGATTTGAAATGGTGTTTTGTTTGGAGTTGTGATACTGTGGGGATTCATGGATATGGTTGACTCAAGGAGTTCAACAGAGGGAATGCCATTGGTCAATAGGCCAGTAAATAGGTTGTGGGGTTCTGTCCGAAGTTGGTCTTCTGAACCGTTCTGAACCGTCAGACCACTGTGTGTTGTAGTGCGTGAGGTGAATCGTCATTTCTAATCTTGTATCTTTTGTATAATCTTTTGTTATTAAGTGGCTGTTTATTCAATAGAAAGAGACTCTATGTCCACAATGGCTTTGTCACATAGGTCTTGAGAGACATCTACCGCTGAACTAGATGCTCTGTGGGAAGAAGTTGATACGCCAGACTCGCTTTGTGTCGTAGTTTGTTGGATTTTCCTTCGAGGAATTCATTTATTGGATCGATTTACGTCCCGGTTCTAAGTTATTCCAACAAGGCGTGATGTTGCAGCTGCTGACCACTCTGCCTTCTCTCGTGGTCAGTGGAAGAGTTCCCTCTCCTCTTCCCTAGCACTTTTGAACCTTCATTCCTTGACACCGGGTGTAGGAATACACCGTGTTCCTGTCTTGTCCGGTGGTTTGGACGAAAACCTTTTCAACCAGAGAAAGCGAGCTTGTAAAGGCCCTGTTCCTGCCATTTGGGATCGGAAGAAATGTGTTGTCTCAGGCGCGGCTCTGTAGCATGGTGTTGACGTCCCAGCAGCCTCTGCTGGGGCGCTGGGTGTAGTAGTGTCGTGTGGTTGAGGTCGTTGGTGCCGGCTACTGTTCAGTCTTCGTTTTCCCGGTTGTTTCCACGCTCGCTCTCTCTACATAGCTCGCTCTCCCTCTCTCGCTCTGTTCTCACACTGAGAGAGACCATCAACAGGAATTGTTACCCCAGATGTCACAACTGCATCCCCGCAGCTCCTCTGTGTGGCTAGGACCAAACACACGCACACGCACACACCAAACCCGAACTCCCCCAGGCGTTCCATGGGTGCTGAGCATTTTGTTTTGCTTGACTTTCGCTTCTTCCATCCGCATTGCTGTCATTTGCCTCGGCTGCCTGCTGCCCACTGTCACGCTCGCGACCCACCGACGCGGGTCTGGGGCCGGGGGTTGGGGCCAGGGACTCCGGTCGAGTCTGGACCAGATTTCATTGAATTTGGGACAAGATTTGTTTGAATTTGGGACCAGACTGTTTTAGATCTTTTTATGGCGATGTGTTGAGTGAACTAGTGATAAAGGCCAACGTTGTTTCAAGCCCCACCCTTATATCTCTGATTCCTACAAAAAAGTGAATCTTGCACACATCATAATGCAGGAATTTCAGGATATCATTTTGTAGCAAGGTTTTGTACGATTTTCCACTTGTGATTCTTCAGCGTTTTCTTCAGCAGAATTACAAAATACCCTTCTTTATTGTGGAAGGCATATATGAGGATTTCTCTGAAAATATTTTCTACATTTTTATAGGGTGATTAATCACATGTCATACTTTTCTTGTGTCGTTTTACTATTTTTTAGAAAAATTCACAACTTTTCCTCCTTGAATAGACCGCACTGTCTGATAAACAAAATGTCGATTCAGCACGGTGCCTATTTGGAAACACTCACCTCCCCATTCTATGTATGGTGTTTATTTTATTTTGCTCCAAATCAATGTCTGACCCTTGAACTGCTGTCTCCTGTCCCTCTGTCACTGCTCTGTCACTGCTCTGTCACTGCTCTGTCACTGCTCTGTCACTGCTCTGTCACTGCTCTGTCACTGCTCGGTCACTGCTCTGTCACTGCTCTGTCACGTCTGTCTGGGTTTCCTCTCTCCCGCTGCTTCTTCCAACACGGCTGAAAATTGTTCCATGAGTTTTGAAAAATGCGTGGTGCAAAATATTCTTTCCCCACTTTTTATGTTTACCGTCAATTCCAAGGCATTTTCTGTAAAGCTTTGAAGTCCCAACACCATTTTGGATTGAGATGGGCTAACCCCGTTCTCACACCTCACAACACGATTTATTGTAATCTTTTACCCACGGAACCTCGTATTTTTCACAACCATGCCTTTTTGTCTCACTGTACACATGGACCGACCGGGGCGGACTCACAGCCAACATCTGAATAAAGTTTTAATATTAACCAGAATGTTCTAGGTGGGTGGGAGGATGTTGTATCAAGGCAAAGCAAAGTGTAGCTCAATCAGCGAAACTGAGCAGAATACGTTTATACAAACGTTTTCTGTGTGAAATCTGGCGTTTGGTGTCTGAAAGTGTGCATGTCGAATATTGCGAGAGGCGGGGACACCGTACTGTTGGTAGGCATGTGCGCGCACACGTGTTTGAGCATTGGCTTAGAGTCTGCCCCGAGTTCCTATTCACTGTCTGCTACCAAAAGCAAGGCCAGATATATGGTGTTTCTTAAAACTATGTACATATTACAACGAAGATTGTGAATTTCTTATTCAATTTCATATTGTTATTTGTATGGACGTTAATCAGAGATCTTTATCTAGATTAATTTGATAATATTTTCTGATAGTGTTTCAGCGATCCTAACTTTGTACAATGCTAAACAAGGTTTGATTGTATTTCTGACTGCTGGATTTTGTTATCTGTGTAGGGACGTGAAACAGGCAGAAGTGCTATTGAGATATATACATCTATATATAGATATATATAATGTTTTTTACGAGGTACATGCTAGTACAAATAGCACAGCGCAAGCTAACTTTATGCAACGTTTTAGATGTAGCGCGCTAACAATATACGTTTTAAAACCACCAATAACCACTGCAAACCTGGTACTTTTTACCTTTCCTGACACCCTTGCATTGTTAAATGTTGGAGAATTCTGCATGGCAATCTTATTTAGTGTTCTTTTATTCACAAATGTCCTTTTTCTAATCGAAACAATCTCCCGTTGAAACTCACCCCCTGAAGCACTGTTGACTTTGTAACACTGTACACTGTATCCCTCTGTCTACACCGCTCTGCTCTTTGTATCTCTGCAACGCACTCGCATCACTTGAACGGTCTCACCGTCCACGTCTTGAGTCTCTGCTGTGTTTTTATTTTTGTTTTGGAATGAGTTCTTCCCCCGGTGACCTCTCCTTAACCACCTGTAACCTGTGCTGCACTAGAGTCAATAAAATAAGGGCCTAAGCTCCAAGACAAGGGACTGTGTAGCTTTTGTGTAGACCAGAGAGAATATGTGCCGCACACACTCACAAGCACACCTACAGGCATGCACGCACACACTGTAGTCTGGCAAGAATATATGCCTTACACATGCATGCACATGCACTGACACACAGTGTAGACTAGAGAATATTTGCTTTACGCAAACATTCACACACGCACACTTAATCACACACAGCCACATGCTCAAACACAGCCACACTCTCAAACACAGCCACACGCTCAAACACAGCCACACTCATACTTGCACACCCCAATATACTCCTTTGTGACGTGCACCTAGAAAGTGAAAAGTGACTATTGTACACACACGTACGCCCCACACACGCGGCCAACACACAAGCACTCATGCCACGCACACGCACACACACACACACACACACACACACACACACACACACCTGTGCTTACTGTGTAGTAGTATATCATTTTGTAGTTTCAGTCTGTCAGTGATTGTGTTGTCATAGTGGCCCAGCCCTTATCGTGTTGTGGTTGTGTTTGTTGTTGTGGTGTTGTGTAGTCTTCATGGTAGTGGAAACTAGCTCCTGCTTTGTGTGTAGAGTAGATTGATTCGATGTGTTGCTGTTGTTTTTTATTTTGTGAACACTCGTTGGTCCCAGATCTGGACTGGTTGCCATGGTAACGCTCCAGTGTGGTCAGTGGACTCTCGGTGGGAAACACCCGGGCAAGTATGCTGGTCGAGTCGTAGCGCCGGGGAACTAGCTAGTCCCGCCTGTCGTAGTCTTTCCGTCCGTTTTTTTAGTAGTTCTCTAGTCGTAGTGGTCGTAGTTTGCAATCCTCCCGATCACATTTCCTTCTGGGGGGGGAATTGATCGTAAGATCATTGATTAACTTTGTGTTCATCAACAAGACATTTGATTGATTACGTAGACGACTTAATAACAATCTGTTACTTACTAATACATGACTAACACAATCAACCCATTCATGAACCGACCATTCTGTGTTTAGAAGTTGTACAATTCTGAAATGCATTCATATGTAACGACGAGGCAGTCATTAACGACTGTAATTCTTAGTTCATACTCATTATATGTATTTAAATGAACACTTATTCACACTTTATTTGAGCAGAGGTAGGAATAACCTTGCGTCTGATGTTATTCAAACATGGGATAGTGCGTTTATCATGAACTCTTCTTCTGACAAATGTACTTATTGTAAGTCGCTTTGGATAAAACCGTCTGCTAAATGCCCTAAATGTAAAGTCGACTACGCATGAATGCATTCTTGTTAAAACACGAAAGTCATTTTGGATCGTACCTCTGAGCTCTCTCAGCCCTTATCAAAGGTCATCCCTTAGTATTCATCATCTGAGATGTTCTGCTTGGTTTGAGATCCAGTCCTCAGTGTGTTCTTCCTCTCCTCTCCTTCCTCCAGACGGTCCCGGTTCCCCGGACCTCCCGACCACCACGCCCTCTCCCCAGACCCCTGTCTCCCCCGACGACGGCATGGTCACCGGGCAGACAGCCCTGACAGTTGCGGCTGCGGGGGTGGTGCCGCCCGTCGTACCCTTGACCACGGAGCTGTGCGTGAGTACGAGTCCCGTGGATCCACTGCCCTCACCGCTTACCAGCCCCCTGCTGATGGAGGCGGGCTACGTGCGCACGGACGACGAAGACGAGGCCAGGAGAAAGGTGGGTGTCTCCTGAGGGTGTGAGGTGGAGGTGGGGAGTTGAGAAGGTGGGGGTGAAGTGAGGGTGTGAGGTCGAGGTGGGGCGATAGAAAGGTTGGGGTCACCTGAGTGTGAGGGTTTGGGTTGGAGGTGGGGCGATGTTTCTAAAAGCACCTTACGGCTGGGTGTGAAGATGATGAATGGATGAATCAATCAACTTCTCCGGTGTACAGCAGAGAATGGGAGCTTTATCATACTCTTAAATGATGTACACAATTCTGCCGTGTGTCCATCTAGGATAATCTAACAATTCAGTTGGATGTTTGAAAAAGTTTATCAAGTTCATGGTTATAGATCAGTGCCATTGGTTATAGATTATACATTACTTATTTTGGGGATGTTATAGCCATAGATCTGTACTATTGGCAATGTTATAGATAATGGATTGGTACTATTGAGGACATTATAAATTATAGATCACTACTATCGTAGTTGTGATAGCCTATAGAGCATTGCTATTGGGGATGTTATAGATTATAGATTACTACTGAAGTGGATGTTATAGACTGTAGATCAGTGCTATTGGAGACGTTTTGAATGCTGGATGAAGAAGCAGAGAGTGATGTGTTTCTCTCTGTGTGTCCAGAAGTTCCCAACCGACAAAGCCTACTTCCTGGCCAAGGAGCTGCTGACCACCGAGCGCACCTACCTCAAAGACCTGCACGTCGTCACCACGGTGAGGAACACACAGGACCCCACCCTCCCTGCTACCTGCTGAGGTCATCGCACTATGTTCATTTAAGAACCCTCTCTTTAGGCTCCCAGTATCATTAATCTCTCTCTCTCTTCTCTCATTTTTTCTTTTTTTTTTCCCCCTGGTCTCTCTCTCCAGCTGTGTTGTTCTATGCTAATGCTTTGATGTGGTGGTAGGTTTGCGGTTGCTCTTTAAAGAACCAAACTCTCTGTGTTCCCTCTGTGGTACCTCACTCCGGTCAGTCTGCTTCACTATCTGACTCTCCGTCTGTTTCACTATTTGTCTGTCTTATTCTCTGCCAAATCTATCTGGCTCTATCTATCATATTCACTGTGTGTGTGCCCTACTCTCACATTCTGAGAAACAGCCGCCTGACTCTGGTGTGTGGGTTGAATTTATCACCCCACTGCCATGGTGTTATTGAACGTCTGTCCTTGGGGCTTCAAATGTGTGTGTGAGTGGTCCTGGTACAAACAAATGGCAGTGTGTGTGTTGTGAATTAATGTGTGTGGTAATCCCCTAAACACACACAGCTTTAAGTTAAAGCTGTCTAAACGTGTGTTTAACGTGTGTATTGACCCTGTGTCCGGCCGGTTCTCCCAGTCGTTCCAGGAGGCAGTGGGGAAGGAGGAGGTGCTGCCGGAGAACGTGAGGAACCTCCTTGCCGCCAACTATGAGCCGCTCCTCAAGTTCCACCAGGGCTTCCTCCGCGAGGTGGAGCAGCGGCTCGCTCAGTGGTCAGTGCCCTCAGACACACCTCTACCCTGTTACAACCTTAATAATGTTCTCAGTAAGGCCCTCAGACCTCGTCCCTGTTAGGACCTTAATGATCTCAGTAAGGCCCTCAGACCTCGTCCCTGTTAGGACCTTAAAGGTTGGGTATGGGATTTGCGAAACGGCAGCAGATTTTGAAAATACACAACTCAAATGGTCCTACCCACTGTCCTTCAACTCTGACTCTGACTCCACCCATTCCAAGTACATGGACGTGTAATCATGCACGAGCGAACACAGATGCGTGAGAGCGAACCATTAGCTAGTTAGCTAGCTCCAGTAGCTACCGCAGGATAACAACAAACAGAAGCTTGCTCTGGGTCACGAGCTTTAAGTACGTGCTTGAAGGGGTCACGCGGGGAGGGGGAGTGCAGTACAACAGCTTGATTGACGTACTTACTGTCCAATGCCACTCGGTGGGTCTGGAAATCATTGGCTGGAGTTTTTCGAGCCCTGGCCGTTCCATAGATGATTTTAGTTTTGGTTTAATTTTCATGTCAGTACTTCTAACTCAGTGGCTGTAAGTTGGTTATGATAAGGATTTCAAGTAATTTTGCAAAAATGGCCAAAAAAGAAAATTCCATACCCAACCTTTAATTTTGTTCACGTAGCGCGGGGTTCACTTCCTGTTTGTCGTGCAGTAAGGGACCAGAATCACTCATCAGTTTTGAGGTCATTTTTCCGACGAGTTGGTTGTCTTCTGTAATTGGAAATGAATTCTCTGGGGAGAACCTTGGTTCTCTTCACGTTGAAATTCATCATATCATTTTCAAATTATAATTGAATTTTGCAATTATAATTGACTTGTGAAATTATAATTTTATTATAATTGGGGGTCAAGCAGCGAAGCTGCGAGACAACCTATTGTTTTCGTACGTTTTCATGGGAGTCTATGGCAGCCCATAGAATGCCTTTGTGAAATCTGAGGTCGCTAGCTCATCAGCTTTAGCGCCACCATCAGGTGAAAGTTGGACATGCATTCATGTTCATAACTTTCGACCCATTCGTCCAATATTCACAAACAAGGGATCATTGGAAGCCTTGGTCCAAGCCATGATGGATTTTCCGCCATCTTGGTTTATGTCAAAAACCTTCAAAATGCATCTCCTATCACAAATGTTCTCCAATCATCTCGAAACTTGGCACACATGATCTTCAGGCCATGCTTGATAAAAACTTCGAAAAGATTTTTCAAATTCAAAACCGTTTGCCCGCTACAGCCAATACAATTTGAC
Source organism: Gadus chalcogrammus (assembly GCF_026213295.1). NCBI lineage: Eukaryota > Metazoa > Chordata > Actinopteri > Gadiformes > Gadidae > Gadus > Gadus chalcogrammus. Next base: position 24,799,201 of record NC_079415.1, on the reverse strand, counting down.
CGCCAAGTCGCCAAACAGGAAGTAAGCCAATATCTCAGCAGCACTTTGACATATCATAACCAACCTTGATACATAGACCCATGACATCATCATGGGGACACCCAGTGAATCTGGTTTGAACTCTAGGGGGCGCTGTTATTAATGTAGATGTGTTTTAACTCCTCTCTCTTCACATGAGTATATTTCAAACTTATTTTCAATGTCTGATGATACTATCAGACCTCCCCATATAGCTAGTATATTGTTTCTGTCAGAAATATCCGCGACAGCCAATCATATTCGACCGCGAAGCCGCCAAATAGGAAGTAAGCCAATTTCTCAGCAACCCTTTGACATATCATAACCAAACTTGATACATAGACCCATAACATCATCATGGGGACACTCAATGAATTTGGTGACCATTGACCTCTAGGGGGCGCTGTAATTAATGAAGACGTGTTTTAACTCCTCTCTCTTCACATGAGTACATTTCAAACTTATTTTCAATGTCTGATGATACTGTCAGACCTCCCCATATAGCTTATAAATTATTTCTCATGGCAACATCAGAACTTGGCCGCCATGTTGAAAGTTGTCAAAATCAGTTGTACATTTTCCACAGGCCACAGATTATGTCCAATCTTCATGAACCTTGGCATATATGATCTTCAAACCAAGCTGAACAAATTTGTCAAACAGCTTTCTCAAATTCAAAACCGTTTGGTCGTGACAGCCAATCTAACTTGACGGCAAAGCAGCCAGACGGGAAATAAGCCTGTTCTCAGCACTTCTTTAACATATCATAGCCAAACTTGGTATCTAGACTCATGACATCATTCTGGGGACATCCAAACTATTTGCTGACCTTTGACCTCAGGGCCACGTCAAACAGGAAGTGAGCTCATATCTCTGCAAGGCCTTCATGCATCCAAACCAAACTTGGCTCATAGTCTTATGACCCTATCCTGATGATGCCCAAATAATTTGGTGTGATTTGACTTTTAGGGGTGGGTTGTTAGCAGCAAGTCCATTCCAGCACTTAGAAAGCAACTTCAATGTATTTTCATTGTGATACACATTTGCCAATAACTTTTATTGTCAGTAAAATCTAATCATATGTATTTTATCATGGTCATCATATACTGTGTTATATAAAACTGATAACATATCAATCTGACATACAGCATACAATCAGAACACTACTTCATTTATTTCAATGTTAGTTGCGCTGAACAGCGCTCATTAATGGGTAGACACTGCACTCATGTGGCGACAAGCGGTACTTAATGTATAATGCAACAATGACTATTTACCATTCCGCCCACTTACAATATAAACTGCAATTCCCACTGGATTAGATGCTTCACGAACCACCTCCAGAACGGATGCTTGTTTACATTGTGTCTCTTTTTGGGATACTGTTCCGAATACCCCTATGTATTTGTGAAATTTGTCAGGCAGACTGTATTGCGCCCTTACCTCTAGGTGGGGTCATTTTCCCATTTGGTAAACATTGACGCGTACTCTCATAATGCTCATCCCACCGGCTGTTGGTATTACCGATTACCGAGACGGTCGTCATGTAGCCACCTAGCCGATTACGTCCGTCCAGCAAAATTAGTTTATCAAGTCCCATTATGCTTGACCCCCACATTGCTGCTTGTTAGGGGTCCAATCCCTATTGTTTTTGTAGTGTTTATTATACTTACCTCCTTCAAAGTGGTACCACAGCCCAAACCGTAAATGGTGCAGACACGCCAATTGCATGACTAGATCCAGGTCTGTGCGGACTACGCAAACGACAAAATCCAGACCTGCCGGTCACTAGATGGCGCTATACCAAGGAAAACTTGTTTGGAGCTATAACTCCCACACGAACCTCCCGCAGTCAAAAACGTTATACCCACAGATTCACTGGAGTCTGCTGCATCTTTTGGCATAGGCCATGCCCATTTTCGTCTCTGAATTTCTTTCGCAAAATGGCGAAAACCGCTAAACTGTTTTTTCGCTATTCCTCCCACATTTCGTGCCCGATCGACACCAAACTTTGCACACGACATCTTCAGACGCACACAAAAAAAGAAATTGTAACACTTTTTTGATCCGACCGTCGACAACGAAACGGTAGCGTTTTGAATATTTGTTTATTGGCTATGTTACACGTGAAAAAATCATACGTCCCAAAAAATCCAAAATTAGACATCGGATCGAGTCCAAGTTTTACACACATGTTGGTGCTACCCTTAATGTCGTTCGAAAAAAAATTCGGAAATATTCGCCATTAGGGGGCGCAATAAACGAGGAAATTGTATATCTTCTACAAAACTTCGCCATTAGGGGGCGCCATAAACGAGGAAATAGTTTATCTCCTAATTGGCCAAAGGAATGTTCTGAAAACGCGTTTAGGGATATAACTCCCACACCGAACCTCCCACAATCAAAACCTTTATATCCACAGGTTCACGGTAGCGTTTTGAATACATGCTTCGCGTTGTGCCGGCGAAATGCACATCGCTTGGACCCCTGGATAACTGCTTGCAGTTCTAGTTAGGGATCCAAGCCAACAGGTTTGATCCCTATTGTTTTTGTAGTGTTTTTTATACTTACCCCCCCAAAAGTGGTACCACAGCCCAAACAGTAAATGGTGCACACACGCCAATTGCATGACTAGATCCAGATCTGTTCGGACTACGCAGACGACAAAATCCAGACATGCCGGTCACTAGGTGGCGCTATACCAAGGAAAAACGCGTTTGGGGCTATAACTCCCACACCGAACCTCTCACAGTCAAAACCTTTATATCCACAGGTTCACGGTAGCGTTTTGAATACATGCTTCGCGAAATGCACATCGCTTGGACCCCTGGATAACTGCTTGCAGTTCTAGTTTAATTTTGAAATTATAATTTAATTGGGTCTTATCTTTTTTCAACGAGGGTCTCTACACCAGCTTCAATGCAGAGGATGTCTTAAGGTTCTTACTACACAGAATTGTAAACGGTGTAAATGAAGCCAAAGGTAGTTGGGGCTGTACTGCAGCACTGTAACTCCTGTCTGTGAACACAGAAGGTGGCTCTAGATCGGCTTGTTTTGATCGTGGCCTCGAGACGATTTGGGAGAAACCAGGAGCGATTCCCAGAATAAAGACTGTGGTTCTCATCAGGTTCTGTGACTCAACTCTTTTCTTAAAAATATATCCAACATAGATCGAGGCAAAAACCAGCTGCTGGACATCTGGGCTATGGTTCTCAGCCTGGAGGAACATCGGGTTATTTTGAAGAAGTTGCCTTTGTTCCTTTACTTTCAGTCGTAACGGTGGTGATCTTTTGGCTTGTCACTCTTCAACTGATCGAAATTCAGTCGGCATTTAGTTGATGCAGAATCATTAAAGGATGAATAAACCAAAAGATTATCTTTTCATTCACACACACACAATTTGTCAGTGGTTTAAAAGGAAAGGTATATCTATAGTTGCTGGCCTTTGGCTGAGAAATACATGACCTACCATGACTCCAGAAGGATGGTCCGTCGGTTGGTTGGTGTGTCTGACGTGCGACTAGCCGGAGAGCCGCTCTAAGCTAACCTGCAGTGAGCATCATTTCAAAGCTGTCCTTCACACAGTTGGACAGAAGGCTCGCAGTTTCTGTGAAGAAGAATTTGCCTTCAGACTGACTTTGGGAAAATTGCTGAAGTAGAAGAGGACAGCACACTAATCCTGCTGCTGTCTTTGAATATCTGTCCAATTACAGTAAAATAAGAACGTTCATGTAGGGGGATTCTTCAAATCCAAATATCTTTCACCAGCTGGGTAAACGTACAGAATCAGATGTGTATCCATGGAAACGTCTGAGCTCGGACAGAGAGCCAACGGTAAAGGGTTTTGTTGTTCTCTTCTCTGCCAGGCTTGGTAATGGAGCCTGGATGGGTCATCTCTGTCTCTCTCTCTCCCTCCTTCACCCTCTGTCTGAAGAGAGGGCAATACAAGAGAAAGAAACATTAATTAACGTGTGTTAGTTCCACAAATGAAAGGTGTTTCAGTCTCTTTTGGTTCTTGTGTCCATGGTCTCTTAAAGCCTTTTTAATGAGACTGAATACAATCCCTGCTCATTATTCCCTCAGAAAACGATCCTGAGACACTTTCACACATAAACCCCATTAAAGCAAGACGGCGTAACACACACACACACTCTTTATGGGATGTCGTATTACTGTTATTGTTATTGAAGAAAACTTAACGGTTTAGTTCTCTCAGGGACACACACACACACACACACACACACACACACACACACACACACACACACACACACACACACACACACACACACACACACCTCATAACGTTGCTATTGGACAATTGTAACAGTAACCTGCTCTTCTCTGACACCTTGTGCTGAATCTGGGGTACTGCAGGCTGACGCTCACAGAGACCATCATGTGTGTTTTTGTGTTCCTCTCTGACAGGGAGGGTCGCTCCAATGCCCACATTAAGGGAGACTACCAGAGGGTTGGAGACATTCTCCTCAAGAACATCCAGGGTCTGAAGGTAACTCCATAACTCTTTTTTTTATATTACATTCATGTAGTATTATGTATGCCCCTAACATTGAAAGCGTCTGACTTTAACATGTATGTAGGTATATACTTCATAAAATGGGTACCCCCCAGTGGGAATCGAATCCCTCATCCTAGCAGTGTTGATGCCTTGCCCTACCACTTAAGCTAGCCAGGGAATCGAACCCCTGACCTTGGCAGTATTAATGGGTTCTCTGCGTTTGTTTGTCTCTTACAGCAGTTGACGGTTCAACTCCAGAAGCACCCTGAGTGTCTGGTAGAGCTGGAGAGGGCCTGCAGGTGAGACACTGACCTCATTCCTCCTCTCCTGGTCATTTGAGTTTCTCTTCCCTTTAGTGTGCTGAAAATACATCACCACACATATCGTTTACCCAGCACTCTCCAAACCTTATCCTTCGTCTTCTCTATCCCTCGCCACTCTTCTGTCCATTCTCTATCCTCGCCTTATCGCCTTCTCTCTCTCTCTACCTCTTTCTCTCTCCATATCCATCCTATCTTCTTTGTGTTCATCTCTCTCTCTCCTCCCTGTCCCCATCTCCCGATCCTACCGTCTTTCTCCCTCCCCCTATCAAGTTTCTTCCACTTTCTCTCTCTCCCAATCTGTCTCAGTCTCTGTCTGTCTGGCTCACTTCCTCTAACTGTCTAAACCCTTTTCTCTCCCCCCTTCAATCTCCAATTCCTCCCTCTCTCATTCATCGCTCTCTCTCTCTCTCTTTTCCCTCTCCGTCTCACTGTCTCTGTCTCTCTCTGTCTCTTACTCAATCTCTCTCCTTCTGCATCTATCTCTCTCGGTCTACCTCACCTTCTCCCCCCCCCTCTCGCCCCCCCCCTCTCCCCCCCAGGTCGAATTGTCGCCTGGAGGCTGTGTGTGGGGACTTTGAATTGCAGAAGGCCTGCTACCTGCCCCTCAACGTCTTCCTGCTGCGCCCGCTGCACCGCCTGCTGCACTACAAGCTGCTGCTGGAGCGCCTCTGCAAGCACTACCCCCCTACCCACCAGGACTTCAGGGACTCCCGCGGTAGGTGGGGCTCTGGGGGGTGGGGGGGGGCGGGATCAGGTGTTGGGTCGGGCTGGGGGCCACTAGATTGGGAGGATGGGTGCCAGTAGATGAGGAGGATGGGTACCAGTAGATGGGTGCCACTAGATTGGGAGGATGGGTGCCAGTAGATGGGTGCCACTAGATTGGGAGAATTGGTGCCAGTAGATGGGGTGGATGGGTGCCAGTGAGCATCTATGGGTGTCAGTGGTGGGTCAGGTGGGTGTTGGGCCCATATTACTCTGCTACATCCGGCACGCACCCTAAAGCCCAGTTCAGACCAAAGATTCACCTTGCAACGGCTTGCAACGAGACGGTTTTAGAACGTCGCAGGGGCGGTGTGAACGGGTCGTTGCAAGCCGTTGCAAGGCGTCGCAAGGAGTTGCAAGGAGTCGCCAGAGATTGAACATGTCAAATCGCAAGGTCCAGTTTTAGAACGCGGCGATTTAACTATTTCTCTTCAGCCAATCACAGCACACAACAACTTGTACGTCACTGCCTTACTCCGTCCCAGTACCGTACTGTCCACTCCAGCATACAAATATCCGAAGATGGCAGACTTCTGGTCCGAGGAGAGGGAGGAGAATTTAATTTGCTTGCTGGAGGAGCAACCTGTCCTTTACGACGTTGGCAGTAAGGGGTATAGCAACAGGGACAGCAAGAATAAAGCATGTGGCGACATTGCAGTGGCACTTGGTGTGGTGTTTTAAAGCGTCTTAGAGTACCATATTAAGCGCTATATAAATTTCATTTATTATTATTATTAAGTTCAACTGGTGACCATTAGCCGAATGCGTCGTTTGTTGTCGTGGCTACGCCAGCTGTTGGAAATCGGGCCAGACACGTAGCTGTCCTTGCGAATGCCTCTTTGATTTGTCTTTCAATAAAATGTCAAAAACATTCCCATCTCATTCGTATTTGGAGTGTAATTGGAAGAAACTTGTCACGTAGAACCGTTTTAAGCCGAAATAAATGAAAAACGAATGCTTAAAATATGATACATTACGGGATTCGAACTCATACTATCGTGGGGGGGGATATTAATAAGGTCGGATTTCATTCCGTTGTACCGTGGACCCACATAGAAAATCTCAGCAACATTTTTTATAAATTCTTCGTGATAACACGAAAGGCAGCCAGATCAACTTGTGAACTTGCGTTCACAGTTGCTAGGGAAACCACCTACCGTTGCAGCGCGTTGCAGCCAGTGTGAACTGCCCAGTTTTAGAACGTCGCAGCCCGTCTCGTCGCAAGGCGTCGCAAGGAGTTGCGAGTTGCAAGGTGAATCTTTGGTCTGAACTGGGCTTTAGATCCGCCTGGATCCACGGTGCGACTTAAGGACCAGTGTGCGGCCCTTTTAGCCGCTCATGGACCTCTGGGTACAAGAAGGCCCTCAGTCCTCCAGAGACTGAGTCAGCGTGTTGCCCCAGCCCGGACCAGACTGCTGGGCTTGGAGGGCCACAGTGTGTGACGTCCTCAGTGCCCTGGTCTGGTGTCACCGCTCGCCGTTAACTGCCTGTCATAGTGATGCAGTTTACTGGAGCCTGTTGATGTCACCCTTTCAATTCAGTCTGAAGTATGAGGTTTTAGACCCCAAAATAAGTCGTGTCGCGGGGGCAGCAGCTCCAGCAGGGGGCCCCAGACTTCCCTTTCCCGGGCCATATTGACCAGCTCTGACGGGGTGATCCCGAGGCGTTCCCAGGCCAGTTTTGAGATATAATCTAGTCTCCACCTAGTCCTGGGTCTTCCCCGAGGTCCCCTCCCCACTGGTCGTGCCTGGAACACCTCCCTAGGGAGGCGCCCAGTGGGCATCCTTACCAGATGCCTGAACCACCTCAACTGACTCCTTTCTAAGCAGAGGAGCAGCGGCTCTAATCCAAGTTCCTAACGGATGGCGAAGCTTCTCACCCTATCCCTAAGGGAGACGCTAGCCACCCTCCTGAGAAAACCCAATGTGAATAAAGCGAATGCAATACCGCCCCGGCTGCTCAGATTCTCCGGCCAATCTCAAGCACCATCGTCCCCTCACGTCTGAAGATGTTATTTTAAATCTTTCTCTCTCTTTTATACTACCTCCCCCTCCGTCCACCTTTTCTCTCCCCCCCACTCCCCTCCTTCTCTCTAAAGCCGCCCTGGCTGATATCTCTGAGATGGTGCTCCAGCTGCAGGGGACAATGATGAAGATGGAGAACTTCCAGAAGCTTCTGGAGCTCAGGAAGGACCTCACGGGCATCGACAACCTGGCCATCCCCGGACGGGTGAGAAGGAGGGAGGGAGAGTGGGAGAGAGAAACAATGAATGAATCGGTCAGGACAGGAATACGATGAAATGACTAGATACAAATAATAAACTAAGGATGAGGGCATTAATAAATGTAACAAACAAAAAACGTATAGTGAACAATTAAAGTAGGATTAAAATGAAACAATGCCAATGTCGGATCATCTTCATGTTGGTTGCCTCCACTTACAACAGGAATGTTACATCCAAATAGTAACATCCAGAAACAATTGACCAGGTCCAATGTCCCTGGGCAGTGCTGATGTGTGGTTTGTTTGTGAGTAACAGCTGTCATGTTTGTCCAACAGGAGTTCATCAGGCTGGGATGTCTCAGCAAGCTCTCGGGAAAAGGTCTCCAGCAGAGGATGTTCTTCCTGGTATGATGTCACTTTACTCTTTCCTGAGTGGTCCAACCCTTCGATATAGCTTTGAGTTTATTTGGGGTGAAGTTCGGTTGTTCGTGTTATGTCTTATGTTTATCTCACGTCACCTTTCTATCAATCCTTCCCTCATCTCTGATCCATACCTCTGCTCCTCTCCTCTATTCAAACTTGCATTTAATTCATTTATCTTTCTATCCTTGTCTCCTTTGCCACTTGCTCTTTCTATCTTGAGTGGCATTTAATGTACGCACCTATTGTATGTTGTACGTCCTCGCAATTATTGTACGCACTTATTGTATGTTGTACGCCTGGCACTAAAAAAATAGTACTGTGTAGCGTCTTATCCTAGCTATCTTTGTTGTACACAGGGAATGGAATAACCTAGTGATTCTATGAACATCCTTACTGAACCGACAGCGATATATTGTTGTTTCACTATCGTCTGACAAATGTACTTATTGTAAGTCACTTTGGCTAAAAGTCGCTGCTAAATGCCCTGAATGTAAATGTAAATGTTTTTGATCTATCTATTTATCTTTATTTCTTTTTCCATTTTCCACGTTCTACCCGTCCTCCAGTTCTAAATGCCCCTGTGTTACAAGGTGGCTCTATGTGTTAAACCCTTCATGAACATCTTCCCTTCTCCTCTCCCAGTTCAGCGACTGTTTGGTGTACACCAGCCGTGGGATGACCAAAGCCAACCAGTTCAAAGTTCACGGACAGCTGCCTCTCTACGGCATGACGGTGACACACGCACGCGCACACGCACACGCACACACACACACACACACACACACACACGTGTATATATATAATGACACACACACACACACATGCAAAGGTCCCCTCAGAGCAGGGAATCTTTTGTCCTGGTTTTCCGATGTCCGTGAAAAGGTTGCATTTAAGCAATTTAAAAACCCAACCATCAGTAGGTTTTATGATTTTCCCGAGATTTACTGTTTTGAACATCTTATGTTTACCTCAAACTTCTCGTCTTGTTTACTGGGAGACATTTAATTACAGGAGGGTCTGCATTCCCATAGCAACATCTAGAACGTTCCATCATAATTTGTTGGTGCAGTCGACAAACCGAAAACTCTGCGGAAGGACTTTAGTGGCATTCAGAGTGTGTGTGTGTGTGTCTCACTCTTTCTCTGTGTCTGTCGCTCTCGCTCTCGCTCTCTCTCGCTCTCTCTCCTAGGTCAGAGAGAGTGAGGACGAGTGGAGGGTCCCTCACTCCTTCACCCTCTTTGGAGAGCGCCAGCCTGTGGTCGTAGCAGCGAGGTACACGCACGCACAACATGTAGAAACACCCCCACTCAAAAAAGCAGAGTAGCTAGTGATCAAATAATGCAATTAGTGAGGCTACGCATGATATACAACTAAACGCACACACTCGCACACATATTCACAGACACACACACAAAATCAACAGTTGCGTAACGAACAGGGAGAGCAAAAGGGTGGTGCGCACAAAAGAAAAGCACTGAAGACACGTCTGCTGAGTGAAGAGTGACAGCGTGGGGACTAGAGTGGGCTGTCATCCACATGAACAACATCTTACTGGAGGCTAAGAGCAAAAGCTGGGAGACTGGGATCGGGGTTGATCTCATGAAGTATGGATCTCTGCTCATGCTAAATCAATCTCGCCATGTGGCGTTATGTTGTGTGCATTACTAATTTCATTCATGACACCGTTGTTGATGTTGGACGTTTAATTGACGTTGCTGCGGATAAGCGTCTTTTTGACACTAACCTATCTTGAAGCATGGCGACCTCTCTGCCTCTTTCACTCTCTCATCTGGAATGGGTTTCACTTAATAGTGAATACTTAATAGGATTAATATTAGCCTGTTTTTCTCTGTCTATGTTTTGTTATCTTCTGTGCTTTTCTCTGCCTCTCTCTCTCTCTCTCTCTCTCTCTCTCTCTCTCTCTCTCTCTCTCTCTCTCTCTCTCTCTCTCTCTCTCTCTCTCTCTCTCTCTCTCTCTCTCTCTCTCTCTCTCTCTCTCTCTCTCTCTCTCTCTCTCTCTCTCTCTCTCTGATCTTAAACCGTGGTCTCTCGCCCCCCCCCTCTCTCTCTGGTCCTAACCGGTGGTCTCTCGCCCCAGCTCGGCAGCGGAGATGGAGCGCTGGCTGGAAGACATCAGGATGGCAGTGGACCTCGCCGAGCAGACCAGCGACCCCCAGTCTGACCTGCTATCCTCCAGCCTCACCGACAGTGAGTGTGTGTGTGTGTGTGTTAGTACGTGTGTGTGTGCGTGGTATTTCTTTGTCAAAATATGTTAAAAAGGCCTTGAAAACAACAACATAGGCAGTGTTGCCAGATTGGGACAGAATCCCTGGTGATTCTGGCAACACTGACCATTGGCCGAGTGGTTTGTGAGATTGTCATTGCGTGCGTGCTGCTGAATGACAAGGTGGTAACTATGAAACTCTTGTGTGATTAGGTAGCTCCTTACTGAAGTTAGCACTGTTCCTGAGCCTCTGACAGGTCAAATTACCTCTTGTAAACATGGTTTTATAACAGCAGCTGACGCCTTCCTGTTAGGGCGTTCTATAGATCCGCTCCCGGTACATTTGGGGTTGGAGTGGGGCTATATGGGTGCTACTACTTTTCCGCGAGCTTGCTTTTCCCGCCTGCTACAATAGTTTTCTATAAATTGTGGGAATCCCTAGTAAAGTATTTTCCCAGATTTGAAATCAAAGAGGAACCAAAAACAGCAAAATATAATCTATTTTTCTCTCTTATGACCGCCCCTCTATGCCCCTTTCCCATCAATACTTTCCCACGTCTCGTCCATCTCCCAATCCCCTATTTTTGCCTTTGTTTTTTATTTTTTATTAGTGAGTAGTTTATTAGTAGTTCTGAAATTCCCTCTCAAAAAGTATTGCGCCGTGCCTGTAATCCTTAGAACACATTGATAATAATAATAATATTATTTATGTAGCGCACTTCGAGGCCCTCAAATACACAACAACAATAAAAAAATCGATAGGATTAAAATGAAGTCACATGTGCAAATCGGTTCAAAACATCGGTAAATAAAGTGCTGTATTTAAACAAAACATCCCTCCTCCTCTCCTCCTCCTCTCCTCCCTCTCCCCTCTTCCCACCTCCTCCTCTCTCATCCCTCCTACTCCCCTTGTCCTGCAGAGCTCCAGGACGACGGCATCGGGGAGCAGGAGTCTGAGGAGGAGCTGGCGGGATCGCGCTCCTCCCTGGAGCGCCCGGGTCACCGTGGCAACACCACCGTACACGTGTGCTGGCACCGCAACACCAGCGTGTCCATGGTGGACTTCAGCGTCGCCGTGGAGGTGTGTGTGTGTGTGTGGATATGTAGTGTATTGTTTGTCGTTGTACGGGATGTTTAACACTTTAAACGCAAAGTAGGCAACAACGTTGGAGTCTAGCGGTGAGGATGCAGATTCTATCTGATTACCCTGCCCTTGCCGATAAGCTGCGGTGGCCTGTAAGGTGCCAGTAGGTACTTCCGAACACAAATTTTTAAAGATGTTCCGATACCATTTTTTTTCCTTCCCGATACCAATTCCGATTCATGAACTTGAGTATAGGCCGATACTTTGTTTATACCAATACAGCGTTGTAACTATTCATAGCACTTTTTCTTAATAAGGGGTTCTCTTACGATGACAGCAATGTATAGTCCGTTCCCTTACTGTCGACAATATTTTTTTCAGAACTAGATAGTTTACATTTATCATCTATAATTCTAATAATACATTTGTTTTCTTGTAGTTCAACGTGAGCATCCATGTTTTTCCAACTTGGTAGCTCGAGCGCACGTAGGTCGAAGATTGCGCTTTTTCCATTCCGACTTCCCACCTCCGACTGTTAATGAACGCAGCATAACGCCTGATTTCCACCGGGGACATAAGCGCCACGTAACGGCTGCGGCACGGTCACCGCTGCTGATTTCTGCCACTCTAATTAATGAAACCATCCCCACCGGGGATCCCGCGCTGCGGAAATTCTCCGCAGCATCCCTATCATTCCGTAGCACTTCTATTTTTGACACGAGCTGTTGCTGAACCGCGTCAATTTCCACAGAGCAGATCGAGCCGGGCAGGAAGTGAAAAAGTAAAAGCCATAGAGCCTCCGGTCAATTTTCAAAATAAAACACAATACTCAAATCATGTAGCCTATCACAAATTCACATCGACATTACGTCATGACCGGTGGCACCAGGTCGGCAACATGGACGACGAGAGACTGAATGTCGAAGTGGAGCAACATAAAATTATTTATGAAATATATCATCAGGACAATGTCAGAAAGGACAAAGCCTGGCATTTAATTGCAGTAGTTTTGGGAGTGGAAGGTGAGAACATTAGGTTTAGGATTATCACGTGATCTCGTGATCTCGCGTGAATACGGCTGGCTCGCAAGGCAGCGCTAAGCCGTTACGCGCCCGCTGGGGATTGACGCAGGGCAGAGTTCGCAGCCGTTCCGCGGCACAGCCGTTTCGCCGGAATGCATGCCATTGCACGGTTCTCATCTGAGTCAGTCAGACTCAGTGGAGTTAGTGCTACCGGAAACTCGTTCATTCGTTCAGTCGAGTTTCCGGTGAACGAGACGAACGAGAGAAACAAACCGGTTCGGTTCGTTCGTCCTAAAGACTTGTTCATTCGAACCGGTCCGCGAACGAACGAGCCAACACGTCCCCGGTGGAAATCAGGCGTCAGATTGTTTGAGATGCGGGTGTCTGCAGCTAGCGACAGGTTAGAGCTGTTAAGATGAAAAGACAGCAGCAGCGTAGTTTCAATGATTTCTTTCTCCAGGGGAAGAAAAAAAAAAGAAAGGAAATGTGAGTTGGTCATAATTTTATCCAGGAGGATAATTATATTTTAAAACAAACGTTAGAGTTGTTGATGTTAAGCTGATGATTCAACATCTAACTCTTGCTAGGTAAAAGTTGTTATTATGAACGTTACTAGCCAACGTTTGCTGGCGAAAATGTAGCAGACTTTACAGTAAAGAAAAGGACAAAAAGCGATTTGATTAAAGATGACTGTAAAAATAACATTATTTTTCATTATTTGTCCTGGATATTGTGGATGCAAAGCTCAGTGAGCCATTTAACCAGGATGACTTGTTGACTTTGCAAAAGTTGGAAGAGACACTTCTGAGTGGAGAGATTGATGCTGCAGTCATTGAGAAATACCCAGGGTTGAACAGAGAGTCACTTTCAGTGCAGCTTTCTATGTTTCGCCTGAACTACTCATTTAGCAACAGACAGTGCAGTGGCTGCAGGGATCATTCGTGGATTGCCTGTAGAGGTACGTAGACTATTTGGGCAAGTGGAAAACCTGGTCAGGTTGGTTCTGGTAGTCCCCGTTTCATCCTGTGAGGCAGAGAGAAGTTTTAGTGTCCTCCGCAGGCTCAAAACCTGGCTCCGGTACACGATGTCTCAAAACAGACTCAACCATGTTGCTGTCTGTCATGTCCATCAGGATAGACTTGACTTACTGGACAAGAAGTCAATTTGCAAGCAATTCGTGGCTGCAAATGACAGGAGGAGAAAACATTTTGGCTCTTTTGCCTAGGCCAGTGTTTTTCAACCTTTTTTGTGTCACAGTAATTGATATTTATCAGTTCATAACATCCATTCTAATGTCGATTTCGTTTACCTTTACCTTCACACACCAATTAGTTAGTGGAAATGTGGAATATCATACACTCAAGAGTAAAAAAATTCTTGATGCTGTTTTTCCCTTTAACCTTAACCTTTGCCTGTGTCTGTTCATTGAGGCATAAGATACAACTAAGAAAAGAAAAGGTATTCAGAAAATACGAATTCAAATTTAGATCAATATTCTTCCCATGTTATTTATCAGTCTACAAAACTGTATGATAAGGCCTGCAATTAAAGAATTGACTTGATATGTATCAGTTCAATACTGCCATTCAAAATGTGTTTTCCTTTACAAATGTATATTTTTAGAAGAATAAAATACATTTGTGAATGTTTTGCAGTGTAGTTCATTTATGCCATATTTCTTTTCGAACCATTAATGGATCTGTCAGGTTTCCGATATGTGTCCCCTCCAATGTTAAACTCGTTCCTACGCCCCTGTTAGTCACTGTCTCTGTGGAAGTATGTGCAGGGGAAATGGGACTTCGATAGGGCTTGTGTGCCCCTGTGTAGCCGCGTGCAGCGGTTGCGCCGTCGCCCCTCCGGGCGGGCACCTGAGACTCCGAGCTTGGGAAAGGGAGGGAGTCCCCTCTGTACGGGGCCAACCTGTCTCTGTGGAACGCAACGTATTTGACGTATTTGCTGATATTCTCTCTTTCTCTGTTTGATGTATGTACATAGAACCAGCTTTCAGGCAACCTGCTGAGGAAGTTCAAGAACAGCAACGGCTGGCAGAAGCTCTGGGTGGTCTTCACCAGCTTCAGTCTCTTCTTCTACAAGTCCCACCTGGTGAGCAATCCCTTCACCCATTCACCCTTCATTAATGAATCACTCAGCCATCCCTTACAGCAGGGGTCAGCAACTGGCGGCCCGCGGGCCATAACTGGCCCGCCAGACATAATATCTGCCCCGCCAGATTATTCTGATGTTATATGATTTTTTTTTTTTTTTTTTTTTGAATATCGAATATCTATCTGTTAGCTTAAATGTAAAGGACCGGATACAGTGAACTTTTTTTTCTTTCACAACCGTTTTTTAACTTAATTGTATCAAATCCTGCTACTACTCCTGGAAGGTTAGAGACACATTCGTCACGGTCACGCGTAAACTGCAAGGGGCTGAGCGGGAGTTATTGGAAACTATGCAATATTAAATGAAGGGGAACCCCACTTTATAGGCCTACATACAACAACCATAGCGACATTACGTATTTTTGTGTGATACTGCACGTAAGAGAAAGGCAGGAGCTGTTGACAAAAGTCCACAAAAGATTTAAGACGCCAAGCTCTGAGACTTTGCTGTTTAACGCAACGCAAGTCTCTGATGAGGCTACTTCACCTACAGCTCTTCTAACGGTGAGTAGGCTAGGAACGGAGGTTTCTGTGTGTGCGCAGTCAATCAGCACCCGCCTTGGTGTGTGTGCCCGCAGTTAATCAGCACCCGCCGTGTGTGTGCGTGTGTGTGTGCATTCAGTCAGCACCCGCCGTGGTGTGTATGTGTGTTGTGTTGCATTGTGTGAAGTGTTTTAAGAGTGGTTGGCTGCTTCTTTTAGGTGCGCACTACTGCCCTCTCTCCAGCATAAGAACTTTCTACACTGCCAATCTGGTTCGGTCGAGGATTGGCACGCCCAGCGATTTCACAGTCTTATCTCAAGTTTCCTGTGTATAACCGAGGGGGTAAAATCCCCCGTTCAGCATGACGCAAGCTTTCTTGGTTCACTGGAGAAGGCGGGGCTGCGCAAGGAGTCTAGACCTCTGTAGAATAATTTGCATATTCCTGAATGTTTTTATTTTTTTATGAATGAAGGCACCCGCATGCAAGAATGAGTTCACGTCTGAGTGTAGGCTACAAACGTGATTAACTATATACAAGTGCAAAAACGCCAACATATTCTTTATTTTGCTGACCACTTTTGGGTTAGGGACGGGTTAGGGTTTTTTATCCCGAAAAAATAAAATAAAAAAGAAACTCGTAAGGACAGTTCCTCTGCGTCTCTCTCGTAGATCGCACCATCTTTCAACGTCTTTGTTTAATATGAATGCATCACCTTCTCTCACATGATCAGCAGCTCGCGGATTTCACTTTGTCTCCAGTTAGAACTGCTCATGATGATATCGCTGCGTTGTCTCTGTGGAGACAGTGCAGCAACACCTCTACCCAACGTGAACAGGCATGACATTAACATGATTAGGGCATACACTTGCAATTTATGGAGGCCTACGTCTTTTAAGAGTCATCTAGTGCTTGCTAGGCATATGACTAAGCCAGCTGATGGGCCTGCGTCGCAGTTCCAGATGCACTTTCGTTAATCAATTCCCTGAACTAGCCTTTGATAAAGTAGTGGCAACTTATTTGCTACTCTTGCAGGATGTAAAGTTTCTGTACTCGTGCTTTTCGTAAGGCAATAAACTCCAAGTAAATCCAAGAAGGAAACGAGGCCGATGTAAAAGGAAAAAAATTGCTGATTTATTCCCAAAACATAATCCACATTGAACAAAAAGCAAACGTTTCCAAGCAAAATCCTGTGTATCTGGTCTGTCACCTCAAAGTAATTGACAGGAAAAGGTAAGTTTCTTATGCCTAAACTATGGTTTAGCTACGTTAAGCTACGGTCAGAAAAGTCTTTGCTCCCGTCCTGGCTCCGAACACTTAATAACAATGCAGAGACGCCGACAGTTGTCCACATGGCTAGTTCACGACAGTTTACTACGATTAGCTGTGCTTTACGGCAGTATCAATTTGTGGCAGGACAAAATAAGAGCATAATAAACCCTAATCTACTGAATAGACATCAATCACATTAAGATAAAACAATATATCAGTTATGATTAATTATTATAAATGAAAGCAAAATATTTCATTAACAAATAAGGCAAAAAAAGCAAACATAAGCCTTATCTTCTCCATGGCTCTAACAGATAATGTTCTGGCCCGCCACCTACTGGCTGAAAAAAATTGGCCCGAGGCCAAACTTAATTGCCGACCCCTGCCTTACAGTGTCCTACTAAGGGCCAGACGCCCTCTCTACTGTGTGACGCAGGTCAAAGTGTCAAGGTGCACACTCGTTACAGCTTGGGGGAAATCCATTTATGCCAAGTAGCTTTTACAACAGAAGATGGAATCGATCAGTGGATACGAAATACAATAATCAAAAATTGTGAACTACACAGCGAAATGCAGAATGGTTGAATAGTCGCAAGTAGAAAAAAAAGTGTAGAATTCAATTCAAGTGGCAGGATTGAAAGAATGCCTAATTGGTTCCCAGACACAAGCTAACCACAGCTAACTCTGCTAACACTGGATACAATGACATTATAGGCGGATTATATATATATTAGATATATTCCAAGGTTAAAACGAAGCGCGGGGAGGCAGATACACAATATTGTCAACCATTTTCCCTACACAATGTTCTAGCGAGCCTAACCAAGCTACGCTAAGCTAACCTAACCTCCACCTTCTGCCTGCAGGATGACTACCCCCTGGCCAGCCTCCCGCTGCTGGGCTACTCTGTGACGGTGCCCGCCGAGGCGGAGAACATCCACAAGGACTACGTGTTCAAGCTGCACTTCAAGTCCCACGTGTACTACTTCAGATCAGAGAGCGAGTACGCCTTCGAGAGGTAGCCTTCTGCCCGTCTGTCTGTCTTTCTGTCTGTCTACCTCTAGTGTGTTGGTTTTTGGATCTTTGTCGGATCAGAAATACACATCAAATAAACGATACACATCCAAAACTTTAAAATGGCTGAGGGTTCAATTGAACCTTTGGACGAGAGCATTGTTAAAGTTGTTGGTTTGTTGTGTTCCTCTGAACAATGCCCTCCTGATGCCCTCATCTCCACAGGTGGATGGAGGTGATCCGCAGCGCCACCTACTCTGCCAGCCGCACCCTGACCGCCAGCCGGAAGGACTTGTACTGACCCCGCCTTCTCTCTCCATCTCTCTGTCTCTCTCTCCTTCCACCTCTCTCTCTGTCTCTCTCTCATTCCACCCCTCTCTACCGTCCACACCGCTTGTTTTAAGGAACTTGTGTATGTTTTTGCGGCTGCTAAAGCAGTCCCCTCTGGTGACGCAGAGACTAGGGAGCAGGATATCACCCCCACCTCCCCCACCACCACCACCTTTCTCCTCTTTGTCTTAGAAACATTGTTTTGAGTCCAATGGGGCTAATTTTCTATGTGTCCAATGTCAATCTCTATCTAAATTGTAGTTGTGCAACACATGAAATCTCAAGCCGCTGCGTTGTTTTTTATATTTGAATTGCACCGTCTCCCCTGCGGGTGGCAGCACTGTGACAAGATTGTCGTTGTCACATGGTCTTCCCCGAGTGCCCGCCATTTCTGACATTGATGTCTCCTAACTGCTGTACCCGAGGGCTTCCATGTAGCTCACCGGGAATGAAGACGGTTTTGTAAGGTTTATTTTCATTTTTCTCGTACTTTACTTGGTATTTTCATGACCTAAGAAAAGTTAAAGTATTTTTGTACCGATCATGTGGAGGGGGGGGGATATTGTCACACTATCCAAAGACAAAGTTAGCGGTTTTACAAACAGGATGACATGTTGAGACGTTAGCATTAGCTTATGTTTGATTGTACAGTGTCAAACTTGTAGCGAAACGGTACAATGCAAACATCGGGTCGCTTATCCCATCTATATATATATATATATATCAAACTAAAGCAATGATTATTTTTTAATTTTCAGCACAATTGCGGTAAAATGTTCTAGCCAATTCATTCACCTGTCGCAATGCTAGAAAAAACATATTTAAGTGCGAAACCCTGCACAGTACTCTGTAGTACTAAAGTAGTCGCAGAAACACGGCATGTTGTACATTTTCTACCGTCTCGTCACGCCGTGTTTCTGGTACTTTTGCAATATTTCATGCCAAAACTTGTTCCTGGTAGAAATATGAAGATGTAAATATGGCCTAAATGAAAAATAAAACACCTAGAATCAGATTATCAGGAATACTGTGTGCATGTAAAACACATACATAGTATTTTGTTTCAATGACAATCCATGTTTGAACATTGAGTAAATGTGTACCAGTTTTTGGGCGTACATTTGACAAGCTTTTTAATAATTTTTTTGTCGGACAGCTGTTTCATATGTTGTTCTTCATACAGCGATGTTGTGCGATACTTTTATACACTGTGAAATCGTCTATCTCGGGTTCTATCTTTTATCTGGATGTACTTTATCTCGACTGCACTTTGTGTGTATTCGGTCTTGATTTTTGTTGTTTCTTCTTTAGAGGGCAAAAACGTTTTTCACCACACAAAATCCTTAAGGTGCCGTCAGAGATTCCAGTGTTCCTCTGTGCCAAATGTCGACTCATCGCTCGAGTGTCTGGATCCCTGTTTCAAATACATATGTAGAAAAAATTAAACCGTACCACAGATTAAAGAGATATCATGCCTCACCTGTTATATTACTTAATCTTTACTTACAACTGTACTCGTACTGGACTCTGGTTCTTCCACTTCCACATCAATCTGAAGTAGACTGAACTGCGACATGGAGGAGAAAGAGATTGTTGCCTGCGTTTGTGAACCGCGATTGTCTTCCGCCGGAGCCCCGCTGACCGCGCTGAGGCACCACTGCCTCGGCAGCCTCGAGGCTGCCCGTTTTCTACAAGTAATTATCATAGAAGTCAGTCAATCTATCCGATCAGGGACGGACTGGCCATCGGGCATACCGGGCATTTTCCCGGTGGGCCGACAGTCCCAACACTTTTTTTTTAATTTATATATTGGTCTGACCGGCCCATAAAACCAGTTGAACAGCGGCCCGATTGACACTGGGCAGGCCCAATCACAATCAGCACAGGGGTTTCCTAACCAATGGGCATCGGCCCTGACGCACGCTAGTCTTCGTAGATTGGTGTTACTCAAACCGCTAGCCATAACCAACTCTACAGATAATGTCGAAATCGACATGCTTGATTATATACCCGTGACTTTAGGTATACTATTTGATCATGGTGGGAGTTAAATTTCAGTAAAAGAAAATATGTGAGATGAAATTCCTAAAGCAATCTTGAAAAGGAATAAATTTGACTTATTTTTTTTTATCCATGTTCTTGCTTTTCGAATTTTATCAAATAAATTCATGATATGATACCCAACTCAACTGGAGGCCGGTCCCAAGCCTGGATTAATGGGGAGGGTTGGCATCAGGTATTAAACTCTAATGAGATGAGCCTATGTGTACCTGAAAATTAGAAAGAATACTGATGATGAATTTAATGTAGGCCTACAGTGTTGTACTCTTCTCTTCTCACTGGCATAGGCCCAGTGTGTGTGTGTGTGTGTGTGTTGGGGGGGAGCTTGACCCATTTCTACCCCAGGGCTCTTGTAAAGTTGTTCCGCCACTGATGGGTACACTTTCTGGAAGTATTTAATGTTTCCACTCTCACTGATTCCCGTTAACTCATTGCATGGCTTAAGGTACGTGGTTTTAAAGAGTTGCACAGTTGGTATACACATTCGAAAAAACGAAAAGGTGTGCGTTATCGATTGTGTTGGGCCGGTCTGGTCCAAAATTCCCGGGCTGATTTTTTTTGTCCCAGTCCGCTGCTGGATCCGATAGCCTACATGATTTCGCCGGCCTTTTTTGAGAATGTTGCGGCTTAAAATGCCTGATGTTGCGTGAGCTTTTCCAAAATGTTGCAATGAAAGTTGCGGTGTTTTTTAGGTTTTTGTTGCGATGACAGTGCGAGAGGAAGTGAAAGTTGTGATTTTCCTGATGTTAATTATTAAGCTATTACTGCAATTTTCCCCGACTAATTTGTTAAATATTAAGTTATTACTGAAAAAAACATTAATTAAAAGGACAAAAACACTGAGAAATGGTCATATAAATAATTGATTCTTGATTCTTTCCTCGCTGGCAATTGATGTGGATGCAACAGCCTGTGTCATGGTGATCTGCCTCGTCGTCTGATGTCCTGCCTGCAGTTCTGCAGTTCTGTTTCACGGTGGCAAAATGCTTATCAATGGAAGATTTATGCTTATGTTCCACCATAATGTTGCATGCAGTGCAAAACAATTTTCCCCCGCTTTCATGTAGAATACCAATATACTGCTTTTCGCGATCTTTCGCAGTTATTTTGGTCAGCAAGTGTGAGACGTTTGACGCGCACATACTCCATGAATGCTTGAATCACTTGAACACGGAAGTATAGCGGAAGGTAGTTTGTCGACGTCAGTTCAAGACGACGACACTGATTGGTCAAATTTGCGGGAAAGTTGCGCTAGTTGGTTAAAATTGTGACCCCGCCCTGAATTCGCAGTAATTGGTTGAAGTTGCGAATCGAGAAATCCTGGAGTCTCTGATAAAGGTCAGACATTCTGCTCAAGGTGCACCTACAGCTAGGCTGCAGACACAGAAACCAAGGACATTTCAGCTCACTAGGCTGTCCTGCACCCGTTTTCTACCCGAGGGTTAGGGAGCACAGCGTCTGGTGGGAGGTCAAGGCATCCCCTCTGGAGAGGTTACCCCACGATCGGACCTCCATCTGTGCTCATTCTGGGCACCGATGTCAACATACAAGACCCCTTCCGCTATGGCCACAGACAAGCTATACAAACAATAGCTGTGTTCGAAATCGTACTTATTCACTCACTCACTATTCCATATAGTGTTCATGATATAGTGCACTATATAGGGAACGAACCAACGAGAATTCGCGACGGGTATTTGTGTGACGCAGACAGATGCGCCCACATCATGTAAACAAACCGGGCACTCACGGGGAAAGCTGGAGGTTGTATTGTTGTTGAATGTTACATTTCCTTGATCACGTGGAGTCTCCTGGCATACTCTCTCCCCGGAGGAACAGCAGGGGTGTCAGGGGGCTTGCCAAAGGCCACCTCCACTGGCGTCTGTAGCTCCTGCCCCAACATGAGGAGGGCAGGCATGAATGAGGTGAACTCCTGAACAGCGGACCTGTAGGCCATTAGGACGAAGGGCAGATGCGTGTCCCAGTCCCGTTGATGTTCCGCTCTGAGGATTGCCAGCTGCTTTCCCAGGGTCCAATTTGGGTCCTCTCGACGAGGCCGTCGCTCTGGGGGTGCAGGGCTGTGCTCCGGGTCTTATGCATGCCCGTGCACTCACACATGGAGGCGAAGACCCACGACTCAAAGTTCCTCCCTTGGTCACTATGGATGGTTTCTGCCACCCCGAACCTGCTGAACATGCCCTCTACCAGAGCGTCAACCACCGTCTCTGCTTCCTTATCTGGTATTGCGTACGCCTCAGGCCATTTTGTAAAATAGTCCATAGCGACCAAAACATACCGGTTGCCTGCGTCCGTGCGGGGGAATGGGCCCATGACGTCCACAGCTACTCTTTCCATGGGAGCCCCCACCGCCTGTTGTTGTAGTTGTGCGCAGGACTGAGCCGGGGGGCCCTTGTAGGCCGCGCAGAGGTCGCAGCAGCGGAAAAAATCCTCTACGTCCCTTCCATCGCTCACTCTCAGCGCCTCAAACATAGTCCACATGCCCTTCGTTGCAGTGGAGCTCCCAGTCACCTCCTCCAGGGTGGTCTCTGTCCTGCCTCAACCCACTGTCGCACCAGTTGTATGTCCATGTCCTGCTCCTGTTGTGTCTGCCACTTGGCCGCGTCAAACATGGCTCCGGCCCTGTGTACCACCGTGAAGACGTAGGACTGCAGTGTTTCAATCCAGCGCGCAACTTGGCCCTCTGGTTCTCTGAAGGACATCAGCCACTGCAGTGCCGAATGATCTGTCCTGACAGTGAAGGGCCGGCAACACAGGTAGTACTTGAAGTGCTTAATCGCCGCAACCATGGCGAGGAGCTCTCGGTGCGTGACGCAGTAGCAGTGCTCAGCAATGTTGAAGGTTTTGCTGAAATACGCCACCTCTGGGCCTCCTCCGGCCCCGCCTGAGCCAGCAGGCGGGGGATGCCAGCGACCCATGCCAAAGTCGCTGGCATCCGTGTCCAGAGTAAACTGCAACCCGGGGTCCGGGGGGGTGAGGACGGGGGCCTCAGTCAGTGCCTTCTGGAGGGAGCTGAAGGCTTGTTGGCACTGTGGCATCCAGGTAAAGTCCCTGTCCTTCTGCAGCCGGTGGTGCAGGGGGGCAGCTGTGCAGGAGAAACCTCGCACAAACTTCCTGTAATATGAGGCCAGGCCGAGGAAGCTCTTCAACTGTCGTTGGTCAGTTGGTGTCGGCCAGTCTCTCACTGCATGCACTTTCTCCTCCAGTGTGCTGATGCCTTCTCCCCCCCGTCTGTGACCCAAAAACTCCACCTCCTTCCTCATGAAGCGGCACTTATTCGGGTGCAAATTCAGGCCCGGCGCCGCCACCCACTGCAGCACCAGCCTCAGCAATTCCAGGGCCGTTTGGAAGGAGCTCCCATGGGCCAGGATGTCGTCAAAATACACCAGACATCTCTGACAGGGGATGCCAGCCAGCACCCTGTCCATGAGTCTCTCGAAGGTGGCTGGGGCGTTGCACAGGCCGAAACTGAGGACCCGGAACTGCCACAACCCCCTGTCCGTACAGAAGGCAGTCTTTGGTCTTGCTTCAGGGCTGAGGGGCACCTGCCAGTATCCGCTTCGCAGGTCGAGGGAAGAGAACCAGGAAGAGCCAGACACCAAGTCCAGTGACTCATCGATCCTGGGTAATGGATACGAGTCCTTTCTTGTCACACTGTTCAGTGGTCTGTAGTCTACGCAGAATCTCATCTTGGGGCTCCTCTTTTTCGACACCATCACCACTCCCGAGGCCCAGGGCCCAGGCCCATTGCTCCAATTGACCACAGTTCTGTCTCCATATCCCTCTCACCGCCGACAACCTGTCCATTTCCCCCACCGTAGTTGACTGGGCTGGGGAAGATGAATCGGTATGTGCAGAGGGGGGCTGACCGTTGCTGGGGGCATGGGGCACTAGTGGCAGAAAGCTGCTAACAGGGGGGGTATTTCTCTCTACTGGGGGCTGGGTGGGCGGTATCAGTTTAAAGGCTCGATTCCACCGGACGCGTTACGGCAACGTTACGGCAGCGGCACGTCTTGGCCGCGGTCACCTCAGCAGATAGGTTCCACTCTAATCAATGAGACCATTTCCACCGGGCGCGGCTGCGGAACGTCTCAGCAGCGTCCCAGGAGCGGCTCGCCGTGCCGCAGCGCTGTCATTCCGTAGCATTCCTATTTTTGCCGCAAGCCGTTGCTGAACCGCGTCAATTTCAACAGAGCAGATCGAGCAGGCCAGGAAGTGAAAAAGTAAAAGCCATAGAGCAGGGCAGCCCCATTTGGGGCCCGCGGGCCAAACTTGGCCCGCGACTGATTTTATTTGGCCCGCGCCTTACCCACTGTATATATTATTGTTTTCCACCATCAGCGCTCGCACTCATTGAATATTATTGATTGGTGCACTTCCATTCCTGACCATAGAATAACATTGTGATACATTGATGGTAGGGTGGCGCTGTTGAGCTCCTATCCTCTTGCGCTCCAATCCGAAGTCACGTGACAGCGAGTAAGTGAGACGCAAGGATGGAGCGGCAGTGGCACACAGACAAACGCAAATTCAAAAAATGTTGGGAACATGATTATTTATTTACCGAGGTCGATTCCAACGCAATATGCCTGGTATGTAAGCAGAAGGTCGCTGTTTTAAAGGAGTACAACATTCGTCGTCACTATGAAACTATGCATTCTCACCAGTTCGCAAAATACACAGGCGAGGACCGAAAGGTAAAGGCGGCAAACTTGCTAATGAAGCTAGAAACACAGCAGCAAACTTTACTTCAGCCATCCACTGCACAAGAAAATGCCACCCTTGCAAGTTATCGCATTAGCAACATCATTGTCAGAAGTGGACACGCTTTTGCTGCGGGTGATTTTGTAAAAGAGTGTCTGACAGTTGCTGCTGAAGCTGTGTGTCCAACTCAGAAGCGGGCTTTTTCTCAAATAAGCCTGTCACGGAACACGGTGACCCGCCGCGTTGAGGACATGGCCGAAGACGTTCGGGGCCAGATAGCCCAAAGAGCAGGTCGGTTTTCTGCCTTCTCCATCGCATGCGATGAAAGCACTGACATATCGGACTCAGCACAGTTGCTGGTGTTTTTGCGAGGCGTCAATGAGGACTTTGAAGTGTGCCAAGAACTAGCGGGCCTTGAAACACTGAAAGGGACGACAAGAGGGATCGATATTTTTAAGGCAGTGGAGCAAGTTATGGACAAGAATGGTTTGAAGTGGGAAAACCTATCTGGCATCACGACTGATGGAGCCCCGGCCATGGTCGGTAAGAGAGCAGGTCTAACTGCACTTGTGTCATAAAAAAAAAAAAAAAGCCATAGAGCATCCGGTCCATTTTCAAAATAAAACACAATACTCAGCTCATGTAGCCTATCACAACGTCATTTATGTACCAAATCATCATTTTTATAAGGGCAATGGTCGGAAGGACAAAGCTTGGCATTTAATTGCAGTAGTTTTGGGAGTGGAAGGTGAGTGCATTAGGTTTAGGATTATCGCGTGATCTTGTGATCTCGCGTGAATACGGCTGCCGCTGCGCTGCCGTAACGCGCCCGGTGGAAATGCAAGCAGGGCAAAGTCGCGGCCAAGACGTGCCGCAGCCGTAACACAGCCGTAACGCGTCCGGTGGAATCCCCGGGTAACAGTGGGGCCCCCGGGAAATGTCAATGTGTTCTTCCCCAGGTCAAGCAGACAGCGCACAGCCCTCAAAAAATCCAGCCCCAGTATGCAGGGGTCCTGCACCTGCGCCACCCATACAGTGAAATCCAATGAAAGACCTCCCACATTCAACGTCACCCGCCCCTTACCAAGCATAGGGGCCCACTCACCAGTCACTTTCCTCAGCTGCACTGTAGTCTGCTCCAACTGTGTCCCTGCCGGAACTACATCTGGCCTCATCAGTGTTGCTGTGGAGGCCGTGTCCACAAGGGCTGTACGTGGGGCCCCGTGTATGGTGACGGGAACATGGCAGAAATTCCCAGAATGAGTCCAACCCACCACCATCGTGGATTCTGTGTTCTCGTCTGCTTCAGGGCGGAGTGGAGCCCCTCTCCCCCGTCTGTGCTGTTGGGCCCCTCCATCCTTTGCGGCAACAGCACGGGTCACCGTGCCCGGGGTCCGCACCGCCCCATCTATACGGGCCACGGGCCGTTTCCCTGGTCCTTGGAATGCTTGGAGCACTGTCTGAGGAGATGGCCAGGTTGTCCGCATCCCCAGCAGACCAGGGGGCGATGGCGAGGCCGTGTGGCCCTTTGCGGCGAATGCATGGAGACAGCCCGTATTATTTCTGTCATTTCAGCCACCCATGCAGGCTTTACTTCGGCTGCATCAGTACATGCAGCGGTTCTCACTGTAGGACCACTCCCCTCAGGGCTGCCTTGCATGGTCCCGCCCCCCAAAATCTCCCTCTCTAGAGCCAGTTCCAGAGCCTCTTGTATGGAGCGGGGATGGGCGAGCTGGGTCTGAATGCGCAGCTCCCTGGGGGTTATGGCTTGAACAAACTGGTCCCTGGCGAGCTCCGTCTGTATCGCCGGGGGCATGTGGGCATAAGCCCTCCTGGCTAGAGTTTCAATGTCATTAGCTAACACACAGAGGGGATCCCCAGGCCGCCTTCGCTGATGGAAAGTTCAGAGCGTAGGAGACCGGGCTGTTCGCAATGTCCAAAACGTCTCTGCAGAGCCCCAACAAGAGCCTCATAATTATTTCGTTCTTCTGGGCTGAGCAGTAACAGGCATGCAAGTGCGTCGTCCGTAAGCAGGGTGTCCGCGCGGTAGTAAAAGGTAGTAAAAAAAAAAAGATTTAAATGAATGCCCTTGAAAGGTAGTAAAAGGTAACAAACGCAATTTGACTTGGTAGTAAAATGTAAATGTAAATGGACTGCATTTATATAGCGCTTTTCTAACCATTGGCCACTCAAAGCGCTTTACAATATTGCCTCACATTCACCATTCACGCACACATTCACGCACCGACGGCGGAGTCAACCATGCAAGGCGACAGCCAGCTCGTCGGGAGCTAACAGTCAGGGTTAGGTGCCTTGCTCAAGGACACCTCGACACTCAGCTAGGAGGAGCCGGGGATCGAACCAACAACCTTCAGGTTACCAGCCAACCCGCTCTACCTCCTGAGCTACCTCCTGAGCTACACTACTACTTTTCACCAACTCCATTTTTTTGTTTACAAGTTTTAACTTCATCTAGCCTAAAAAATACAGTATACGGTGCTAACAGGACCTGAACTGAGTAGCCGTTAGAGTTGAAGTCGCTGGTTGCTATAGCGACGCCGGTGTTACACCGAATAGCATTTTACAGACCCATACAATGGATAGGGCGTTTAGTAGGGTCCTTCACCGTAGCTTCTTTACCCATAAAAAGCTACAGTTATGGTTAAATTCCGCTGATTTACCTTTGAGCATTTCCTATTATAGGCTACTGTGTAAAATGCTGTTTAGAATTAATGTTAGTATCAAGAAAAGAAAGACCCACCGGAGATGTTATGTTTTTTGTTATAATGCACACGTGCATGTTGCAGAAAATGTGCAACAGCGCCCCCTGGGGCCACACTCTTCGGTGGGTCGCAGAATTCGGTGTAACACCAGCAACATTTTCCGCCTCAAAAAAACGATCAATGTGACATGGAACGGCATGAATGCGATTAAATCACACAACGCTTCGAGCATTCACCAGCAGCGGCTTCGTGCGAAGGGGGAACAGCTCTCTATTATGGTACGAACACACCAAACGCGTAACCCGCATAAGATTTACGCGCGTAACGCAGCTTAAATGTTGCTTGACCATTTTGTGTCAAAAATGGTCCTACGCAGCTACGCGCCTACGCTCCTACGCGCCTAGATGAGTCCATGTCCATGCAAGTGAACGGAGCGTTCCCTCTTCGTCATAACTATCAAACCAAACATCCTTCACATTCACCGAGCGAACATTACGAAAGTAAAATGCACATTTCTCGCTAAAAATGTTTCCAGAAACGCATTTAATGGCGTAACTATGTTACTATTTCCACCCAGAATAAAGAAAGTTGTCGGCCGTGGCTGTGCTGGAGTCCGAGGTAGGAAACCCAAACGCCGCCGTGTTTGGGTGATAGAGTTTAGATTGGGTTAGATTAAATAATCTCGGATATAAATAACAATAATCGGGTTAAATAACTTCACATGGTGTGTCTGGTGTGTTTCCAGCATTCGTAGTGTTGATCAGCAGATATATAGTCCGCCAAGACGTTGAGGTTGCTTAGTAACCAGAGACTCTGTCCATGCAAGTGAACGGAGCGTTCCCTCTTCGTCATAACTATCAAACCAAACATCCTTCACATTCACCGAGCGAACATTATGAAAGTAAAATGCACATTTCTCGCTAAAAATGTTTCCATAAAAGCATTTAATGGCGTAACTATGTTACTATTTCCACACAGAATAAAGAAAGATGTCGGCCGTATGCTTCTGTCCAAGCTCACTACTCTCTGCCAGTGACGTCGGGTCAAGCTCAACGCTGATTGGGCAACGCGGCTAATCGTCATGCGTATGAGCGTAAAAAGTACAATTTTTTGAACTCCTCGCGTACGCGCGTATATCTATGGAAAAATTGCCGATTTTATACACGTCGGACTCGTACGTGGGGTACGCGTTTGGTGTGTTCGTACCTTTAGAGGTCTGCGTGGGACACAATATTCACTCCCGCTCCCGCCTTGTACAGTGATGCTCCCACTGCTGGTGCTCCCACCCGCTCCTGCAAAGAGCTGTAATTTTTTGTCCCGCTCCCGCCCGCATCTATATTATATCCCGCTCCCGCCTGCAAATGCCCGCAAGGATGGATGTTTATTTTCTGTCTCAGGAAAGGCCTGTCCATTGGCTTGGAAAAAACGAACGCGCATGTTACCGGTCCCAAGTGGCCAGGACGGAAGTAACAAATAGATTGTTGAGAGCGGACTCCCTGAAAAGCAGGTAGATGAAAGTACAGGAATTAAGCAACAAAGCTTTGTCGTCATTTTCCGAAATCCGTCTCTTTAATTAACAATTATCCCAAATATCACATATAATTAAATATAAATAAATAAATAAATAAATAAATAGAATAAATAAATATAACTATACCCTGGTTAAAGTGCATGTACAAATGTCAATTGTCCCTTAGTAGGTTCCTTGTTAGAAGTAAAACATCAAAAGTGCAATAAGAAGTGAGGCTCACATATCTCGTTCCTCTCTACTCTTAATTCACATTACAATAAATACACAACTCATATTACAATCCATATAAAAATACACACTGCTGTCAAAATTCACCCAAGCTAAAATTGAAGTGCCTGGTTTCAGCTTATTGGCTGGTTATTTTTAAAGCTATCACAGATTTGTTCCTACATAATAAATAAAATATCAAACCTAAATATACTTTGGCTTTACACCAAAATAACACTTGTCATTTAGAAGACTGTTCTCCCATTTTTGACAATCGACAACACTTAGGGAATTTACATTGAACCACTGCCTGAACTACAATTGTTGATAGGGCTGCCTACCTTACAGGCTAAGCAGGGCCGGCTCTGACCAATTTGGTGCCCTAGGCAAGATTTTTGCTGGCGCCCCTTACCCCTTGGGGGGGGGGGGGGGGGGGGGGGAATGGAGGGCGCTCTTTTATTTTGTTATGTTATGTTGTCTAATATTTATTTCGACATAACTACTGGTATTAAGAAATATAAACATTGAAGTTAAAGTTAGATGAATACAGTAAAAAAAATAATAAAAATTCGGGGCCCCCGGCGGATGGATGCGCCCGTAGCATTCGCCTATACTGCCTATGCCCAGAGCCGGGCCTGAGGCTAAGCATATAGCTATAACACATATAAACACTTTTCTTATACTCTATAAAATATACTATCCTAACGTCCTCAACCTCTTAATCACATGAAATATATTCTTAAACATTTATGTCAGGTGCTCAGGGCCAAAGTAAACTTAATAATGCTCTGCCACAATAATATTCTCTGCGAACGACCAACTGCCATTTTACACAAAAGCCGTTAGGCGCGAAACAAACAAAGGACTTTTAGAAAAGTTCATAACTCGACATTTCCAGACTTTAAACTATACCCAAAGTTTATCAACCTGTTTTTAATATGTTCCGATTCATGAAGATGGTAATAAAAGTGATTTTCACCGTGTACAAACTTGAAAATCAGGTAGATTAAAGTACAGGAATTAAGCAACGAAGCTTTGTCGTCATTTTCCGAAATCCGTCTGGCGAGGAACCGGAAGTGCCCCTCAACCATAGAATTCCGGACTGCAACTCATTTTGGTTCCGCGCTTCCGTTTCCCAGTACTAACGCTTTGTCTCACAACAAATATTTACTCCCGATCCCCACAACAATATTAGACCGTAATAATTAGCGATAAATAAGTACTCAAAAATATAAATTAACGATCAACGGTTTTACATATAAACTTTTTCATATAAACGGTTTTACATATAAACTCTTTACATATAAACTATTTCAATAAATTGAAATAGACCACTATTTCAATAAATTGAAATAGTGGTCTGGTTTTGAGTGTACCACACAATCCCCAACAAAAAGAAGTGGCTCCTGACACCTGATTTGAATTCTTCACAACTCTACACCTTCAAAAGCTGTAAGATCTAGATCTATGTGTATGTAAGTATCTCCCCAATGTTTAGAAGCAATGAGTCAGTGAGTATAGATATGGAGGGATAATAGATGGGGGTTGCAAAGCATGGGCATAGGGGTAGTGGTAGAACATGTGGCCATAATGGATTGGTTGAATGTCAACTGCGTTCACAGTGGGACGTAACTGGTAGGCAGGCTGGCCAAGGGAGGGGTATGTGAACACGTAGCCAGGTCTCCTTTCTCTTACTGATTGTCTAAGCACGACTTGGGGTTCAGGCTGCAGATCTGGGGCACACTCCTCTTGTTCAGTGTTACACTGAGCCTGACCCATGTCCTGTTGAGACTGATTCTTGTCCTGCTCACTTTCACTGTTTATATCAGGCTCCTCATTATTGACATCTCTCTCGTCCATAACATTTTCCACTTCTCTTTCCAGTTCCACATTGTTTCTCTGTCTGATCGGAGTTCCACTCGGTCCAGGTCTGCTTCGAATTGGGCTGGTGACACTTGACCTTGGTAAGTTACTCTCAACTCTTTCCACAGGTACCCGTAGCCAGTAATGAGACACACCCTCCTCTTCAGAGTCACTTGTCTCAGAACTCTGTCTCTGTTCTGTGGGCTTCGGAGAACTTTTTGGTTTTCTTTTGTGGCTTGGGCCTATTTGTGACTTGGTTTTGGGGAGGCTCTACCGGTAGGTTGTTTACTTGGAGCAGCAGGTTTCGATGTAGGGTGCAGACGGGGCGACCTCCCGTCTCTGGGCTTATTCTGTAGACAGGGTTATCCCCAACCTGCTCTCTCACAATGTAGATTATCTTCTCCCAATATGGCCTGAGTTTCCCCGGCCCACCTCTCTCATTGAGGTTACGTACCAGGACTCGGTCTCCAGCTTGAAGAGTCACACCTTTGCTCTTTTTGTCATAGTGGGCTTTCCCTTTGGCACTTGATGTTGGCTGTTTGCTATTCGATAAGCCTCAATCATCCTTCCTGCCCATTTTTCCGCATATCCTGTTGGTGTTTCATCTTCTTCCTCTGCTATTAGACCAATGAGGAGATCAACAGGGAGGGTTAGTGCTACTTGCCTATATGGCTGGCAGAACCAGTTGTCTGCGACCAATGGTTTTCTTGTAGAGTAGGCCATCCACTATGTGCAGCCTGCTCCATTCCCTTAAGAGTCTCCTTGTGCCTGTGTTGACTTTTCCTTTCTCGTTCTCTGTTAGGGGTGTATTGTTTATCTTTAGTGTGTTGCTTTACTAGCTCATCATGGCTGATCATCTGCAAAGGCTCCACGTGAGACTGGGTTTGGGACTTTGGGATGCTAAGTTAAGGGCTGCCACCCAGGCAATGTCTCCCTGTTTGGCCCTTTGAGTTCCTTCCCACAAAGCACATACTGCATCCTCCGACAGCCCTTCAGAGTACTCTACCATGGAGGCCTCAAGGTCAAGCGGAAGACGGGATAAGGTGTCGGCGTCGATGTTTGTTTTCCCAGGCCGATATCTGATGTCGAAGTGGAAATCAGCTAGCTGTCCTACCCAGCGGTGGCCTACTGAATTGAGTTTAGCAGTACTGAGAATATATATCAGGGGGTTATTATCTGTGAAGACAGTGAAATGAGGGGCATAGAATAGATAATCTCTGAATTGATCACAGACCGCCCACTTCAGCGCCATGAACTCAAGCTTCCCGCTGTGTAGGTGATAGTTTTGTTCTGCTGGTGTTAGCGTGCGTGACCCATAGCCGATCACCCGCAACTTTAGCATATCTTTGAAGGTGCCTGGTTTGATGATTCTCAATGCTCCCCGTACAACCTCTGCCTCCACAAAGCCCTCTCTTATTCCATCATCGAGTTGTTTGACTCATCTCAGAGCACCGGTCTCTAGGGGTGTAACGATTCATGCGATGCATCGATGAATCGAGTGTCAGTCCTACCGATTGAACTTAATCGATCTGCTAAAATAAATAAATAGAATGAATCGCTTTGGCTTCACCAATAATCAATATAAATGCTTTAAATCGTATTAATCGATTATGATTAATGTTTTAAGACTTAGTTTACACGTTTATTTTGTGAAGTGCAGCTCGGTAATCCGTAACTCTGTCATCAGCTAGTCAGCTTGCAAGGAAGTCCCACGAGTTTTTTTTCTCCCTCACCCTCTACTGGTGCATTTCAAACATGGCAGAGAGCGGCAGCGAGATTGTTAAAGGTCCACTATGCAACTTCGGGAATTTCTTCGCTGTTTTCTTGGTTTTGGCACGCACATTTCTCTACCACCTACAGCTTCGTAGTAGATATTTTACAACACTGTCGTAACAACTCGTTGACGACCCTTCCCCATGCACTACGCGAGCCATGTGCATTTGTTTTCAAAGAAGCCGGCGAATGCGTGGAGCCATGTCCGAAGTAAATGTTCATAAAGTGTAGGCAAGGTTATACATTTTTAAAATGGTGTATTTGTATTGCAATAAACATAAAGCCATCCTTTTTATAGTTGACGGGGAGAATTTATATCCTAGATTATAATTGTTTTATCTTAGGTTGAACAGAACAATCAGTGTGAGAGTGTTGGCCAACATAATAATCTAAATAAACAAGAACCTGGATTCGGGGATTCAGTCTGTATCTGGGGGACGAGACAGACGAACAGCAAAACACCAATGGAAACAAAGGTGTTTATATGGCTGCAACCAAGCAAGCTAGAAACATACACACAACAAAACGGTTGAGAAAACAATTTTTACAGGGCTCGCAACAAAATGGTTGAGCAAACACATTTGTACAGAGACTATCAACATCAAGAATACCACGAGGACAAAGTTCACCCAAGGGTACTTTCAATTTCAAAAGCAACACGGCCAAGTCGGAGTCTGATTTGAAGTCTATTTTTTCTTTCAGTTCACGCTATTCCTGAAAAGCTTGCCCAACGTTTACTCGTGTCTGGCCTCTCTGTCGGTCAGTCTCCCCTTTCTCTTCTTCTGTTCCTCCGACATTGGGTTTCTCTGTCTCTTTTTAGTCGGCTGATCTTGGATGAATGTAACAATCCCTTAGTTACTTGTGTTTATATCGAGCCGGTTCCGTGTTTGGGGGTCTGTGCCGCAAAGCAATTCGTTACTTCGCGAGACCCGAGACTCCCGCGAGAGTGGGCGGCGGGTCGCCGGCAGAAACATATTCATTTTCTCCGCCAAGATGCGTAAGGGGGAGTTGAAACAACGAACAATCGAACAAAAATGTATAATGGAACCATCGCAATGACTCCTAGCCTGTTATATTAAGATAAATCAAGCCAAATTGCCTCGCAACTGGCTGTTTATATCTAGCCGGTGCCATGTTTGGGTGTGTGTCTGTGCCGTAAAGCATTTTCGAAACTACAATCTGACTACATTTTCGAGGATACTTCCGCCGCGTAACATCCGGAAGCGCTCGGTCCGAACACATCAAGTTGCATATGCGCTTTTTCACTGTAGAGGCCACATGGGAAAATGACACACCCACCAATCGACCCAGAAATGGATGCAGAACCATCAGCATAACTCTCAACCTGCATACTTAATGTAATTTTGGCTAAAAAAGTTGCATAGTGGGCCTTTAATGCACCAGCAAACTTGAAATCCAGAGTGTGGAAGCATTTTGGCTTCGCAAAGAATAATGGTAAAATTGACAAGGGGTGTGTGACGGGGCGCATAGCTTCCGTCAATGTTGCCTGTGTGTGTTTGTCTTGTTTGACTATGTATTCAGTTACCTTTCTACTGTTTTAAAATCATTTATCAACCATGACATTTATCATGCGCGCTACGGCAGTTTAATACAATCTTGCAAGTACCATCATTACAACGTTCTGTTTAATACCATTTACCATTAACGTCACCTGTTCTGTTGCAATAACCATTCAAACAAGTATGTCGTTGTCAAATTCCAGGTTTGTTTATTTAGTTTAAAAGTTACATGTTAACACAGCATAAATGTTCGTCTAATCAGCGTCTCGTCTAGACTTTGTATTTGGGAATGTGTGCCGCGTCAACGGGGTTTAAATTAACGTCATAACTTCCGGGTAAACCGGAAGTGACCCCGAGTTTTTGTAATTATGTTTATTGCAGTTTTTGTATATTTTGGCTACGCCAAAATCTAGCAATAATATAAAGGTCCAGTATGCTTAAGTTCGAATTGATGTTTTTGTGACTCTCAAGCCCATTCAGTTTGTTTAGTGAAAAGTATGTTTCTTTTTGTTGATTTTCGTTTTATTTTTATTGCCTTTCAATTCTTCGGACCGAAGGACCTTATTGGCCGACAGACCTGTCTGTTTGCTGCATGGATATATAAGGTTTTCCGTCTGCTTCTTGTGGCGCATTCGGGCCCGCGTCATCAAGGCGCGTCCTCAACTAGAGGGTTTGTTTTGATTCCACGGCAAACAGTAGCGAGTAGCGACCGTAGCGACCGTAGCGACTGACGATGGCAGACCAAAGTGGTCCACCGCGTACTGAAACTGCACCATTCAGTCCGATTAGGGGACTCATCTCGGACTCAGACTCACAGAGTTACCCTCCTCTGGAGCCTCAGGAAGACCTCCAGACTGTTGGCCACCAACTGCACCATTCAGTCCGATTAGGGGACTCATCTCGGACTCGGACTCACAGAGTTACCCTCCTCTGGAGCCTCAGGAAGACCTCCAGACTGTTGGCCACCAACTGCACCATTCAGTCCGACAAGGGGACCCGATTCGGCCTCAGAAGCCAAGTGGTCCCGCTCCCCTGGATGATTCTCAGGACCTCCAGACCGTTGGCAACCAACCGCACCACTCAGTCCGATTAGGGGACCCGTTTCGGACTCAGACGCAAAGTTGTCCCGCTACTCTGGAGCTCCTGGAAGACCTCCAGACCGTTGGCACCCAACCGCACCACTCAGTCCGATTACGGGACCCATTTCGGACTCAGACGCGACGTTGTCCCGCTACTCTGGAGCTCCAGGAAGACCTCCAGATCGTTGGCACCCAACCGCACCACTCAGTTCGATTACGGGACCCATTTCGGACTCAGACGCGACGTTGTCCCGCTACTCTGGAGCTCCAGGAAGACCTCCAGACCGTTGGCACCCAACCGCACCACTCAGTCCGATTACGCGACCCATTTCGGACTCAGACGCGACGTTGTCCCGCTACTCTGGAGCTCCAGGAAGACATCCAGACCGTTGGCAACCAACCGCCACAGTCAGTCCGATTACGGGACCCATTTCGGACTCAGACGCGACGTTGTCCCGCTACTCTGGAGCTCCAGGAAGACCTCCAGACCGTTGGCAACCAACCGCCACACTCAGTCCGATTACGGGACCCATTTCGGACTCAGACGCGACGTTGTCCCACTAATCTGGAGCTCCAGGAAGACCTCCAGACCGTTGGCAAACAACCGCACCATTCAGTCCGATTAGGGGACCCATTTCGGCCTCAGACGCTACGTTGTCCCGCTACTCTGTTTGTAATGCTCATACACCTTTCTTATACTCAGTGGGACCACTGTCCTTCAACATGGGGCCTCAAAACGGTATCACACGAAGCCCATAAAATTACAGTGAGCCACCTGCTAAATTTCTTGTTTACTAGACCCCTGGTAGATATTATGACCCCTGGGAGTCTAAACACAACCCATGGGAAAAAATAAAAAAATAATAATAAAAAAATAACGCTTAGTTTTGTACTCTAAAAAATAACGCTTAGGGGGTGGGGCATTGGAGGAAGGCGGGATGATTTGAATGTGCTGTAATTCTCAAATGCAACAAAGGTGAGAGTCCCCTTTAAATTGGAAAAATAAAAGATCCCATCTTTTTCCAAACTTCTCGTCGGCTCCTGAGTGATTTTCCACCTAGTTCAAGACGCTCCAACACATCTACCCATGACAGGGTGTCACATTATTTCATGTTTATTTCACGGATATAGAATTTTGGTTCAAAGTTACTGAATCGAATCGTGGTTTACAGAATCGAATCGAATCGAATCGTTCCAAAAAAAAATAATTGTCCTTGAATCGAATCGCAAACAACTGAATCGTTAATCGAATCGAATCGTCTGAAGCCAACGATTCACACCCCTACTGGTCTCCAATTTGGCCTCCATGTACTCCATGTACGCTGGAGATAGGGGAGGTCTCTCAGGGGAACCATGGTGCCTGATGCCCTGTGTGAGTGGTTGGGGCATGGACTCACCTTGGGGGTTAGGTGCAGGGGTCTGTGAGTTGGCTGTGGCTGAACATTTTCTAAGTTGCTCACCAAGCTCGTCATACATCTTCCTAAGCTCCTCCACTGACTGCGTGTTTGCGTGGATGTGTGTGTTGGAGTGAGGATATTGTGGTGTGACTGTGATGTTGGAGTGAGGGTTAGTTTGTGACATGTTGTCTACATCGATGGTGGGTAGCTCAGGACTATGTGTCTTGTGTGTTTTAGCATCACCCCATTTCTCAACAGGCAACTCAATACATACATTTTCATTAATCAATTTACACACAAAATCTTCCAACATTAACAAGTTAGTCATACCTTCATCCTCAAGCTCTAACAACTCCCGAGACCCCATGTAGGTGATGAAATAGTCTATGCAGCCTTCTTCATCGCCTTTCAATTGGCTGACTTCATGAACTTCTGTTGACAGGCCACTAGCAACAGTGTGTAGGTCATTGCTGGAGAGTTTGAACAAACCTCGTTTGATGTTCCACACCAGCTCTTTCCGTGTCGTTCCCATGGTGCGTTGCTTCGGTGGTATAGAATGTCACTACGGTGTATGTTTGTGTATGTCTGTATGGATATGGCGTAGCTTCTCCGATGACGCACGCCCCGTGGACCCCGGTTCAGTTGTTCGGCTCCCTGGCAAGGTGAAGATCCTTCTTCTCCCTCTCTGGACACCCACAGGTTGACTCCTGGTCTACAGTCACATCGTCGTCATCTCGCATTCGTCTTCTCGATGTCGGTTCTGGTATCACTGGATCTGCCCCTCTGATGCATGTGAAGAGGAGAGATCCCGGACGAGCCAGTCACAGTTGATTGGCGTGGCGCTGTACAGTGAACGTAAACAAACAACTAAGCTAAGGTTAGCATTTCGCTAAGTATTACTTTTCGTCCCGAGATCCCACTAATGTTGTAAAGTAAAGGGAAACAAGATATCTATTCTTCCTCCACCTTTTTCGCTTCTCTGCTTGGTGTCGCTGACGCTTATAGTTTGCCTCCCTCGCTCTGGTAACGTCACGTACATGAAAAAAACAAAACAAAGCTCTGAATACTGATTTAAGCTTTGAATACTAATTTTCCGAACGAGTATTCGAATATTCAAATAATTCGGGCCAGCCCTAATTACCATATGTAAGGGTTAGTGCACAGAGGGGTGTGACGACCCAGTTGGGTTTTTGACCCCGCCCCTGCTGTGTATGCCTGTGTTTCTCTCCCTCCTGATTAGGAGATTGTCGGCAGGTGTGGGATGGACCGGTGGCAGTATAAAGAGCCTGCCCAGACAGCAGACGTGGCTTCTCCCTCCTCCCAGCATTGGCTTTCCTTTGTCTTCCTTTGTATTCACATGGACTGATATTTACATTACCTTTTTGGTTACTTACATTTATACTGACTTGCACCACACTTCTTATTGTTATGTTTATTATATAATAAATTACTTATTATTGTGAAAATAGCGTGGTCTCCCCGGTTCATGTTGCATGCATGGAGCCAGCATTTCACATATGGGGGCTCGTCCGGGATCTGTTTCTGGAAGTGGGTAAGGTAAAGAAAATTTTCCTCCACTTGTTTTGGATTGGCAATTTTTGTCAAATTGGCCTTTTGTTTGTACTGACGGGTAGGAATTGCCTGGGCAGTGGCATTAAATGGAATTGGGGGAGACCCGCGCTAAATTAGTTGAGTTGGTTAAATGATAAATTGAGATTTTGGATTAATTGGTTATTTGGTTGATATGGATTGCTTTGTTTGATTTGCTGGGGAGGAGTAGAGCCAATTAGGAGGCTAGGTGTAGCTTCAATTGGGTGCAGGTGTGGCGGTTACCATGGAAGGCTGGTAGATTAGATCTGCTGGAGCAACTGATAGTCCTCGCGTTAGGAGTAGAGCGCTTACCGCTGTTTATTGTTTTCCCTTTGTTGTTTTTGTTTGTTATTTTTGGTATGTCGGACGCGCTGGGGTTGCTTGTAACCAAATTGCTATGGGCACACCGAAGACTAGCTTAGAAGTAGGTAGGGCTGTGTTCTACAGTTAGATGCGGGGCTGCTCCGGTCTGGTGGGAAATTTGCTACACCTGTGTTCAATTGGTTGGCTGTTCGGTGCGCTGTAGCTTTGTTCTTTCATCCGGTTTAGAGCAACATAAGCATTTGTTTGGTAAGCATTTGACAAGCATTGCTTAAAAGGGACATGGAAGCTTTTGTTGAGGCCCCATCGGAGGCTAAAGTTTATAAGTGTACCAAGCGACAATTGTGGGAGGTGGCTGAGCATTATGGATTGGAGGGTCTGCGGAAAGATTTAGGAAAAGAGGAACTACAGGAATTGATAAGATCGGGTTTGGTAGAGAAGTCTATTATAAGAACTCAGACTGAGCCATCTACACCAAACGACTCCGATGAAGATTCGCGTTCTGGGGACAAGGATTTGAGTTTCGAACAAAAAATGGCGCTCAGGCGTTTCGAGGCGGAGCAGAGGCATCTAGACCGTGACCGTGAAGCGGATTTAGAGCGAAGGGCGTCTTGACCGTGAGGTTGCTTTGGAAATCGAGAAGCTGAAACGAGACACGGACATCGAGAGACTGAGAACCGAGTCTGAACTTCAGAGAGAGAAGTTTAGATTAATTGCAGAGGGGAAAATGCGGGGTACTGAAGCTGGGGAGTCAAGATCGGGCGCAGAGGGAAACCTCTCTAATATGATTAGGTTTTTACCAAGATTTAACGACCGAGACCAAGACATTTTCTTCTCCCTCTTTGAGGGGATTGCCGATCAGCGGGAGTGGGATGATGCGGAGCGCACTTTGCTTCTACAAGCAGTTCTCGAGGGGCGCGCCCAAGACGCATATGTGGCGTTGTCGGTGGTTGAGCGTAGGTGTTACAAGTCGGTGAAGGCAGCAGTATTGCGGGCTTACGAACAAGTGCCAGAGTTTTAGAGACAGCATTTTAGAAATTGGAGAAAAGGTGACCGGCAAACATACTCTGAGGTGGCCAGAGACCTTGTTGGTTATTTTAACCGATGGTGTTCCGCAGTCAATGTAGTAACCTTGGAACAACTGAGTGATTTGGTGGTATTGGAGCAGTTTAAAAACATTGTACCAGAGCATCTGGCTGCCTTTATAAATGAGCACAAGGTTAAGACGGCCGCGGAGGCTGCCGTACTCTCGGACGAGTATGCTTTAACTCATAGACCTGTCATTCACGATCGGGATGAGCGTCGGACCACTCGGTACCATGGGAAAGATAGTGGTCAGGTTGTGTTTAGACAGGATTCCTCATATAGGAATAAGGCTGACAATGAAAGGTGCCATTATTGTGGTGAAAGTGGTCATTGGAAGAGGTACTGTCCGTCACTACGGAATAGACTTCCAACCAAGTCAAATTTCAGCGGGCCATCCTCCGCTGATGGGGTTGGATGCGTGGCGAATGTTCGGCAGTCAAACCCCACACCCAACGTTGAGCAGGTGAACAAAGACCCTACGGAGGGTACTGCCTCGAAAAGGGGTTCAGGCTGTGGGGTGTCAGATCTTCCTGGGGAAGGTCAGTGTTTTTCTGAATCCGCCATCGGGCACGTAGGTGAAGGCTACGGACCGTTTATTACGGACGGATTTGTTTCACTTGTAGGTAGTTCAGAGAAGAGGCCGGTAAAGA
This sequence comes from Gadus chalcogrammus, assembly GCF_026213295.1. NCBI lineage: Eukaryota > Metazoa > Chordata > Actinopteri > Gadiformes > Gadidae > Gadus > Gadus chalcogrammus. The sequence continues at coordinate 24,758,818 of NC_079415.1, read as the reverse complement.
TTTTGCGGGATACTGGTGCTACTGAAACTTTTGTTGTTGAGTCCGTTTTGCCATTCTCAGGGCAGTCGAGCACGGGCAATGTTGTGCTAATTCGAGGCATGGGAATGCAGACTATGTCTGTTCCCCTCCACCATATCGAACTAAGTTCTGATCTGGTGAAGGGGAATGTTGTTGTCGGCGTGTGCCCTGCGTTGCATGTACTGGGAGTGCATATCATTTTGGGCAACAAATTGGTAGGAGATCTGGCCAAGTGTCTGGCCAAGTGGGCCAGCACTACCAATAGTGACCATCGAGCCGTCTCAAAGTTCACAAGGCCGCGGTATATCGTGCAGTTCAAAGCGAGAAACGACGCCACCAAAGTCGGATCAGAGCGAAGGAGAAGATGCTCTTGACAGCAGACATTCTACTGAGCAGAAACAGAAAGCAAGCGCTGTGCTTAGTTTTTCCGAGGACAAAGACGCTGAAGGAGCGGAGTTTAAGCTAAGGAAGTCATCCGACAAAGCAATCGTTTTTCAAGCCAAAAGAAAAGAAGGATCATCAGCGAAGAATACCCACAGAAGCCGTCCAGTGCAACAGGCTCCCCTGCCGTCTGGTTCACCCAGGCAGGATTCTTCGAGTCCAGCCTCCCTTCCCACACCTGATGAAGAAGATAATAGTGATGGTTCTACATCATCGCTCTCAAGTTTGTCCTCCTCGCCAGCCTCTAATACTCTGCTTACAAACCAGTTATAATCCCCAGTGCGAAAACTATCAAAGCGGCCAGGAGGCAACGTCAAGAAGCAAGATCCCAGAAAGACTTAATTTCCCTGGGTAGGGATGGCCGGAGCTCTGCTGGCAGCACCCCTGACCACCGCAGCAGGGACAGCGACCGCGACGACGACGAACCGGATGATTGCGAGCGAAGGATTGAGTTTGCTCCGCGTGCGAAGAGCATTCGAGAGAGGATTGCGGAGAAACTAGGAAGCAGCAATGAAAGTAAATCTGAGGAAGAGGAAGAGGAGCAGAAACTTTGGGAGGAGACTCAGATTTTCAAGGGACTCAAAAGACGTCCAGGTGAACAGAGTCCTTCAGGCAGTGAAGCCAGCAACTACAGCAGCAGCAGAAGCCGGAGGAGAAACCAACACAGGCAGAAGAAGGCCGGCTTCAACTACCCAGAGAGCCTGTTGCCTGTCGGAGGCCTGAAACGGAGGCTTGAGGGAAAGTTGTAGTCGCTGAAGGAGGTGCACCGAGCGCGGCAGGCGAAGCTGAGGAGGATGGAGGGGGACGTGGAGAACGCCAGGAGCTCCATGGAGAACCTGGAGGGCAGCGCCTCGGACAAGCAGCTCCGCTTCTACAGGGCCATGACCCAGTACGCCAACAACCTGGTGGAGTGTCTCCAGGAGAAGGTGGTGGAGATCAACTTGTTGGAGCTGGAGCTGCACACTCTCCTGGCAGACCAGATGGAGTCACTGTTGGCAGACCGGAGGAAGAGTGTCAGGAGAGCGGGCCGCTCACCTGCAGCAGCCCTGCAATATTCAGATTCGCCACATACGGGGCGTGGACAACGTTATGGCAGATGCTTTGTCCCGCGCTCCGGAGTTGATGGAGTAGGTGGTTGGTTATTTCTCTCCTCCCCTGTCCCTCTTAAAGTGCTTTTCCGGGCCCGGTTTTGCTGTGGGACAGGAGTCTTGGGGGGAGATAACTGGTGGTAGTTGGGTTTTGATGTTTTGGATTGATTGGTTATTGTTTTTATTTTGATCGATTATTTTATGTGGTTGTTTCTTTGGAACAGAAACCCATTTAGGTGGGCTTCTGTTTTAAGGGGGGGGATGTGACGACCCAGTTGGGTCTTTGACCCCGCCCCTGCTGTGTATGCCTGTGTTTCTCTCCCTCCTGATTAGGAGATTGTCGGCAGGTGTGGGATGGACCGGTGGCAGTATAAAGAGCCTGCCCAGACAGCAGACGTGGCTTCTCCCTCCTCCCAGCATTGGCTTTCCTTTGTCTTCCTTTGTCTTCACATGGACTGATATTTACATTACCTTTTTGGTTACTTACATTTATACTGACTTGCACCACACTTCTTATTGTTATGTTTATTATATAATAAATTACTTATTATTGTGAAAATAGCGTGGTCTCCCCGGTTCATGTTGCATGCATGGAGCCAGCATGTCAGAGGGGATTGTCGGGAAAGAGATGGCTTTCTCGCTCTCGTAATGTCTGTCTTGCTCTCAAATCAATCAAGCAAATCAATAGCTGCTCATTATTGATTAAGGCCTCCAATTTCGACAGCTAATTACTACCATTAAACATGAATGACTACCATTAAACATGAATGAACATCGAATATGCTCATGTGTGGCACCGTTGCAATCGCCTGGAAGCGTAGATGTTGAAGGACACCTTGCTTTCCCTCTTACGCCACCGGGAAGATATTTACATACTTCTGATTGACTAATGAATTGACTCAGCTATTCCCCCAGAAGTCTGGGGACAAAAGGTCAAAAGGAGCCGGCACCACTCCGCTTATGAGATAACAAAAAGTTAATGTGTGTTTCTCTCATAACTTTTTGTCATTATTAAAGAGAGGCCTGATTCTCAGATATGCATGTTGGATGGCTATGGTGTAGGTCTGGGAAGAACTTCAGGCCAAAATCTTGCAAGCGAGCCGCTGGGTGAGGTGCAACGAGATGGAGCACTTGCTGAGTCATTTCCTGTAGGGCTGGAGCCACAGGTTGAAGCGTATGCGTCCTTTGAGACCCCCTTTGATATATAAGAGACCCCAAGGTACAGCTTACTTAAAGGTTCTCGACTCAGTCACCTATTGCATCACTTCCTTTAGGGCTTCGGCCTCCTAATTAATCATTGTAGTATAATTGAATGCCCTCTTTCATATATATGATACCTCCACCACTGGGAAGTGGCAACAATTCTCCAAATCCATATGGGGAGGGGGGGGGGGGGTGATGCTTGTGGACAGTAGGGATGTACACTAGACATAAATAGGAATCAAACTCAGGAGAAGGAATGACCTCTCACAAATATTTATTGAATAAATTGTTTCAAATAACCCTGCCTCGTTAAATCAATGATCTTGATGTTTTGCTTTCAAAAATAGGTTATAGAAGAAGTCTAAACTGCAGAAAATAAAAACATCCAAGCTGCCATTTAAGGATACCTTGGAATATCTGTCTATTTTTTAACCATCGGACCCTAGTTTACGACAAAAACAACACAATTGACGGCAGCTCCTTTGCCGCGTGGTTTTTAGAGCCATGTAAGGATTAAAGGGGGCGGTCGATAGCAACCACCATAGCAACCATGACGGTCAAGTGACTGGATGCAGCCCCGTTGAAAAAAATAGAATACCACTGTAGCAGGTTCACAGAGCGCTTGGACACCAGGGGCCGTATTCACAAAGCATTTTATCTTACCGCTAGGAGTGCTCCTAACTCGCGCTAAAACATTTTACGTAGGAGTTTTTTTCTTAAAAGTTATTGACAAAGCCGCTGAGACCTACATTTACTAAGGATAAATCACATAGAGTGAACTAAGAGTGACGCGCCGTTGCTATGGATTACGTCAATTCTCGTGCACGAGTTTAGAAGCAGTCAGTTCGGTGATTGGTTGTTCAGACGAGCCCACTGAATCACCGAAAAACAAGGAAATAGCCTAGGCTAGAAATGAATTCCTATTAAGTAGTTCAAGTTCAAGTGTACTTTATTGTCAAAAATCTATGTAACAGGGTTAGCACAGAAGTTTGAAATTGCGTTTGGCCAGACTCCAATGTGTAGTTAAAAAACATTTAACAAAAAAACATATAACATTTAAATAAGACATTGACAATAATCTCTCTCACACACACACACACACACACACACACACACACACACACACACACACACACACACACACACACACACACACACACACACACACACACACATAGCAGCAGAAGTAAAATCAGTGGTCACAAGGTGCAACAGTAAAGTAAAGTGCAACAGTAAAGTGCCAGTGACATGGTGAAGTTCATGTGGTTTTCTTCAGTGTGTTGATGAGTCTGATGGCTTGTGGAAAGAAGCTGTTACTCAGTCTGCTTGTGCGGGACCGCAGGCTGCGGTACCGCTTCCCTGATGGTAGAAGGGAGAACAGACTGTGTGCTGGATGAGTTGTGTCTTTGATGATGTTCATTGCCCGCTTGGAACAGTGTGAAGTGTACAGTTTCTGAATGGCTGGTAGGGGTGACCTGATGATCTTTTCTGCTGTCCTCACCACCCTCTGCAGTGCCTTCTTGTCTGCAGCTAGACAGCTGCCATGCCAGACAGAGACGTTGCTGGTCAGGATGCTCTCAATAGCACCTCTGAAGAAGGTGGTGAGGGCAGAAGTGGGGAGGTCAGCTCTTCTCATCCTTCTCAGGAAGTAGAGTCGTGTCTGCGCCTTCTTGACCAGCGCGGTGGTGTTGGTAGTCCATGAGAGGTCATTCGTGATGTGCACTCCCAGGAACTTTGTGCTTTTCACAGACTCTACTGCACTGCCGTTGATGATGAGTGGGATGTGTGTTGGTTGTTCCTTCCTGAAGTCTACAGTAATTTCTTTTGTTTTGTTGACGTTGAGAAGCAGATTGTTCCTCTCACACCAGTTGATGAGTAGCTGTACATCCTCTCTGTATGCTGAGTCATCATTGTCTTTGATGAGGCCCACCACTGTTGTGTCATCTGCAAATTTGATGATGTGATTCGTTTCAAATTTGGCACAGCAGTCGTGGGTCATCAGCGTGAACAGCAGGGGGGATAGCACGCATCCTTGCGGCACCCCCGTGTTTATGATGGTGGTCGCTGAGGAGTTGTTTCCGACTCTGACTGTCTGCGGTCTGTTAGTAAGAAAGTCCAGCAGCCAGTTGCACAGTGAAGTGCTGATGCCTATTTTACTCAGCTTGTCCACAAGATGTTGGGGGATGACGGTGTTGAACGCAGAGCTGAAGTCTATGAACAACATCCGTGCGTGACTGTTTTTATTCTCCAGATGAGCCAGGCAGAGGTGGAGTGCTGTTGCTATGGTGTCATCAGTGGAGCGCTTGGGGCGGTAGGCAAATTGGTATGGATCCAGAGTAGTGGGGAGGGTGGATGTTAGATGGGCCTTTACCAGTCTCTCAAAGCACTTCATCATGATGGTTGTGAGTGCTATGGGTCTGTAGTCGTTCAGTGATGATACCGGTGACTTCTTGGGTAGTGGTACGATGGTGGTAGCTTTGAAACTTGCTGGTATGATGGCTTGGTTCAGAGAGGTGTTGTAGATGTCTGTGAGGACGTCGGTGAGTGAGTCTGCACAGTCTCTGAGCACACGCCCGGGTATGTTGTCAGGACCTGCAGCTTTCCTGGGGTTCACCTTGAGTAGGGTCGTCCTCACGTCCGCTGGGTCCAGTTGAAGTGTTGTGCTGTCAGGGTTTACGTTTTTTTTTTTGGGTGTTGTGGTGTTATTTTCTTCAAACCGGCTGAAGAAGGTGTTGAGTGAGTTGAGGAAGTCTGTGTTGTCCTCACACGGTGGGGGGGATGGTTTGTAGTCTATGACTGACTGGATGCCTTGCCACAGGCGTCTTGGGTCCTTTGTGTCAGTGAAGTATGAGTTTATTTTTTGTCCATATGCACGCTTGGCTGCTCTCACGCCCCGGTGCAAGTTGGCCCTGGCAGACTTGAGGGCCTCCTTGTCCCCAGACTTGAAAGCAATGTTGCGTGCCCTCAGGAGCTCACGTACCTCCCTGGTGAACCAGGGTTTTTCGTTTGCTCTCACTGTAATGTCCTTGGTGACGGTTACATCTTCCATGCATTTTGTTATGTATCCAGTTACAGAGTCTGTGTATTCGGTGAGGTTGACGTCGTGGTTGGTGGTGGCCGCCTCCCTGAAAACCGACCAGTCTGTGCATTCAAAACAGTCCTGTAGAGCTGCTGTGGAGCCCTCTGGCCAGGCCCTGATCTGTTTCACAGTTGGCTTGCTTCTCGTCAACAGAGGTCTGTAGGCTGGGATTAGCATAACAGAGAGATGGTCTGATGAACCCAGGTGGGGGTGGGGAACAGCTCTGAAGGCCTGTCAGATGTGATGTTGATGTAGACCTGGTCAAGTGTGTTCTCTCCCCTTGTTGCAAAGTTCACACACTTGTGATAGTGTGGCATTACTGTTTTCAATTTGGCCTGATTAAAATCGCCAGCGATTACGCAGACCGAGTCCGGGTGTGTGTTTTGTAGTGTACTCACAGACTTGTACAGAATGGAGAGTGCCTCCTTTGTGTTGGCGCTGGGGGGAAGGTAAACAGCTGTGATGTTGACGGTATTGAATTCACGCGGCAGGTAGAATGGACGGCAGTTGAGGGTTAAAAACTCAATGTTCTCTGAGCAGTGACTTGTAATGACTGCTGCGTTTGTACACCAGTTGTTATTGATATAAATGCACACACCACCTCCTCGAGATTTACCCGTGCTGGCGTGGTTTCTGTCAGCGCGGACTGTTGTAAACCCATCCAGTTTAATTACGCTGTCCGGAACGTTGTTGTGAAGCCACGTCTCGGTTAGGATGATCGCGTTGCATTCTCTTACGTTTCTATGTGTGGTTAAATCCAGCTTGAGATAATCCATTTTGTTTTCTAACGAGCGGACGTTCGATAGGAGAATAGATGGTAGTGCTGTTTTGTGAGGGTTTCTTTTCAAGCGGTGTGTGATGCCGGCTCGGCAACCTCGCCTTATCCTCCGTCCTGTGCTCGGCCTCCACTGCCGCATCAGCTGCTTCCAGTTTCGGCTGGTGGGGGCGGGGGAGCCCGCTGTCACGGAGGGTCCGTTGTCACGGGACATTATTCCTAGACCGAGAAGAGTTTCGCGATCCGAGGCGAAGTTAACTCCGGACATATCCTTTGTGCTGTTGTTGTTTCTAAGTCCCAGTAGTGTACTCCTGTTGTACGCGATTTTTGAAGACGATTTTGACGGTACATTTAACATAAAACACACATTTTTATCGGGAGCCGGCTTGGCCGCAGCCACACCGGGCGCCGCCATGGTAACCCCTAGTTATAGTGCAGTTAGCAGAATACACGCATGATGACAATTTTGTGCAGACCACGATAATGACGTTGTAGCCTGCACGTTCAAGAGAGAGAAAGCAAAGAATAAAAATACGTCAAATCTAAAAGAAAATAAATGTTACGAACTACCCAAGTGTTGACTGATTTGTGCCAAGGTGTTTACCTAAAATGTGTTTTCAAAGTGATCCCTAAATGCCTGTCCACTCGGTTCCACACGGCCAAATTCCTTGTAATGTTGATCGCCATCATCATCATCATCATCGTCTGGCTGTGGAATGTTCCTCCGCTTGCAAAGGTTGTGTAGAATGGCACATACAGTGATTACTGTGCTTGCCCTCTCTGGGGTGAGGCGTATTTCGCCGTGGAGGACATGAAACCGACGTTTCATCTGCCCAATTCCTCTCTCCACAACATTTCGTGTATGTTTGTGTGCTCGCAAAGAGCCAATACGATGTGTTTTACGCATAGGACTAAGCGTAATCTGCGTAATCACTTACATGTTACACTTTAACTGTGCTCCCGGTTCTGGATTAAGGTAGGGTGTCTAGAGCCACGTCTTGCATGGATAGTCACTGTCACCCAGCAAGTGACACCAAACTGGTACATCTCAAAAAGCTGCCTCAGACCACTCACCATTAAAATGCGCGAATCATGGGTAGCTGAAGATCCAGGCCACTTTGCAACAACATCCAGTAGGCTATGTTAAAATTTGCATCAAAAACAACCTGCGTGTTGATGGAATGCACTTTCTTCCTATTGACGAACCCGTCCTCGTCTTTTGATGGCGCAATTATTTTTATTTTTTATAAGTTATATTTATTTTTTTATAACATTTTATTTCGGGACTAATCGGATTATTCCTGTTAGTCGGGGATGTTATTGCATCGCGCATTAACTCCACAATAAGTTGAATACCCTAACATTTCGTCTCGCAGGCATTTTAAGATTCTTTGTGAATAGGTCTTACTGAGTTAGGAGTCCTCTTGAGGACTTTTAAGCTCTCCTAGACTTAGGTGCTACTTTTAGTCCTAAAATACTTTGTGAATTGCTCTTAGTGAAAAAAGTTAGGAGTCCTAAATTTAAGAGTGACACGCCCATTATTTTTAGGAGTTACTCCTAAATTCGCCAGTTAGGACCTACTTTTAGCCCTAAGATCCTTTGTGAATACGGCCCCAGGTTTGCTTTTTCCAACAGAAAGTCCATTTATTTCGATCGCTCAGTCCAACAAAACACAATTCCTTGGACGTAAATCATAACTCCGCTCCAAGCGGTCACAGGATGCGTTTCCAGGCGATCTCTGGTGGCGATCGCCCCTGCATCTCTCTCTCTGCTCCCCGGTTTCCCCCCTAACCACAAAGCAGGCACATATATACAAACATTCCCTGATTGGCCTGAGTGCTGACACCTGCTCGCACTCAGGTCCAACCCCCCCCCAGCCAATCCGGTGCGCTCCCAACCTGCCCATACTCCCCCTGCAGGCCATACGTCACACGTCCCCCCACAACCACCCTACACACTCAGGAGATTAATGATATTTAAATTATTATGACCATGAAGTCTTTATTTGCATGGGTTTACATTTCGTTCTGTGTAGCATGGAAAAATCTGAGAAACACTCCCATTCAGAATGCATTGGTTTACATTTCGTTCTTTGGAGCACGGTTATTTTTATTTATTTATTTATTTTCTGCAATAATCCAATGGAAAAACCTGTTGGCTTCTTGTCAAGGGAACCCAGGGCGACACTCACTTCCGGGTTGGCCAAAATACATCATCCCTCCACCACTCTATACTGTAAAAACACATGTTCAAGTTGAATGATAATGCATGAATTTATTCTTTATTCTGCCATAGTATTTATTTAAGGGGGGGGTCTTTTGGCCATGGTGGATCCAGATCTGGAGCATTTCACCACCTGTTGTTGTTTTATCAGCGAAATGCATTGTGTGTGTGTCTGTCTGTCTGTCTGTCTGTCTGTCTGTCTGCGTGCGTGCGTGCGTGCGTGCGTGCGTGCGTGCGTGCGTGCGTGCGTGCGTGCGTGCGTGCGTGCGTGCGTGCGTGCGTGCGTGCGTGCGTGCGTGCGTGCGTGCGTGTACCACGCTACTTTATGTTGAAATGCGACGTAATCCAGTGTTTACGAAAACGTACACTGTCAACGTATGCTTTTGGTGACTGGGTTGGCTCTCAGATAAACGTGTTTCTAACAAGATGATATCATTAAAAGTTACATAAAGTAACGGTTTAATAACACAAACGCAGGAAACACGTGAGCTGCTAGTTTAGCGAAAGCAGCGTCCCTAGCAATCTGACGTCGTTGAAACATGCGAGCGAGCCGATAAAATCTTCCTAATAACTATAAAACTAAAGATCCGACACAATCACCGACTGAAGATTATGCAAGTAAAAAGTATATTTCTCGCTAGAAATGTTATTAGAAACACGTTTATCAGTGAATCGGTCCTAAAATATTGCATTTCCCATTCAGATAATAAAGATTAATAAAGATCATACACATTCACTGACTGAAGATTATTCAAGGAAAAAGTACATTTCTCGCTAGAAATGTCATTAGAAACGCGTTTAATGGTGATTCTGTCCTAAAATATTGCATTTCCCATTCAGATAATAAAGATTAATAAAGATCATACACATTCACTTACTGGAGATTATGCAAGGAAAAGGTATATTTCTCGCTAGAAATGTTATTAAAAACACGTTTAATGGTGTATCTGTCCTAAAATATTGCATTTCCCATTCAGATAATAAAGATTAATATAGGCTACGTAACAATTTCACCAAATGCTAGGAGAACGTCTAGCCCCCTGTTGTTGCTATTCCTCCATTCATTTCGAATGGAGAAGAAAGCATGTTCAGGGTCACGCTTTGGTCAGGCAAAGCGTGACCCTGAACACGCCTTGCGATGTGGACCAACGTATCCATTTCAAGCCTTGGCGTGATACCGGGTTGGTGTGTGCCAAGGAATATCAGTGTCATTAACTTGCCTTGGAGCAAATTCCGTGGCCACATCACGGACAATTTAAGTGATGCATCCTATTTATCAAACATAACCCTAACCCTAACAAGTATTTTTTATCATTATTATGATTATTATTTAGACATAACAACATTAATATCATGATACTATTATAAACAATAATAGTATAATAATAATAATTTATTTCTGTGCAGTTCAGCAGCTCATCATGTCTTGTTCTCCCGCCAGATGCCTGTGAACTCACACTGGACCCAAACACAGCCCACAAACTCCTCTCTCCATCTGAGGACAACAGGAAGGTGACGTGGGTTGGAGAGGACCAGTCGTATCCTGATCACCCAGAGAGATTTGACTCCCAGTTCCAGGTGTTGTGTAGAGAGGGTCTGACTGGCCGCTGTTACTGGGAGGTAGAATGGAAAGAAGGTGATGTTTCCATAGGAGTGACATACAGAGGGATTAGAAGGGGAGGAAAAGGTCCTGATGGCAGGCTTGGAGCGAACAACCACTCATGGAGTCTTTATTGTTTTCCCACTGGTTACTTTGCCTGTTACGCCAATGTTAGAACATCCATAGATCTCCGCCCTAATGAATCCAACAGAGTAGGAGTGTATCTGGACCGGCCTGCTGGCACTCTGTCCTTCTACAGAGTGTCCCCAGATGGAGGAGGGTCCTCAGACACACTAACACACATCCACACCTTCCTGTCCACCTTCACCCAGGACCTCTACCCTGGGTTCAGGCTCATGTGGTCTGGTTGCTCAGTGTCCTTATGTGAGCTGTAGACGCACGCACGCACGCACGCACGGACGGACGGACGGACGGACGGACTGACAGACATGTAGGTAGTAATGCAGCAGGTTGTATCAATCTCTCTTGTTCATCTCTCATCTCTGCATTTATATATATGCATCTGGACCCATGGATGTACATGTATTGCGTTGTGTTGTTTGATCGCAACAGTACTCTACAGTTAAAATAAAAGTTTCTGTGATTTAAATTCATAGCATACAATAAGGTATATCTATTTGTATTAATTTGTTATCATATTTTTCTTCCTTATACATTGAGCCTCCTCAACAGTTATAAAGATAATTATGGATTTAGCTTCCTCTATTTTATTAACAATCCTTATATAATTAGATAACACGGCAGAGCATTATATATTTTGCTTAATCTACAGTAATAGACATCATGTTATTAATGTATATCCTGATTGATCAGTCTCTTGGTCATTTCTCTTATATTTCTATTTCTAATGTTAGTTTGTTTCTATTTCTAACCCAGTGTGACCCCTAGAGGGCGGTCTTCATCCTCTTTCCATCTGAACGAAATTAGGGATTTAGAACAGGTGACACTGTTGCCATGGGAACTAAACATTGTGAACGTAAGGCACACTTGAAATGGATAAAATAAATGGAAAAAATATGAAAATTGAATATTGTAATCTCCATTGGTCTTGTATGTTATGTTCCATTACAGAAACTGCGCCAATATTAGTTTGTTTCGAGAGAAAATAGATGTTTCTCACCACTAAGATTCCTATACATTTGTGCTATCGATATCCGATACTAAAGTGTGTGTGTGTGTGTGTGTTATCTCTCTGGGTTTGCGGTACCGGATTAAATATCTCTCACACGCACATCACAAAGTCCCAAATAATCATCTTTTCACGATTATGCGTGTTCGTGTGTGGGGGTGTTTGCGTGCGTGTGCGCGTGTGCATTGGCCTAGATGGGTCAGTGACACAAGCAGGCGCGTGCATTTGACCTGGTGGTGCAGCTGTCCTTTCAGAGCTCGGAGAGTGTGCGTGTGATATTCTACCGCTCTGGTAGTAGTTTGGCGTGTGGCTGAGGAACAGATAAGATAGAGCGAAGACACACCAAAAAAGAACAACCGAGGCAAAGTTTTCAGAGCTCCTAGTTAAGGGAGAATGTGACGTCACGAAACACCAGCACGGTCTCTCTCTCTCTCTCTCTCTCTCTCTCTCTCTCTCTCTCTCTTCCCCCCCCATCACACACCTCTTCACCAAGGGGTTAACGCCAACCCTCCAGAACTTTTCGAATCGCTAATGCTTCTTCAATCAGAAGGGACTTATCACCCCCGGAGGCTGACGCCCGAGGACACACCGCGACCTGGCCTTTGAGACATGGTACCGGGGGGGTATTTGCAGATCATGTAACCCGCTGCAGACCTTTGGGGATGTCAAAAGTGGGATTACTTCAAGCTTTTAGGAAAGGTAAGTAGGTCTACAGATACACTTTGTACGGTTAACACACACCTGGTTATTATAAGGACCACCCTGTAGCTAATCAATGGGATATAAGATGAGTTATTTTGTTCGTTGTCTCAATACTTAGAAGAAAGAATAAATAAATACAAATGTTTTGGGAGTTTGATCATTTTTCGATATTTGCAACGTCCGTATTTGCAACGTAATCATTTTGAATGAAAGAATGGAATGAAGGAAAAGCATTCACTTCTGTTTAATTTTTAAATAACTTAAAGTCGCAGTCGGTCTGTATAGGTGTTTTGAATTGAGAAGTGTCATTTAGGTTTGAGTATTTATAGGCAAAATGCAGTTGGACAGAATGGTTCTTGTAGTAGCATTGCTGACTAGTTTTCAATCAACTGACAAAATAAAATAAAACATTGTAAACGTGCATGTATAACAGTGTTTTACCACTAAAATGCCTCCTATCTTTGACTGCGAGAGCATGGCCTGAAACACTAACCAGGGTTAGGCGTTCGATTCCCACTGAGCCCCCCGCGCTAAAAATGTAAGCCTATAGATGCGTCGTACGCATGATATTGTACCACGCTTCATTTAGCAAAAGCTCTGATCCAAAAAGATTTACAGCGAATTCAGATCCACGACATTACGGAGCCGGTAGGGGTTACGCAACAGGATGCCTGCTGGGTAGGCTGTTGACATTGTGGATCGAACCGGGTTCCTTTGCACTGGGAGTGCAATAGAACACCCCAACCCAGCAACCCGCTGCTCTGTAGCCGATTAAAGCCCTTCCAACCCTCTGCACTGGCTCAATGGAGCTTTGATTAAAAAAAAAACAAAAAAAAAAAAACTATTTATTTTTTATTTCACAGGAACTCCTCTTATTTCAGAGATCAATGTGATACTGTGACACTAAAATAGAAAAATAAAGTGTTTTAATATTTTGTCAACTAAAATAAACGTCACAACCTACACCCATACATTTCATAAATGCAACAAACTTTAGGCTATTGGTTATTTTATATGTAGTATAACTATAAATAAAGCGTTAGATGCTGTATTATCTTCCTTTTAGGGGGCGAAGAGGTTTTGTGGGAGGGACCAGTAATGTCTCTTTTGATAGTGAAGGTTTCCGACCCCTGCCCTAACCACTTACTTAACCATGTACTTAACCCCACTGTACTGATGCCTTACGCCTCGTGCCCACTGCATCCGTCCATTGACTGCTCCCCATTGACTTTGAATGGGGACGGACACGCAATGCATTGTGGACCCGTGCGCCCGGTTGGAGCCTCGGCCTAACCCCCCCCTCCCTTTCAAACCGCAGCCACAATGAGCCAGGCGTCCGACCCCAGCACCCCTTCCAGAAGGGCAAAGGTCACCAAGCCGGCGGCGGCCAAGGCCGTGTCTCCGGACGAACCCGCGCCGCCCTGTTTCGTCCGTAAGCTCCGCAAGGCGGCGGTGGGGACGGGGTGCGACATCCGCCTCAGGGTGTCCGTCCTGGGGAACCCGGAGCCCAAGCTGAGATGGTACCGCAACAAGAGGCCGCTGCCGCCCAGCGAGGCCCAGGACCCAGGCGGCCTGTGGATCAGGGACTGCCGGACCTGCGACGCCGGGCTGTACACCTGTGTGGCGAGCAACACCCTGGGCGAGGCGACCAGCAGCGCCGTGCTTGCCGTCATGGACCTCGGAGAAGGTAATACGATCTGTGAATTAACGTTGGACCGCTGAAGTCATCGGTTGGTTGATGCATCCCCAGAACTGACCACATTGACCGCAAAGGATTGATTTATCAGGGATTTCTTTCGTGCGCAGAAACTGAATTACGTCTCGTGCCCACTGCATCGTCCGTCAAAGGACGTCGGAAGGCGTGGCTGACGGAGGGGGGAGCTTTCCAGGGTCGTCAGAGCCCGAGTAGTGTCACAGTGCTTACATTTCCATACACGATCTGATTGGATGCCGGATCCGTCGCTGCCGAAAAAGTTGCACATTTTTCAACTTTTTGACGGAGCGCACAGATCCACAATGCATTGCGCGTCCGTCCCAATTCAAAGTCAATGGGGATCAGTCAACGGACGGATGCAGTGGGCATGTGGCGTTACTGTTGCAGAACGCGATTAGGCCTACTCTTACATTAGAAAATAGCCAAGTGTGCCAATTCCTCTTTAAAAGGTTTGGAGAACAGATACTTTGCGCTACCCAAAGGTATCCCGGGAAATTCAGTTGACAGCCATCAGTTGACTGTTAATTAACACCACCGAGATGCAGGGCCGGCGCGAGGCATAGACGAACTTGGCGATGACATAGGGCGGCAAAAGCGTTTGGGGCGCCCTCTGGCGGCGCCCTCTGTTGGCGGCCCTAATTTATTAATGCATTTAATTGAAGCAAGCGAAATACAACATGTTTTCTAAACACGTTTCTAAATGGAACGGAGAATGGGGGGAACGGAGGATCAACAGTTATTGAATTGTTATAGAAACCATCACTGAAGCTCGCAGGGCAACAACCCCCCCACCCCCCGAGATGTTTAAGGCGAGGGGAGGCGATTTGCAGAAAGCAGCGAGAGTTAGCAAAAATAACAACACCTTGCCTTCATGCCTCCCTCAAAAGCCTCGCACACAAAACACAAACCTTAGTGTTAGCTCGACCTAGCCTTTAGTGTTGAAGGTTCCGGTCATGCGCAAAGATTACACAGTAGATGTAGTAGGCCAGGTAGGCTTACCACAGGCCTGCCACCACCACAGATACCTGATTTGTTTAGTCAGAGCATTTGGTACAGGTGTGGATGTTGTAGATGTGTGGAGCTCTGTCTGGCCAGCGTTGGATTTTGGACAGTGTTTGCACGTATACAATTAATTAAAAACATTTCAGTTACATTTTGGTCAAAATTGTATTTGACCTGTGCTGGGGATGGTGGTGGTGGTGGTAGAGTGGTGGTGATGTTGGTGGTGGTGGTGGTGGTGATGTTGGTGGTGGTGGTGGTAGAGTGGTGGTGGGGGGTTCATCTTTAAAAACACACACAGCATAGCAAGCTGAGTATGCAACAAGATTCCTCCGGTGAGAAAGAGTTCAGCCTGTAAGTCATACAGTCCCGCTGTCTGTATCAGCGAGTCTCATCGAATATCACACAGCGCATACATTTGACTAACAGTATTAAGGCTATTATAAGCTCTTTCAGAGCATTGGTTCACATTTTCTTCACAAAAATGCTTTGCCAATCACTCATTGATTCCCTTTTAGCTAGTTATCTAGAGCTGTACTTCCGTGTGTTGGCATATGTCAATCATGAATACAGCTTATAAAATCTATCAAACTATCAAATATTCAATTAATTCTGCAGTGTGTTTAATAATGAAATGATATATAGTTATCTAATCATATGTTTGATACATTCCTTCATTCCTTCTTCGTGTTTTGTTCTGGAAACCCCCCCCCCCGTGTGTGTGTGTGTGTGTGTGTGTGTGTGTGTGTGTGTGTGTGTGTGTGTGTGTGTGTGTGTGTGTGTGTGTGTGTGTGTGTGTGTGTGTGTGTGTGTGTGTGTGTGTGTGTGTGTGTGTGTGTGTGTGCGTGCGTGCGTGTATGCAAGTGTGTGGTGATATGTTGTGTGTTTGGATGCTTATAATAGCCTTTGTACAAAGCATAATTAAATAGGGCAGTAGAGTATTTATAGGTAGGTAAACAGTCTGGATGATGAAACATCCAGAGTATTTATATTTGGCAGAATAACTGTCCATCGGTTTTACACACTCTTGCATGCTGGGTGCAAAGTATGGTTGCAGGTCATAATAATTCTGAATATTCTATCCTTCCATCTTTTCCTAATCCATCCCTGGTATCTGTTGCCTTGGCCTAGGAGTTCATTTTCCACCTATTTTTCTAGCCAGTAGTATGCATTCCCTTTTGGCTAGACCTGAACTGATGAACTGAATGCTTTGAGTTCAAACTAGAAGTGTTTCTATTGTTTGTGTTTGTGTTGTACTGTTTAATGTTGGACCCTAGATATACTGCTTATCTTAATTACATTGCCATCATAACACAGCACACCGACACATAACCAAGTGCTTTCCGTGTCTGTTTGTGACGACCAACGCCAACGTATACCAGTGGATTGAGCAGAGAAATTGTTACCAATCGGTGTGAGGTAGCATGCTTGTTACGCGAGAAAGAGATAATTTCCCATCGCTGGGATGGGAACTTGAATTTAGCTCATGGGCTTTCTCTCCTGCTCACAACTCAAGTGAAAGAATCGATATACATTTACATCTAGGGCGTTTAGCAGACATTTTTATCCAAAGTGACTTACAATAAGTACATTTGTCAGAAGACGGAGAAACAACAATACATCACTCCGTCCGTACAGTAAGAATGTTCATAGAAACAAGTGCCAAGCACTAACAATCACTAGGTTAACCCATTCCCTGTGTAATACAAAGATAGCTAGGATTAGATGTTATACAACTAAGTACTATAACTATGTACGACTAACAATAAGTGCATACATTAAGTGCCAGGACAACATACAATAAGTGCATAAGAGGGGTGGGAAGGGGTGGTTAAACAGAGTCTAGGTGAACTCTGAACAAGTGCCTCTTGAGTCTTTTGGTTGGGTATCCACCCCCTTTTTTAGATCCTGACCCCGTTCCCCGCTCTGAAGGTCTTTGCGACTCTTCAGCTCGCAGCGCTACGGCATATGGCAGAGGGCATATGGCAGATGCTTTAATCCAAAGGGACTTAAGTACATTTGGCTGAAGAAGGTGAAACAATATATCACTGTCGGTACAGTAAAGATGTTCATAGAACCAAGTGCCAAGCACTAGCAATCGCTAGGTTAACCCATTTCCCGTATACAACAAAGATAGCTATGATAAGATGCTACACAACTAAGTACTATAACTAAGTACAACACACAATAAGTGTGTACATTAAGTGCCAGGACGTACAACATACAATAAGTGCGTACATAAAGTACCAGGACGTACAACATACAATAAGTACGTACATTTCGTGCCAGCACGTAGAAGTTAATATACAATAAGTGCGTACATTAAGTGCCAGGACATACAACATACAATAAGTGCGTACATTAAGTGCCAGGACGTACAACATAGAATAAGTAGGAGGGGGTGGCTATGCAGAGTCTAGGTGAACTCTAAACAATTGAGTCTTGAGTGATGTTTGAAATTCTTTCCAGGCCTAAACAGGGAAGCATTTCTATGCCTCATCACTGCATTACATTAAATTCATTTAGCGGATACTTTTGTCCAAGTTGAGTAACATTAAGTGCATTCAACAGTGAGGATACGACCCAAAAAGTGCAGGCATTATGCAATTGCATAAAACAACAAAATATGCAAACCGCTTTCAGTACTACAGCACAGAAACAAGAGATATAGAGTGTTTTTATTTTATTTTTAAATTGCATGATTCCTCGGTGGTGGTGCCGAGGTGCAGCCTGAAATGAGTTTGGGGTCTGTGGTGGAAGAACCGATATTGTTCGTCCTGGCACTTATACGCACTTATAGTATATCGTACTTAGTTATAGTACTTAGTTGTGTAGCATCTTATCCTAGCTATCTTTGTTGTATACGGGGAATAGGTTAGCCTAGCGATTGTTAGTGCTTGGCCATTGGTTCTATGAACATCGTATCTGCACAGACAGCGATATATTGTTTCAACTGCTTCTGACAAGTGTACTTATCGTCGCTTTGGTTAAAAGCGTCTCACTGGTCTGTTTGGTCTTTTAACTCCTTTCTGAGGAGTCGGCTGGGGAGGAAGTCTTGGCCACTCTGACCTTGCTGTCACTGGTCCATATTTAATAGCGGTGCAATGCCTTGATCATTGTACAATCGAATGGCTCGTGTATTATTCATCGCAAGCTGCTCTCTAGCTGTATCTGCCGGTAGACATTTTTTATTTGCTGTAGAGAAAGTTTGCAGAAGAGAGTGAGATGATGTACTGCAAGCGTGTCTTCTCTCTCTCCCTCTCTGTCGGTCTGTCTTTCTGTCGGACTGTGTGTCGGTCTGTGTCTGTCTGTGTGTGTGTGTCTTTGTGTCTGCCTCTGTGTGTCTGTCTGTTTGTCTTTCTGTGTGTGTCTGTGTCGGTCTGTGTGTCGGCCTGTGTGTCTGTATGTCTTGCTCTCTTACTCTCTAAATGTCAAAATCTCCTCCTCTTTCTCTCTCAACTTACCTCTCTCTCTCTCTCTCTCTCTCTCTCTCTCTCTCTCTCTCTCTCTCTCTCTCTCTCTCTCTCTCTCTCTCTCTCTCTCTCTCTCTCTCTCTCTCTCTTTCCTCCTAGGCTGTTCACAGGGGCGCCAAGGCAATTATTTATGCTTGAGGTCCTGAGAGAGAGAGAGAGAGAGAGAGAGAGAGAGAGAGAGAGAGAGAGAGACACTCTCTCTCTCTTTGAAGGCAATTCAATTGAAGAGCAAACAAAGTAATATTTGGGATAGGAGTGAGATAATTCAACTATCCTCAGAACCGGGCCACAGGATGACTCACTGTCGACTGGTCTTACTCTCTACCCAACTCTGTAGACATTATTGACAATTAACAACATACACACTCACTGACTTACTGACTGACTTACTATCCCTCAATCGTGTCAAAAGGTGATTTAGAGACTTAGGGATGACATTTTTCTTACAAATCTCTTGTGATCTGTCTCTCTCAACCTTTATTCTTCTAACTGCTCTTACTCAAAGGATCTCAGCTCCACAATATCCCCCCACACTCACTCTTTCTCATTCAAAATAGCTCTCATCTAATCTCTCTTCCACACTCTCAATGTCTCTCTCCCCCTCTCACACTTCTCTCCCTCTCTCTGTCACACACACACACACACACACACACACACACACACACACACACACACACACACACACACACACACACACACACACACACACACACACACACACACCTCTCTCACACAGTCTCATTCTCTACCCTCACCTCACACCCTTCTACTCCATCCACACCTCTCTCTCTCTCTCTCTCTCTCTCTCTCTCTCTCTCTCTCTCTCTCTCTCTCTCTCTCTCTCTCTCTCTCCCTCCTCTCTCTCTCTCTCTCCCTCCTCTCTCTCTCTCTCCTCTCTCTCTCTCTCTCTGTGTGTGTCCGTGGTTATTTATGGTCTGGTATGTAGCAGAATGCAGGGTGACGGCTGCTTCTCTGGTTGCACTGGCAGACATCACAGATAATTATAGCAAACCCCCCCCCAGACCCACCCATCCCTATCTCACAGACACGCACACAAGCACACACACATGCAAACACAGCCTCGCTGCCACCCTCAGTCACCATCACCGTTATGAAAGAGGGTCACTTCCGGGACATTTTGTGTGTATGTGTTTGTCTGTAAATGTGGGACTATGCACGTAACTTTGAATTTACGTGTGTGTGTGTGTGTGTGTGTGTGTGTGTGTATGTGTGTGTGTGGGTCTGTATGTTTTTATATTTGTTTGCGTCTGTGCGTGACTTTTTGTGTGTGCGTGTGTGATTTTTTTTTTGTGTGTGTCTCATTGTGTGTGTGTGTGTGTGTACATGTGTGTTTGTTTGCGTCTGTGTGTGTAAGATCTTTTTTTTTTGCGTCTCATTGTGTGTGTGTGTGTGTGTGTGTGTGTGTGTATACACACACGTGTGTTTGTTTGCGTCTGTGTGTGTATGTGCTTGTGTACTCGTGTGTTGGTTCCAGCTGTGTGTGTTGGCGTGATTTGCCTCACGTTCACCTGTGTGTGTTTCTGTAATTAAAGCTCAGCTTGGACTCGACTCCCTCCAGTATCACAGCCCACGCCTCTCCACTCCTGGCCCCTGTTGAGTCACACAGGCCTGTCCCTTTAAGAAATCACCCAGGAAAGCACTGGCCAATCAGAAGCCAGCTTAGGGCCGTGTCATACGTCATTGTCTAGGCAGCTGAATCGACGTCAGCATGGCTTTCTGATGGTCATCTGGAGGAAAAGATTGGGTCTAAACCCAGGTCACACACCCCAAAAGAACCACTTGCACCTGTTTTTTTTGTATAATCTCTCATCTCATCTCATCTCATCTCATCTCATCTCATCTCATCTCATCTCATCTCTCTCTCTGTCTCTCTCTCTGTTTATTTTTATTCCACTTTGTGACCAAATCCCTCCTCATTAATTTACTAGTTGAACAACAGGTGATCTCAATTATGTGAAATTAAATCTAGTTTTACGTTTAGAACGTTTAGAAATCAGTTTACGATTCCTTTAGAGTGACATTCATTTAAAAGCCGCACGTACCTCTGATGAGGTAATGTGACACATACAATAATACATGCACATGTTGTATAGCAGACGTGTTCAAATATACATGAGACCACTTCCATGAGTGGTCTCGTGTTCTAGTCTATATCAGCCCGCAGACCCCTCATGCCGGATGGCTGGTTCTAAATACTGATGTTATGGGGCTCTGTATTTTAATCTTCCAGACAAGGTTAATGTGTTCTCAACTCCTCCTGCTCCTCCTCCTCCTTCTCCTCCTCTCAATTTAAGAAGCATATAGTATCCTCCTCCTCCTCATGCACCTCAGATCTGGCTGGATGTGGCATCTCACTTTTTTTTGCTCCCATTTGTTTGAACCAATCACGTTGCTGTAATTGACTTAAAGCAAACACAAACTTGGCACTCAACACTGTGAAATCTATGGAAGTAAATCTGTGCCATCGGGTTTTGAAAATAAAAACACATTGAATTATAAGCACTGAATATTTATGTATTGAAATAACCTATCTGAATTTTTTGCCTCTAAATTTAACTCTTTAAATTTTCAATACATCATATTCACCTTTATTTTTCAATGTTAAAAAATTAAACGTTAAAAAATTCAACGTTGAAATATTCAACTCAAATATTTTCAACGTCCCAAAATTCAGTCCGCCAAAGTCACCATCAAAATTCAATGTACCAAATTGGGACTCTCTAAATCGACGCCACTTCGACCTGGGCGGGACTTTACGTCCTACGTCACTCGCTATGGGTGTGCATGTGTGCGCGTAGCCGTCACTCCCGATGGGTGTGCATGTGAGAAAGGTTTTGGCTTTTAGTGTCTATGGGTTGGTAATAACGGTTCTGATGATTGTTCTGATGGAAAAGTGGTATTTTATTTCCATAATCTTTGTTCAGTGAACGCATAAACCCGTTTGTTAGTTAGCAGTTAAACAAAATGCGATCTCTTTGTTTACAGTTACCAACGACCAACTGATGATTGGGGGTTCGATTCCCTAGTGATGCAAGGTTTTTTCTTTCATTTTGGACTGCACACACATCGCGAGTGACGGATAGTCGCACAATGTACACACATCACTGTCTTTACAATTTCTAGGCAACTGAAGTTTAAAGATTGTCAAGTGGTTAACTCTTGAATCGCATGTACTAAGACCTGATGGGTTAGTGGTCAGAGAACAACTCATTAACGCGGGGATAAGGGGTTCGATTCCTTAATGAAGCCAGCTTTTTTCTTTCATATTGGACTGGATGTTTGTATGCCATTTTGCGTAACTTGTAGTTTATGATGAAGAAATGTTACTGGGGTTAAGGTTAGGGTAACGGTAAGACACAAAGTGTTTTTGCAACACAATATTTCTTACAATAACAAAGTCCAAAGTTTTGATGACTCCAGTAGGAAACTTAAGATACCTAGAGAACTGCGTGAGTGCTCACAAAAAATCTACAAGTCAGCAGTGTGGTACAGGGTGATCATTTCTGATATACAGTACAAAAGCTGAAACTATTAGCCAGGAGTGGGAAAGATGCAGACGCAGACCTGGGAAGCAATAAGACACACCAACACACAGTTGTCTGTTGCAAAATGGTTCAGAGTTTAATATAAATAGTTAGGGTTAGCTGGTATGGCGTTATCTGGTATGGCTATAGTCTAATGTTAGCTTAGTTCGTGTTGTTTCGTCATGTTAATCGCTAGAAATAGTAAGTAATTTGTAGAAATATAGCCTATCATCACAGACTGTAGGAATGTCACCCACCCTCCATCGCGTACGACACTGACGCTCGTAATCCTGTAGTGCAAGGGAGTTTGTGCACAGATCCCTGAGACAAACGGCTACGCCCACACATGCTGCACACCCATAGCGAGTGACGTAGGACGTAAAGTCCCGCCCAGGTCGAAGTGGCGTAGATTTAGAGAGTCCCGGTACGAAATTCGGGACTCTCTAAATCGACGCCACTTCGACCTGGGCGGGACTTTACGTCCTACGTCACTCGCTATGGGTGTGCATGTGTGCGCATAGCCGTCACTCGCGATGGGTGTGCATGTGAGAAAGGTTTTGGCTTTAGTGTCTATGGGTTGGTAATAACGGTTCTGATGATTTTTCTGATGGAAAAGTGGTCTTTTATTTCCATAATCTTTGTTCAGTGAACGCATAAACCCGTTTGTTAGTTAGCAGTTAAACAAAATGCGATCCCTTTGTTTACAGTTACCAACGACCAACTGATGATTGGGGGTTCGATTCCGTAGTGATGCAAGGTTTTTTCTTTCATTTTGGACTGCACACACATCGCGAGTGACGGATACTCGCACAATGTACACACATCACTGTCTTTACAATTTCTAGGCAACCGAAGTTTAAAGATTGTCAAGTGGTTAACTCTTGAATCGCATGTACTAAGACCTGATGGGTTAGTGGTCAGAGAACAACTCATTAACGCGGGGATAAGGGGTTCGATTCCTTAATTAAGCTAGCTTTTTTCTTTCATATTGGACTGGATGTTTGTATGCCATTTTGCGTAACTTGTAGTTTATGATGAAGAAATGTTACTGGGGTTAAGGTTAGGGTAACGCTAAGGGTAAGACACAAAGTGTTTTTGCAACACAATATTTCTTACAATAACAAAGTCCAAAGTTTTGATGACTCCAGTAGGAAACTTAAGATACCTAGAGAAATGCGTGAGTGCTCACAAAACATCAACAAGTCAGCAGTGTGGTACAGGGTGATCATTTCTGATATACAGTACAAAAGCTGAAACTATTAGCCAGGAGTGGGAAAGATGCAGACGCAGACGTGGGAAGCAATAAGACGCACCAACACACAGTTGCCTGTTGCAAAATGGTTCAGTTAAATAGAAATAGTTAGGTGAGTGAATAGCTGGTATGGCCTTATCTGGTATGGCTATAGTCTAATGTTAGCTTAGTTCGTGTTGTTTCGTCATGTTAATCGCTAGTAATAGTAAGTCATTTGTAGAAATATAGCCTATCATCACAGACTGTAGGAATGTACGACACTGACGCTCGTAATCTGTAGTGCAAGGGAGTTCGTGCACAGATCCCTGAGACAAACGGCTACGAGCACACATGCAAACCCATAGCGAGTGACGTAGGACGTAAAGTCCCGCCCAGGTCGAAGTGGCGTCGATTTAGAGAGTCCCTACGAAATTCAGTGTTAACATCCGGGGACCCAAGAAAGAGCAATCGATCCTAGATCGCGGTCAAACGAGTGGGCGCGTCGTTGGATGCCTGACTCTCTCACGCGGGAAGGCAAAACAGATTTAGCCATGTCCAACGGCAACAGCAGCAGTAACATTGCTTCGGTGAGTACATTCTCTCTCTCTCTCTCTCTCTCTCTCTCTCTCTCTCTCTCTCTCTCTCTCTCTCTCTCTCTCTCTCTCTCTCTCTCTCTCTCTCTCTCTCTCTCTCTCTCTCTCTCTCTCTCTCTCTCTCTCTCTCTCTCTCTCTCTCTCTCTCTCTCTCTCTCTCTCTCTCTCTCTATATATATATATATATATATATATATATATATATGCCATTAGTATGGGTTGTTTCTGTAAGATTCAGCAATGGACAATACTAACGGACACTTGTACATAAGAAGGACGTCGAATTGAAAAATAAGGGTAGTTCGGAATTTTGGACATAGGGCCTGATTCCCAAGTTAGCCTTGGTGTTCTTATCATTGGAGACTAGGCTAGCGCAAGTCAACGGGCATATTTTGATGCTGGTTTATAACGTCTTTATTGAAGATTTCAGGGGTACAGTTGTAACAGTCAGGTTTATAATATGTAGCGCCACTAGGTGGCGCCCCCCTCTTTTCTTTGGTTATACGAGATAACGTGGAGTGAAGAAGTGCGTGCTCTTCCGCTCGGCTAGAATAAACAGCAGTATACGATCGAAGTCTCCCTTTTTAATATGAGTTATTTAGTAACTGATTTGTTGTAGGCAGGAATCCCGGACTTTCCACCTGTGTGTTAAATATAATATTTATTTTCCTTTTCATGGGTTCCATGAAGCACGGAATAGAGCCGGAGTCTTTACAGACTCACTTTTTTCTCCCTTGATCATTGCCTTGCTTGATCTAGGAGGAATTAGTTTTTATAAAGCTGTTGTGTTTTACACTTCCTTGGCTTTTTGAGTCTTAATGTGCTCTGGTGACTTAGGTCGTTTTGACTGGGGTCCAGCAGGAGTACATTGATCGGGCTCCGCTCGCAGCTTCACCTTAGCCCATAAGGCGAAGCCTAGACGACGTAGCCTACATGAAATAGAACGATAGTTATGTTATTATAAATCTAGTTCTATGATTGTATGCGTAGCCGTCTAGTTTCCCACCTGCTGTACCCTCCAAATGATGAAAGAAAAGCGTGGAGGATGAGCGACGGTATACACCGCCTTATATAGACACGATACCGTGGGAAATGTGGGCGGTGCCCACGCTGATAGGTGCATAGTTTGAATTTTCAGCGCGCGCAGGCGCGCGCACGGGAAGCCTAGACGGCTACGCCTACAATCATAGAACTAGAGTTGTAATAACATAACTATCGTTATGTTACACCACTACTCACCCCATGAACATTGTTTATGCTGTTTTATAACGTATATATTGAAGAATTCAGGGGTGCAGTATGTGCAATGTATGTAATGTAAAATAGCACTTCAAGAAAAAACATAAATAATCAATTAAACTAAATAAATAACTTAAACTCAAAGTGTAGCAAGTAGTTAAAACTTGTATATATGTGTGAATGGGATTATGCATGTGTGGGTTTATATATGCAATAGCTCATAATTATTAAAAATATCCAATAATACAAACATTTTATTTTGAGTTACGTTATTTCAATGCATAAATATTCATTGCTTAGAATTCAATGGGTTTTTATTTTCAAAATCCGATGGCACAGATTTACTTCCATAAGTGATGCACAACACTGCTTAGAGGGCTCAAAATTAACACTCACCAAACTGGGTAAAGTAGTCTGAAGTTATTGAGTCCACCCGCCACTTTGGCTGGACACATCTTGTCCTTCAGCTGCAGAGAGCTGAGAGCAGTCAACAGTAGCCTATAGACACATTTTGAAATAAGCCATGGAAGTACTACTCCAAAAACATTCACAACAACCTATTTTCGTTTTATGCGGAATATTCAAGGCGCTGGTTCTCCGCAGAAAAAAGTGGGGCGCATCAACCCTGCGCGCATACAGCATGCGCGCTGTTTGCAAATATTCAGTCACGAGGAGATTCAACCTTTTAAATTGAGCAGCATGAATGTGTTCAGCATGAATGTGTGCATTTGAATTGTTAAAATATGCTACAGTGGTCATTTGTTTAGCCAATTCATGTAAAACAATGAGGGTTTTGATTGTAGCGTAGCCTGTGATAAAATAAACAAGTTGTTACATTTCGTGCACTCGCTCAAATTGATCGCTATAGACTACCGTAGGTTTATGAACTAAACGGCGGCAAGCTAGCGAAAGCCGGCGGCAAGCTTTGCGGAGTACCGGTATTTAACAACCATGGCGAATCAAAATATGATCACACACTTCTTCTTCTTTATATAGCCTGCCTATCAATTTTTTTAAGTGCAATAAACACGGACAATATCCGACAGATTTTTTTCCAATTTGACCGGTAAAATGAAACCTTGACCGGCACCAATTTCTTCTAGCGGAAACACTTATACAGATATTGATATTAATATCATTGTTCTATGGGGGGGAAACAATTCTGAATCAGCAAATGTTGCTATTGCCAGGTTAGGCTCTTGTCTAAATAAGTGCAGCCCTATTCATTTTTTCTACAATTATTACTGCACACAAGGATATAATATTGATTGTGAATCTCAAATGAGACCAAGATGACATGCTCAAAGGTAATTAGAGTGAAATGCAAGGGTTAAGGTTATGCAAGTTTTCGATCACACTGTGTGCTACAAAATGTATTTTTATGCTACTGAATTTTTGTGCTTGCTGGCACCAGTGCTACCACTTAAAAAAAATAAGCGAACAGCCCTGGATATGCATTTATAGTTCTTCCTTAATGTATTTACTGTTTTTATATTCTTGCTTTTAACAGGATGAGTTGGATGACACTGCACAGGTCTGGAACACACACACCATCAGGCCATCGAAAAACCTTAACGTCCCAGTAGGGTTAAAAAACGACAACACACGCTATTCATGTTTTTGTTGAGAATGGAACATTTTTTATTACTGTAACTATATTGCTATCCCGTATGTGGAACTCTGAATAAACAAAAAATCGCCCAACAAGTTTGGTGCTGTTTCCTGATATTTTCAGGCCATATTTTTCACTGGCCACATTAGCTAGATGAAAAACGTAACAATGAATTAATAATTGTACTTCTTCAAGAACAATTTACTTAATTGTTCTTGTAATCAAACTAGTATTACTTTTCATACCATACCATAGTTAGATTCGTCGTCTGAGACGTCTCGCTAGCCTTCGTGACACTCCTCTGGGATCGAGCTCTTTCAACAACAACCGCACATCCTCTTTCCTCACACGCAGTCCATGCTCCCTGCATTTAGCATACATCCATCGGTATTCGGTACCCGTGAGCTGTCCAGAGTACTGCAGTTGGTCGTTAATAAAATCCACCAGAACCGACAGGTCAGAGTACGCCTTGCGGCGAGAGTGTCCCCTATCTCGCAGTATCCTCTTCAGATGTCTCTCACTTATGTGGAAGACGTGCCTACTGGCAAGTATTGATTTGTTGTCCGAATATTTGAGGCCAAGCTCAAAATAAACGATGATAAAACTCCCAAGCTCCATCGTTGTGGTTGTTAGTTTTTCCTCTGACCCGGAAGTTAAATTCTGACCCGGGAGTTGGTTTGCGATATCTCGCAAACCAAATTATTAGTTTTCTCTGCTTTTTTTTTCAACCAAAATATTTTTTTTCCTCCATGTCCCTTGGGGGGCTCCGTACCATTACTGCTGCTGTTGCCGTTGGACATGGCTAAATCTGTTCTGTTTTGCCTTCCCCCGTGAGAGTCAGGTATCCAACGAGAATGATGCGCCAACTCGTTTGACCGCGATCTAGCATCTAGGATCGATTGCTCTTTCTTGGGTCCCCGGATGTTAATACTGAATTTCTTACATTGAATTTTGATGGTGACTTTGGCGGACTGAATTTTGGGACGTTGGAAATATTTGAGTTGAATATTTTAACGTTGAATTTTTTAACGTCGAATTTTTTAACATTGAAAAATAAAGGTGATTATGATATATTGAAAATGTAAAGAGTTAAATTCAGAGGCAAAAAATTCAGATAGGTTATTTCAATGCATAAATATTCAGTGCGTATAATTCAATGTGTTTTTATTTTCAAAACCCGATGGCACAGATTTACTTCCATAGAAATCCCACTCACACTTTCAAAAAGCAGCCTATGGGGATACCAGCGTTCAGAGACAAGTGTCTGTCTCGCAAACAATCTTTTCAAACGAGATCCGATATCTCCGTCCCGCCTCCTCTCTCAGAGTCTTCTGAACCAGGCGTTGTGCTGTCCCTCCCCAGAGGTACAGCCGTATCGTAGCAGGGCTGCCTGGATCTGACATTCACGAGCATGGGACGGCATGTGCCTCAGGAGGTAGAGTGAGTTTGCTGGTAACCGCAAGGTTTCTGGTTCGATTCATACTGTCGAGGTGTCTCTGAGTAAGACACCTCACCCTGAGTGCTCTTGACGAGCTGGCTGTTGCCCTGCCGTCTGTGTGTGAATGTCTGCATGAATGGGTGAAGGTTAGGTAGTATTGTAAAGCTCTTTGAGAAAAGTGCTGTATAAATGCAGTCCATTTATCATTTATGGCTGGCTGAATATGGGAGGGGTCAAGGGTCAAACATGTATGTGCGATCCCAGCCCTGGCTGCCTGGTGGTCTCGCTGTATGTAGGAGGGCTCGCCTGCTTCATGTAGATGGTCAGAAGCAGCAGGAGATCTCTCACTGGGCCGTACCGTACCCATCGGGCAGCAAAGGTGTGTGTGCGTGTGTGTGTGTGTGTGTGTGTGTGTGTGTGTGTGTGTGTGTGTGTGTGTGTGTGTGTGTGTGTGTGTGTGTGTGTGAGTGTGTGAGTGTGTGAGTGAGTGAGTGAGTGAAATCCCCCGGCCATCAGTAGGGGGGTGTGTCCTTTGCTGGGGATCTGCAGGGGAAGTGTATGTGTGTGTAGTGGGGGGGGGGGGGGTAGAGGTCAGGGTTGGGGGGTACACCACATCTCCCTCACTCAGAGCACCCCTCCTCTAGCAATCACACTGGCCGTAGAGAACTGTAACAGGACATGAGTAAGACCAGAACTTATCTTGGGAGAATGTAGCAGTCTGGCGGCTATCTTGAAGGACACTAAGTCCTTTCCTTCCTCCAGAGAAAGTGCACATTTGCGCGAGAGACATCGGAATAAGAAATATACAATCATATTAAATTACTGCAAATAACAACAAACGGCGTGAGAAAGGATGGATGAGTTTGTAACGGAAGGAGTTTTCAGTGAGTCTCGTCTGAGTCTCTCGTCGAGTGGTGGGAATTAAGAAGGGAACATTTAGCCTGAGGAGATGATTCGTAGGGAGCTGCTGGATGCCAGGAGGGCATTGAGAAGCTCAAGGGACGGAGATGGAGGGCTGAGACGGAAGAAGAACAGCGGTGAGTTGGAGATCTCTGGGTCTCAGCAGCTATCCAAACAAACCCAGCCCATGCAGTTTGTGTTGATATTTGATTATGCTAGGGACGCCACAGATCTCCGCTGACATTTAGTTTGCTTCATGGAGAGGACAGTGAAGAGGAATACAGGAAGGAGAAGGATCTGCGTCCATAGCATAGGACCACACATTGGAATCAAACCTGTGTTTGTTTCAAGGCAAGTTGTTCTTTAAATTATTCACTTAACAGCCGTGTCTCCCTTTGGAGGGTTTTATTTTAGCATCGCTGGTTCTTTAAATCATACATTTAAAAAATGCTAACATGTAAGCTATTTATTATTAGCATTAGCCCAAGAGCACCTGCCCATGAGCACACACTGTTACACCCTTTAGCCCTTCTGTGGAACAGTAGGTAAATACTTGACTTGACTGTGTGCAAACTACGACAGGCTTTTTTAGTATGACCAAAAGCCTTTACATTTGGGGCCTACTTATTGGAAAGGGGTTGGTTCAGAATTCTGCATGTGGAACGAATACCATGAACCATCTACAAACATATTCTGACAATTAACATTGCAGGACATAGAACTCAGGATTCAGGTTATTTAGAAGATGCTTTTATCGAAAGCTGTTTGAAAAGTGAATTCTGATACAGGTCAGTGAGCAGCAGACATCTTGTACAGGGATGGCTACAGGCAGACTGTGGACATCAGAGCTCAGACCCTCATACATCAAGCTCTCATAATCCAGGTGTCTTCACAGGACCAAGGGAAGATGTCGTCTCGAGGAACACTTGTGCCACCCATCAACCACTCACTCACAGCGGCAGCGCTGAAACCACTCTAGTCCACATTAACTGTACAAACCAAGGCTAGGCTCCTACGCTGCTGTTCCAGCTCGCTTTGAGCAAACAGCACGGCCGGGGTTTCCCCCCCAACCCGAGGAGTCACACTCGGCTCAGTCAAAGTGAGACACCGGTCCGAAGTGTGAGCGACCAAAATAGGCCACACACACACACACACACACACACACACACACACACACACACACACACACACACACACACACACACACACACACACACACACACACACACACACACACACACACACACACACACACACACACACACACACACACACACACGGAATAGACGAGAGACACAGAGTGTTTTGTGATTTTTCGAGCGTTTCAAAAGTTGCGCAATTGCGACTTTCCATGTCTTCCCCCATCCCAAAAATGTGGGACCCCAGAGCCAAGGGGCCTTTGGTTGGCACGGATGACCGGGGGGCCTACACTCTTTGTTGTAAACTAGATGGCATGTGTTCCTGTGCGCAGGCACCCAATGATCCATAGAGAGAACCCCCCACCCCCCGGGGATTTAGTGGAGGATTTGGTGGTAGGATCGGGTTGCGCTTTTTACATCTCTGCCGACCCCCCCCCTCTCATCTCTCTCTCCTGCATGTGGGATTACCAATCTTGGTAACCATGGAGAGTGAATCACCCCTCTGATGTACAGACATCAGGCCCAGAAGGGTCTCCGCGGGGAGGGGGGGCTGCTGCATGAGAACATGGAGGGGGGCCTTTTGTAGAATGCGTCATGGAGACATTCGAAGTGCCGATTATTGTTGTGTTTTTTGCCAACGCTTTTTTTGAGAATGTGTCATGTAACCGTTTGTGAGGCAGGTTTTAGTCTCCCTGTCATTATGGTGGAGCGGTCCCTAGAAAACGCATTGTGTTGAAGCCCTGTTTTTGTTCGCTCGGCTTCCGTTACGGTTTATGGCGTCCAAGGACACAAATTATTAGCATGGATAGGTTATCACGAGCCCTGCTTGGATCACGTATAAGCATCCAACTTCAACAGCAATAATCAATACTGTTAATTCCTCCCTAAGGCGGTTAAAGTTCCTATTACCAGCCAGGTCAGACCCATCAATCATTGCTCTTTTAAGCTAGTATTAGCGAATAGCTAGCGACCCCCAAGCCTGTATGTTGAAGGTCAGGATGTGTAGGATATGGTATTCGCCTAGTGGTTAGGGGGTTTGACTCCAAGCTAAAAGGTTCTGGGTTCGATACCCAATATCAGAGCCTGCATCCCTCAACCCCTACCCGTTCCTGAATGACGTGTTTTTGAATTCAATATGAGTGAGCTGGGATGTATGCATCATCATAATGAACAAATAGTAACCAACCACATATTTTTGCAACCATTTATTTCACAGCAAATTCTTCTTAGCACAAACAAGTTGGAAGAAGAGCTTTTGGGGTTTTCCATCGTTAAAGCAGTGTGTGTGTGTGTGTCTGTATGTGTATGTGTGTGTGTGTGTTTTAATGTCCTGGTGAGGAGAACTGAACTCATCCTCCGCTGTCACTTAATCAATGAGCTTCGCAACGCTTTGCTAATGCTAATTATCCCCCGCCTGCCTGTGAGTTGGGCCGGTCCGAGCCAGGCACTTCGGTGAATCAGAGAACAGGAGGATCCGTAATGGGTGTACTTAGAAGTATTGCAAAGCCCAAACTGTGGTGTCGGCAGTTTGTGTGTTTGGTTGTGATCTCATTTTCTCTGTTGGTGAGGACATGGGGTGAATGTAGTTGACTGAGATAGCGTGGGACCAAACTGTATCTGTGGTCTCACCTTTTGACCAACCCGATCGGAGAGAGAGAACTGCAGATCTTGGTGTTTGGTGATAATGGACTAATAATAATGATAATTCATTATATCTATATAGCGCTTTTCATTACCCAGAGACACTTACAGTGAAGGGGAGGACCTTACTCACCACCACCAGTGTGTAGCACCCACTTGGGTGATGCACGCCAGCCAATCTGCGCCAGAACGCTCACCACGCACCAGCTTGAGGTAGAGAGTGAGGGAATTAATGAGTCAGCCAATTGTACAGGAGGATTATTAGGGGGACCAGATTGAATTAGCCTGTTTTGGCCAGGACACCGGGGTACCCCCTACTCTTTGCGAAAAGTGTCCTGGGATCTTTTATGACCACAGTGAGTCTGGACCTCGGTTTTACGTCTCCTCCGTAGGACGGCGCCTTCCACAGCACATTGTCCCCGTCAAGGCACCGGAATTGATGAGTGAAGGGGCCAGAGGGAAGAGTGCCACCTATTGGGCACCACCCGACACCACTTGGTATTCCCCGGCGGTCTCCCATCCAAGTACTAACCTGGCCTGACCCTGCTTGGCTTCCGAGATCAGATGAGATCGGGTGTGTTTTCTTTTCTTTTTTTTTTTTTAATCAAAAATACCAATTTATATATACAAAAGACATTCATCTGTAAATATTTACACAAAACAATGACATACACACAGGAATCACATTCATCTTGAGGGGTAACCAAACACAAAAAAGGAAAAATAAATCACTTAATAATAACACATGCGCCTGATAAACATAGAGGCACACTCAGAAATGAAATGCTAGTTTCCCTTCCGATGTTACAGATATAAAACCACACCCGTCAATAAAACATTTAGCAAAGTCCTCAGCACCATATCAAACCCACATTTCTCCTGACAACAGATTCAAACAAATCCCACACATGAACCTTTTTCCCCTCAAAATGAGCAAGATTCCTTCTTGACATAATAGCATACCTTACGTGGCTTGACACACAATTAAACAAACGAACATTCACATCTTTCCTTTTCCCATTTACTCCAAACAACAACATTTTGTTCCATTCATATGCCTTTACAAAACCCTTTTCCCAGTTTTTAAACAGCATATCTTTTAACTTCAAAACAAAACTACGTAGACATTGACATCGGATATATATATGTAACAAGTCTTCTGGCTCAGTTTCACACATATCACATTCTCTTTTGTTCTCTTTGTTAATCTGATGCAGCACTGTGTTTACATAGATCCTGTTGTGTCTCGTCATGAAGTCATTGTTTTCACATTCTATTGCATTATATTTGATTTGGAGGTTTTCCCATATCAACTGTACATTCATACCTGGCAGAACCCTCTCCCACATTTGTTCTGATGCCGGTCTTTTCAACAGTTTCGCTATCAGTTCTAAACATATGTTTTTTACTTTTAATTCTTTAAACTCTTTACTTGCATCATTTTTAACAAACACTAGTTTAGGTAAAGGTCCATCCCCTGTCCTCACACACTCTCTCTCAATCAAATTCCTCCAGTCTCCAGGCATACTCCCCTTAATTATATCATACATTTTTACAATCATATCTCTCCTAGCATCCTCATCCCATTCTCTTACGCAGTCTACCATTGCCTGCCCTGGCAGAAACCCAGGCACAAACTCATAGACCATGTCCTTTACTTGCCTAATTCCTGCATCCATGCAGGGGCGGATCTACTGGGGTGGCATGGGGTGGCAACTGCCACCCTAAAAAAAGCCTTGCCACTCCATCTGCCACCCCAGTTGGCAGCGCAAAACTCTTTTTTTTTTTCTTTTTTTTTTGCTTTTACAAGACATTTACAAAAGCGAGTTTCAAAAGTCAGACTGCAAGTGAATGCAACCAGGAAATATTGCCCCATCCCGCCTGCCCCCCCCCCCCTCCCCGAGACTCCCGCCGGCACTGATTTTGAATACAAGGAAGGCGCGAGAGTCCTCCAAACGAACGAAGCAAGCGGCGCGGCAGAGAGACTACATTCTTGAGGTAATACTGATCAACCGTCTATCTATGAAGAAATTATAATAATTAGAAAAGAGCAGTGCTGTGTATTACAGAAACATCATAGTTAAAGACTTAAGTTAAGATTGGAATGCCTTATAGCTGCATAGCCGGCGCGTGCCGTATGGGCAGGTGGGGCGGCGAACTCCCTGCAAAAGCATTCTCCCAAAAAAAATAGTTCCTCAGTAAATCATTGCTCCAAGTTTATTTTTAATAATGTGATTGTCACATTAACTATCTATAGTTTCTGTAGGCTTTCCGACTATTTTTGTTCTGTAGATATCAAATTGATGGTGGCGATTCTAGTTGAGTTTAACGTGTCATGCAATGTGGGGCGGCGGAGCTCAACGACCGCGTCCCTCCGTATGTTTCTCGCATAACCCTGCAGGCTGCAATAAGAATTGCAATCCGCGCTAAAGACGCGCTAACAAACACAAACCCTTCTACACTCAGCTGGTTTTCCTGACCGTTAACTTCATGTGCCTCCTTTTGTATCAACAGTCATTCGATTTGATTATATTAAACTTTATTGTCATTGAACCAAGTAACAGGTACAAAATGCAAGTCATCTTCTGTAAATTATTTACAAATGGCCATCTCTAATCTACTTGGTTGCACACCTGTCTGAACTTTTATAAACCAATATGTCATCAATAATTAATAATAAAACAAGCTTCACATCAAGAGCAAAAAAAATAATAAGGTAAACTCAAAAGGTCTTAAATACTTAGAAATGAAAGATATAAAAAAAGAAAGAGAGGGAAATCTTTGATAGCACTTCCCCTGAATCCCCATTTGGCTCTTCCAAGCATGCAGGTAATACACTCTACTTTGGGAGTTATTCTATGTCACCGCACTTTGAGGGTGGCATTGTATGTAAATTATTGGAATCGGTGAATAAAGTGATATTTGCACTCAAGTTGGACTGATGATTGACATCTGATAGGAATATCTCATGGACCAATACCAATTTATTGTTAACTAAAGTACATATTGCAGCTCTCTTTGCATATATTTTTAGCCCCATGCCCCTGCGGTTGTAATAGTGCAGGTGTTTGTTGTAAGGCAGGTTGATTTTGTAATTATTCAGTAATAATTTATTAAATTTTGTCTGAAACCTTTTATGTTTAAATGTAAGGCTTTACTCATCCCACAATAAATTAAATATAATGTTATTGAGTCAAAATATCTAAATGTGGGGGCTTTCCAAGTAAATATTGATTGATATGGCTTTAATTAAATCGGCATACTGTATATACTTCTGCCAGAGCGTGCCACCCCTCAAAATCTCCTGTCCCCCTCTTGCCACCCCATGAATATTTTTCTAGATCCGCCCAAAACCTTATTGTATAGCATTTTGTTGTTATGCTGTATTATAGGATTGGGAAAAACGTGTTTATTCATTACTTCGGTTACATTACTACAATTGTATGATATGTTGGGTAGGAATTCTCCCCACGCTCTGAACACCTCTTGGTAGAAAAAAGGCACTTTTTCATACATTGGTTCTTTCAAAACCATAAGCAGACTATTCTCTCCACATCTACCAGCCATCTGAACGTACATTTTAAAGAATTGTTTCCACCCATAGTCATTCACATCATGGAGATACTTCTTCACTGTTTTAACCCTCAGTGCTTTACGTTTTGTGTCAATGTCCACCAGTTTTAACCCTCCCTCACTTTACCCTGCTGTCAATGTTTTGTGGGATATCCTCACACCCTTCCCATCCCACAAGAAGTTTGAAGTCAGCTGATTTAATTCGGATAGAACCCATACCAGAAGATCTAGTGCACCCAAAAGATACACACATTTGGATAATAATAAGGAATTAACAACTATTACCTTACCTTTTAAATACAATTTCCTCTGCTTCCATGCATTTAAAGTGTTTTATCTTATTTATCACTCCTGTCCAAGTGACATCTCTTGCTTCCTTTTCGTTTGGACCTGTTTACTCCTAAAACTTTGATGCAGTCTACAACTCTAAATGCAATCATACTGTCTCTACCCTATCCCTCTCCTGACCTGATACACATTAGTTCATATTTTTCTATATTCACTTTAGCCCCTGCTGCCCTCCCATATGTTTCCATGTGTTTCATAATTATATTGATGCTGTCCATATTTTCTACTGTTATTGTCATGTCATCCGCATATTGTTGAATTATATTAATTTTCTCACCTGGTATTTGTATTCCTTTTATATTACTATCCTTTTTTATAAGGACAGCAAAGGGTTCAATATACATGCTATATAACAGTGCTGATAAATGACAGCCCTGTCTCACTGACCTCTCCAAAGCAAAAGTGTCTGCATCAGCCCATTGCATTTGACCCTACTCTTAGCTTCCACCGGAATCGGCACGGAAGCGCCACGGCAGCGAAGCGGCTGTGTTCCGTACTGCAATCCCCACTGGAAGCGGCACGGACACGTTCCGACAGATGGCTCAAGACGTGCATAATTATAATAAGTATTCATACAATATTATTCACAAGTTATATTCAAACCATATATATTATAATATACATTATAATATATATATATATATACATAGGCCTACCTTATAATCAACCATACACATTACCCATTGAATACGGTAGACCTATGATTTCTAGATGTCATGGCAACGTCCACTCGCGACACTGGACTTGCGAGGCATCGACGCGGACTTT
This sequence comes from Gadus chalcogrammus, assembly GCF_026213295.1. Lineage (NCBI taxonomy): Eukaryota > Metazoa > Chordata > Actinopteri > Gadiformes > Gadidae > Gadus > Gadus chalcogrammus. The sequence continues at coordinate 24,722,326 of NC_079415.1, read as the reverse complement.
CAATTCTTCTTTGCCACTGATTAGCTATTGATACCATTATATACCATAGATAGACTGTATAATATTACAATACCCTGTGAATTACATAAGGATCGATGTGAGCGAAAAGGCAAACTGATTGGCTGTAGTCGTGTTCTGAGACACGGCAGCGAACCGGCAACTTTCAGAAATAGAAGAGGCAAGTATCGTAAACGAAGTGCCGGTTTGGGGACGGTTCCGTGCCGTGCCGGTGCCGTATCCAGTGGAATAGCCTACGTTCACTTTAATGGTTTCTATTATTTTTTGGCGAGCGATTCGCTGCCGTGCCGCTTCCGTGCCGATTCCAGTGGAAATTGGCCTTTATACAGCAGCCTGATCCAACTCACTATTCTATCCCCAAACCCAAACTCTTTCATACTCCGAAACAAGAACTCATGCTCCACTCTATCAAAAGCCTTATTCAAATCTACACTCAACACTATCCCAGACTGTTCTTTCATGTGCCTAACAACGTCCCTAACTGTCCCTATTATATCTGCTATGTCTCTCCCTTCGACACTAAATGCCTGTGTCGGTGATATTATTCCTCCCATTGCCTTCTTAATCCTATACGCTAAAACCCTTGTTAATATCTTATAGTCAATATTCAATAAACTAATTGGCCTATAATTCCCTAACTCCAACCTACTCCCCTTATTTTTAAATAATATTGTGATTACCCCAGTAGCCATGGATTCTGAAACCAGTTGTCCCTCCTCCATGCTTTGGTATACCATTAGCAGTATGGGTGCCAACACATCAGCAAACTCTTTGTAGAATTCACTGCTAAGGCCATCTGAACCTAGCCTGGCTCCGCCCGCCTAAGTACTTCCGCTCAATTCGAATTTCCCTTCAGTACTAGGTCTGGACCTGCTGTATGTAATTTGGTTTTCTGGCGCCGCCACAGCGGCGCCCAATCAGCGAACAGAGGGCGTGTCTGAGAACAATGACGATAAAGTCGTGCGCCAGTTTGAGTTGTTGTTGTAGGTCGGTAGTTGATTTACAATGTGCAATTTTTCCCTGATAAATTAAATTCGACGAACAAAACCTGCAGCTGTCGTTGACGGACATTTTCGTGCAGACGCGCAAGGTGTTTGGTTTGTGTACAACCTGCGCGTGATTCCCGGCGCATGACATACGTCACAACCAAACGTTAGCGATTGGTTATGGCAGATCCAGAGTGGCACTGGGCAGATCCAATAATTTTAAACTTCAACAGACACCCGCCTTCAAGTGAGTTAACGTTTGTCAATTGATTAGGTCCAGACTCTGTACAAATGAAATGAAATGAAGTGAAGTACGAGAGTCTGGTAGAACCAGGCTAATCTGAACCAGGGCTTTTATTGTTTTTTGCATTTTTAATTGCTATTTGTATTTCTTCTACTGTAATCTCTCTGTCACACATGTCTTGCTCGTCTGCTGATATCCTTGCATCCACACCACTCAAGACCTCATCAATACATACTTTATCTGTATTACCATTTTTATACAAGTTTTTATAGAAGCCTTCCACTGTATTCAAGATGCTAACCAAATCATTTACCTTCTCCCCATTTTCATTTTGTTTCTTTTTTTCCAGGTTTAGAAAGTACGCTGTGCACCTTTCCCCCTTTACAGCATACTGTACTCTACTCCTTACTATCGCCCCATCACATTTATTTTTCTCACAATCTTTTAGTTGCCTTCTCAACTTCATATAATTTTGTATATTATAATTTGCATCTTTGTCTGCTTTCCCTGCTTCTTCGTTTCATTTATTTTGTATCTCTTTCTCTACCTGATCCATTCTAAAGTTCATTTGTTTGGCATAGTATATGCTTTTCTTTTTAACCTTTTCTTTCATGATCACTAGGGGTGCACTCACACTAGGCCATCTGGCCGTGGCCGTTGGCCGTTTTCACACCTAACTGTGCTCAAATGGCCCCATTGTTCTCTGGCCTGCACTCGCACTAGGCCATCTGGTCGTGGCCGTTGGCCGTCGCAACTGTGGCCCGGCCACGGTAGGCTCTTGTACATACGTCATCACGTCGTAAGTAACACGTCATCACCAAGCGTCCGCTGCATGAACCATAATAAAGTCTGCCGCCAGTCAGAGTTCTAACAACAATGGACAACAACACAGAGAACACATTTCACACTTTGCTGAGTCTGTTGCTTATTTGGATATATGTTTACCGTTTAATGGGAAAGAAGGCTCGTCGCCTTTATTATGTCCGTGGTCGTCGCATGGACTATACGTCATCCAGCTCAGGTTGCGTAGCCGTGCGTGTGCACGTGTCGGCTCATTAGCATCTGTACCGTAGCGGCCCGTACCGTAGCAGCACACCTCTCCCAAGTGGCCAAATTGGCCTGGCCTGGCCAGACTGGCCACACTCACACTGGCAGATTTGAGCACGGTTAGGTGTGAAAACGGCCACGGCCACGGCCAGATGGCCTAGTGTGAGTGCACCCTAAGAGTGGTAAAAGTATATTTCACCTCTTGTATTTGGCTGACAATGATTTCCTAACTAGAACCAGGTCTATTCTACTCTGTTTAAGGGTCCCCATAACCACCTGCCTCCGCAAAAACAGTTTTCGTTCTGCATTTTCCTCCCTCCATATGTCCACCATTTTGTGTTCTGCCATCATGCTTTTCAAAAAGTTCCTTGACCCATCATACCTGTATATTACATTATTTGAATAATCTAGTCTTGATAATTTTACATTATAGTCACCAACCATTATACAACCTCCCGTGCACAGAACCTCCTAGTCCTCAAAAAAACCTTTTCTCAGTTCCTCCACGTTTGGTGCATATATATTGATTAATTTGTATGTGTTTTTATTGTGGACAAATTCTATCGCTATCACGCGTCTATTCCCTCCACAAAAGCTTTGCTTGACACTAGTGCTGCACGATATGGGCAAAATATGATATCCCGATATTTTTTGGCTGAATGGCGATATACGATATATATCTCGATATTTTCTATAGAGTGGGTTAGATGTTTTTTTTGTAAGTCAAAAGCCAAATGTGAGATGTTGCAAGCACTTTTATTAAAACATAGGTCAGTATTACTGCAACATGTGACATGTTTAAAAAAAAGGGACGTTTTTCACCTTCTTCACAAAATAATCACCTATGCAAAACAATATAAAGCTGTAGGTTACACACATTAGCTACCATTAAGAGCATTGGCTTCGTCGCATTGTCCTGCGTACTACGGTGAGGGTTTCAGTGCGCCGTAACTTTAATCCCCCGCCCCCTCCCTTCTCCGTTCCATTTGGGAAAAATGTTTGGTTTCATTTCGCTTGTTTCGTATATTTTAATTAATTAATTAAGAGCGTCACCAGAGGGCGCCCCCAACACATCTGCCGAGCGCCGGCCCTGGTTTCGGGGCAGAAGAAACTGTCAGAGTTTTAGGCACGCCGCTGCTGTAAATGGTGGAACAGATTTGTCGTGCTTCCACTTTTAGTCGCAACGGTTTTGCTACACTCTCTACAGATGACCTGCAGCTGCTGCTCATCTGTTTTTTTTAAACCCGAACTATTTCCACATTATGGAGCCATTGTTTCTCCTTTTTGAAACAATTTCGTCTCCCGCCGCCGTCTCGTTTTCTTTACGGGTATCATCCATGCTTGTTGTGTTGTGAGGGGGCAGTGGGGGCGGGAATGAGGCGTCTTTGCACACGGCACGTTCGGGAAGACAGAGTGGGAGAGGGAGGGGTCGCACTCACAGTCTCCAAGGCAAGCGCTGCAGACGCTTGAGGGGGAAACTGACAATTTTAACGCTTATCGATATAAACGATATTGTCAAATCTTGTATCCCCTTGGAAATTATATCGATATATCGTGCATAGCCGATATATCCTGCAGCCCTACTTGACACCACTAACAGACCTCTCTCTGACAAGGATAGCCACTCCACATGCCTTCGCACTCCCATTGTCTATAAATATGGGCCCTTTCCAAAGTTTTCCAAGGGTTTTCACAAGTTCATTATCCCAATGCGTTTCTTGAAGGCACAATATGTCAGATTTACAGAGTTCAATCGTTCTTTCTTTTTTGATCATTTTCCTTAGGCCGTTTGCATTTAAGGATGTTATTATGACCATACCTTCCTCTCTTTTGGCTCCCTTTTGTCCCTCTTTTTGATCATTCTCATCCTGCTGGCTTTCAACGTATCGTAATCCATCGACTCTCCTTCCTCCGATGTTCTCGTCTCCATCACCTCCATGCTCGAATCGTCTGGCTCCTTAGGTGAAGCAGTCGCAGCAGCAGCCCTGCCGTCCCGTGGAGCCTCACTGCAATCCGGGGCCTCCACCTCCCCTGGTCGGCCGCCTCTTCGTTCATTCACCCGGGATGAGGGAGTTTTGGGCGCTGTGCTAGCGCCTTCCTCCATACTTTGCCCTGATGCTCCTCCCGTCATGCGACCCGTCTCACCGGACACTCTATCCGCACTGCTGCCGATGGTGGATGGGATAATTTCACCCCCGTTGGCAGCTCTGGTGTCCTCGTCTTGCTGTCGCTGATCCTTCCCGGACCGGGAAACGCGCTCGCCGCCGCCGGCTGGCTCCGCGTCCACCGTCCTCTCCTCTCCGCATCTCCCCCCCTGCAAGTCACACTCCCTAGCATAGTGTACCTGGCGCTTGCATTTATAACAGGTGAAGTCTGGGCATTCTCTTAAAATATGTCCTGGCTGGATGCACAGCCTGCAGACCTTCACCTGCCTGTCATGAATTACGCGGAAGTACTCCCCTCCGTCTAGTGTCTCGAACTTTGTTGAGTAGGGCAGTTACTGTACAAGTTCAGTGAATTGTACTTTACAGAACCTTGTCCCGTCCACCACGTCTGTCCCAGGCCATTTCTTTCTTTTGATGGGCGAAATCGCCCTCACGCCCCACGTTGAGAGTTTCTGCCTAATTTCAGCGTCAGTTATATAAGATGGCAAGTTTAGAATTGAAACAACAATTGAAACAACATTGCTGCGTACTTCTTTGGCAGTCACCCGATTTTTTTTTGATTTTGAAACCATCTAATAACCTTGTCTTGCCCTTTCCCTCCTGCATGGTTATCTCGTAAATGTTCTTACTTTTGAACCTGCATGCCAGAACAATCCCGCACTTTTCCTTGATTCCCCGCAACAGTTCCATCATGGTTATGTAATCTTCACGACCAGCTCTACAATCAATGTCAGCTCCTTTTTATAGCCACAATCACTCTCACTTTCTCCCGCATTCATTAGTCTCTCTTTATCTCTCCTACTATTCGCCATGCTTTCTTTCTCAATAGGCCTACTAACGGAATTGATCGTCTGTGTTATTCCTTTCTCGCTCGCTTCAATATGTCCAGAATCATTCTCCCGTTCTACATGTGTCAAACTGTTCTTAACTTCCATGTTTTCATTTACAAGTTTTTCCATCCAATCACTAAAAGCATAATCAATCTCAGGTTCTGCATGAATCAAAGTGGCCTTACCTTCTATTTTGTCATTTATCAAATTATCCATCCAATCAAAAAAAGTATGAAACAATCCCCCAAACAGCCAGGCTGCAGGGGAAATTAATCACACATAAAAGGATCACAAATACACCTTATGACTCACAAGCACACGTGGTCCCAACAAACACTCGACTGCTCTCTGCTCACTTCCTGTTTGCACACCTGAACGGGATCGGACGAGATTGGGCGTGCTCAGGGTGGTATGGCCGCCTAGAATAGGATTTGAATAAATAAGCTTTTGCATTGGATTCCAGTATCCAATCCCTCATGAATAAAGTGAGATGGGGGATACAAGCGTCCACCCAGGACTGTAGCAGTGCATCATAAAAAAAAACAAGAATAAAATCCGAAAGCTTACAGCTTACGTCAGTGACAGAAGATGAGCATCAGGGATTCACTCACCATGGCGGAGTCCTCGCCTGTCAGATCCTGGCAGCGTTCTGTCGCCGGCATCGTAGATACACCAGAGAAGTTACACACGTTTTTTATCAACATCACATCACACAGGCCTACCACTTGTCAGTCGACTGCTGTGCAGTCAGTCGAGCAGCAGTGGTGGGGTCGGACTGTATATGGACTTAGCGTCTGTCAGGTAAATGGAATCGGGTCACTTCAACTTTATTAGCCCTTTAACACAATGACAGTCTCAAAGGACTGCATTACACAACACCCTCTAATCGTAACGGCATGCTAAAGGGAAAGGAACAACTCTCCAATCCCAGAGAGAAGAAACCTGGAGAAGGAGCAGGGAAGAGGAATCCCTGCTTCCAGGGGTGCCAGGAAAGACGTACATCATGGTACCATGACGAGCAAAACAGCTAATCATATGAACAAGATATCCCTGTATTTCTGGTGGCAGGATCAGTATACACAACACCTTCTCTCCAGCATGTGTTGATTTGTTGACTTTTGAAAAATAAAAAGCGGACCTCTGATTGGACGATGGTCACGGCGGTTGTCATGGCAATGGGTGTATTGATCCCCCGGCCGGAGTTTTGTCTTGGACCTAGAGCAGCAGTATATCGACCGCCACTATGGCCGCCAGAGGCAAGCTCACTGGCTGATGACGGGGGAGGGGGCAGAAGGGGCCATTAAACGCTCGGTGTTGGCACTCGGAGAAACGACTAAACTGCAGTGTCTGTATTACTAATTACCATGGTGGTCTCAAGATGAACGTACAATAGAGCCAGTGGAAGAGATACACTGGAACACATAATAGGCTCAATAGGCCCATGCATTGGGCTATATAGTAAACTTTCGGGTTGTTCTGAAGTCAGGGCTTTCTCGAAGAAACGTTATCCCATATTAAATCGCATGTTTAAATTTACATTTAGGGCATTTAGCAAACACTTTTATCCAAAGCGATTTGCAATAAGTACATTTGTCAGAAAATGGTGAAACAACAATATATCGCCGTCTGTACAGTAAGGATGGTCATAGAACCAAGTGCAAAGCACTAACAATCGCTAGGTTAACCCATTCCCCGTACACAACAAAGATAGCTCGGATAAGACGCTACACAACTAAGTACTATAACGGTTATCCATGTGGCTGCTCTCACGTGATTATCAGATTAAGATATTCCCATGAAATTAGCATAATTTTTTTATAACATGGAAACATCTCATAGTGTACAGCCATATACAAACAAGGACCCCCCCGTCCCTCTGAAGCCCCTCTGTGCTTGGCGATGATGGATTATAAACGAGGGTCAGAAGGAAGAGTGGGTGACTTCCGGCTTTGTGAACTATGTAGTGACACAAACTTTTGGGCACTCCAGCAGAAAGCGGATTTTTCAGACAACTTTTCAGACAATAATTTTTTGCGTATATTTATTTTGATTCTTCCTAAGCAGAATTACTTGTGTTTCGACCGTCGAAATGCCTCCAAAACACTTTCACAACCGAAGCTAGCTCTGAACTCTGAATCCCCCCCCCGCGCGTGCTCGCCACATTGCAGATATCTCGGCCCTCAACTGCGAGATTCTCTCCTCATTGCGCAAAGATATTACGGAGGTTTTTTGAATATGGAGTTACAAGCTACTGTGGAGGAAGATCTGGAGAGCATTAACTCCAAACTACAGGGTCTAAATCAGAAGGAAGCATGGTTTGGGAGGTGGGGGGCCGGTGGGATGATACTGTCAGCACAGGGCCTCCTCTATACCCCCCTGCCCCCCCCTGCAACCTGCAGGGTGTCACCAGGGGGAAGGATACCATTCATGACAAAAGGCGGGTGCCAATGAACAGCCATTCAGTTTTTATTCCACTCAAGATTGAAAATCAATTCTGTCGATGTGTCTCTGTGGTAGCGTAACGGGAGAGGGGAACAGATCGGTCACGCCGACCGTATGTCAGCGCGGTTGCCGGGGCCGTGGCAGCGATGCATCTCTCCGCTATTGATTCTGTGTTTGCACGGCAACAGAAACAGCACGTCTCATTTAGATGCCGGAGTAAAACAAAGACGATGGCTGCTTTCAGTCAGAGCGGTGGTGAAGCCAGGGAGGAAATGAGTAAGGATGAGCAAAGGGTTCGATCTCTCAGACCTTGTATTTAACACTAATAAATGATAATCGATTATGTGTGCATTTGTGGTTACATGGGTTAAGTGATCATGTGTGTGTGCGTGCGTGCTGGTAGCACGCAGTATTGAGTACTTTCTTCCTACTGCTCTGGATGCCTACATTTACATTCAGGGCATTTAGCAGACGCTTTTATCCAAAGCGACTGACAATAAGTACATTTGTTATAAGAAAGTGAAACAACAATATATCACTGTTGGTACAGTAAGGATGTGTGCAAAACACTAACAACCGCTAGGTTAACCCATTCCCCGTAACAAAGTTAGCTAGAATAAGATGCCTCACAACTAAGTACTATAACTTAGTACAACATACAATAAGTGAGTACATTAAGTGCCAGGACGTACGACATACAATAAGGATGAGGGGGGGAAGGGGGGGCTATGCAGAGTCTAGTTGAACTCTGAAAAGGTGGAGTCTGGGGCTGGGCTAGACGTAGAGCTACATCATTGCTAGATGTAGAGCTAGACAATAGCTAGATGTAGAACTAGACCAGGGCTAGATGTAGAGCTAGGTCAGGGCTAGATGTAGAGCTAAATCAGGGCTAGATGTCGAGCTAAAAATCATCAGTGTCTTTATTTGTTTTGGACATCTTTGATCCTGACATTAAAATTGCGATATTATAGAGAGGTTATTATGAAAAAGCAGGATCACATGTACAATATATCTAAATATATCTTAGGCAAAGAAATATACAGTATATATATTATAGGTTTTCACTGCAGAAATAAAGGAAAGGTGCTACAAGTAGGTTTATAGCACTGCAATCAAAACAACAAAATCCTTTGGGGATTTTTCAGTATTTGTTCAAAACCTCCACCTGAATTTTAGATTCATCCTTGCTTGACCCTGGCGCGTCTCTATCACTGTTTACACTCAAACACCTTGTTCCCGCTCCACTCTGTTTGGGTTCATAACTCACGTTGCTATTGGGTGGGTTCCTAGCAGGCCCAGGCAAAGGGGAGGGACTACAGTGTCTCACCCTAACCCCAAGGAGGTCAAAGCGACACGCTGCAGTTGTCCTGACAGACCTGGACTACGCGGATGACATCAGCGTGCTCTCCAACAACGTGGAGCAAGCACAGGAACTCCTGAACAGAGTGGAGCTGGAGTGCGCCATGGTTGGCCTTAGGCTAAATGTCAAGAAAACAAAGGTCATCACCTACAACATCTCACCGGGGCATCAACCGCTGACAACAACTGGTGGCACTGCGCTGAAGGAAGTCGAGGACTTCAAGTATCTGGGCTCATGGGTCAACTCAACCGAGCAGGACCTAAAGGTGAGGAAGGCACTCGCATGGAGGGCCCTGAACGGTATGACCTGTTTATGGAACTCCAACCTCCCCCGTCAAATCAAACTCAGCCTCTTCTATGCAACGGTAGAGTCTCTTCTCCTCTACGGCAGCAAATGCTGGCCCCTGAAGCCAACCTTGCAGAAGTCTTTAGACGGGTGCTACACCAGAATGCTGCGTGCAGTACTTAACATCAGCAAGAGTACACATGTTACCAATAGGATCCTGTATGAAGGAATACCAAGGGTGAGTGAGAAAGTAGCTGCCAGGAGAATGAGATTGGCGGGACACTGCCAAAGACACCAAGAGCTGCCAGCCAGCAAATTGGTACTGTGGGAACCAACCCATGGGCATAGGTCTCGAGGATGTCCTAGACTCACATACGTGGATGTACTCAAGAAGGATGCAGGAGCGCAAAGTACCAATGAACTGGCCAGATGTATGGAGAATCGGGATGACTGGAAGCAACGATGGAGGGCTCGTCTGAGTTCGACCTAGAGAGAGGCCACTCCCCCTTTGCCCTCATTGGCTAAAGAGCTCCTCTGAACTAAAGAAAATTATATAGTCCCTTAAAACACATGTTTAATTAATTATTGTTGTCGTTTTTCTACTGCCAATGCATTCTTTCATCTAAATGTCATTAAAACATTTAAGTAAAACTACCATTCATTTGATTTGTAATCTTGCTCGCTAATTTGCGGTCGTCCTCTCTCCTCTTGAACATCTCTCACAGCGTGGCCCTGCTCCATAGCGGGGAGAGGGATCATGAGGTAGGGAGTCATAGCCCTGGGCTAGCCTGCCGCTGTAGTGGTGTCTGTGTTCTGGTCACCTCCGGGACGCTGGGAACCATGCATAATAGATGGCTGGTTGGGAATCTGCTGAGGTCTGTACTCACCGGACCATTTTGTGTATCTGGATTAAAGGGGTACCGACACGCTCAGCTTTTTTCTAATATGAAAGATTACTTCATAATTTATTCGCGGGAAACAGAGTTGTTTGCAGACTACAATAATTTTTACGATCCTTTGTATGAAGCAGTACTCTCGTGTATTGGAAAACGCCTGAGTGGGTCCAACCCCTTTAATATCCACTTAAAGGGCAAATAAAGACATGCTGGGTCTCTATGTTGAGCATGAAGCCATCCATTGTTGAACTGCAATTTGACTCCATAGGGCTGGTACATCAGTATGCACCATGGGATGTTTTGTTGGTGATACTCATTTCGTGATGACTCAAGTTTTTTTTAATTGTGAATATATTTATTGTTTTACTTTTTAATTTTTTTTTCAAATCCAAGTGACTATTTAAATCCTAAATAGGCTTAACTCTACCTTTACCTTGGCTCATCAAAGCTTTTTTTCCGCCATGTCTTGCTTGAGAAACGCTGTGTCAGATGTGGTGGGAGAGATGTTGGTGGTAGAAGAGGAGATGGTGGAGCTGGAGATGGTGGTGATGGGGGAGATGGTGGTGGTGGAGGAGGAGTAGATGTTGGAGGAGGAGTAGGTGGTGGTGGTAGAGGAGGGGGTGGGATATAGTCGGGCTATCAGTTAGGGCTGGGCGATTTGGCCTAAAAATAAAATCCATTTCATTTTTATTTATTTATTTTCTATATATAATATAGATATATTTTTTAAGTTTTGGATTTTATTTGAAGAATGGCAATGATTAACAAAAGCTAAATAAACGACACAGATCTCTGACTCTGCTGCGTGGCTCAGTTTAAGATGTTGGAGTAAATGTGTTGTGCTTCTGCTTTTGGTTTCCAAAGACTTTAGACAAAATATACACACTCACTTTGATATTTAACTTATCCCAAAAAATATAGATTTTTCTTTTTTAAAAATCGTCCCAAAAAATATATTTGAATTTCGATAAAAAAAAAAATATTAATCGCCCAGCTCTACTATTAGTGGGTTTCTGTATTGGATGGGTTATAGGTGTGCTGCATGTTGAGTTGTTGTGGGTTGTGTGCATTTGGATCAGAGATATCTTAGAGATGTGTTAGGGTAGGATCTCTAGGTCATATGTGTTGGGGTTTGTGTTTTTGTGTTGTGTGTTTGGTAATAGATATGCACAGCAAGAGAGTCTTTATTGTGGAGTCAGGTTGGTTGCGATTACTTTGGGTTAACTACTGTTATCGATGTTTGTAGCTTCAGGATGTGAAATGAGAAACCTTTCAAAATGAGCCATCAGCTCTCTCACTCTCTCACTCTCTCACTCGCTACTCTCTACCCTCCTTTGTCTAGACATATTTCAACCTTCCCCCAGTGTGAACATATTTTCCCTCTTTATCCTCTTAATCATTTCATCTCTTTCTTTCTGACACTCACTATCTTCTTCTCCACCTCCCTCTCTCACTCCCTCTCTCCCCCCTCTCCATTTGTCTAACAGGATCTATTTTATCCTGATCCCTGTCTGATCTCTCCTCTTCCTCCTCCCCCTCTCTCATCCTCTCCCCTTCTTCTCCTCCTCCTCCTCCTCCTCCTCCTCCTCCTCCTCCTCCTCCTCCTCCTCCTCCTCCTCATTGCCCTCTCTGTCTTCAACCGTCTGCTCTTGGCTGAGGCGCAAGTGGGAGGTGAGGTGGAGAAAGTGGGTGGGTAAGGTGGTGGTGGGGTGTGTGTGTGTGTGTGTGTGTGTGTGTGTGTGTGTGTGTGTGTGTGTGTGTGTGTGTGTGTGTGTGTGTGTGTGTGTGTGTGTGTGTGTGTGGGGGGGATAACAGGGTTAAGGTGGAGGAGGAGGAGGAGGAGGAGGTAGGAATAATGGATAGGGTTAAGGTGAAGGAGGAGGAGGTGGAGGCGGTGGTGTGTGCGAGCGGGGGTGGAGTAACTGAAAATTGCCTCAGAGAGCCGCTGCGATCATCTGTGTATGCAAAAACAATACACACACACACACAGGCAGGCAGACAGACAGACAGACGGGCAGGCAGGCAGGCATTCAGACACACACGCACACACACACACACACACACACACACACACACACACACACACACACACACACACACACACACACACACACACACACACACACACACACACACACACACACACACAAGCACACAGCCGTATGTGCCTCCTCTATTCTCTCTCCTCATCGCTCTCTCCAGCTCTCTTCTTCTCTCCTCCCGTCCTCTCCCCTCTCTTCCTTTCTCCCCTCAAACGTCCCCCTCTCCTCTCTAGGTTGCTCCTGTGCATCTCTCTTTACTTACTGCTCGCTCGCTTTGTTGCTTGCTCTCCTCCTCGCTCCGGCTCCCTTTGGTCGCTCTCCATCTCTCTCTCTCTCCCTCCTTCTCTCTCCCTCTCTCTCTCTCTCTCTTTCTCTTTCTCTTTCTCTCTCTCTCTCTCTCTCTCTCTCTCTCTCTCTCTCTCTCTCTCGGTCTCGGTCTCTCTCTCTCTCTCTCTCTCTCTCTCTCTCTCTCTCTCTCTCTCTCTCTCTCTCTTCATCCCTGCTGCTGACAGAGAAGAGAAGGGGGGGAGAGAGAGAGAGAGAGAGAGAGAGACTGAGAGAGAGAGAGCTTGAAAGAGAGCGAGAGAGAGCGAGAGAGAGCGAAGACGCCCACACAAAAGCCGAATCTCATTTGGACTCAGATTTTTTCCGGACGCCACACCTCGTGACGGTTCCCGGGGATGTTTTAGTGTAAAGCGTGCACATATTTATATATATATATGAATATAAATAAATACATATATTCTATATATATAAATCCCTATATGTCTAGATCTAAACGTGTGTATGTACTGACGTGAATCCCTGCTGACTGTGTGAGAGAGAAAGTGGTGTTGCGAGAGATGAAGAAGATCTGGTCTAAGAAGCGGTTTCAGGTAAGTTCGCCCTCTCTTCTCTCTGGGAGATACAGAATACCGGGAAGCAGGAACCAAAGCGTCTGCTGTTCTCTCTCAGCGTGGTGGCTTTGCCTCTTCGCTTTGAGGTTTTCTAATGCAGAACTAAAGCGTAATTCCACTCTGGCATTGAGCAGACAGGATGACAGTTGAGGCACGCCGATAGAGAGCCCAGCTCCGGTGGTCATCAGGACCGCCGACCGGGAGGGGAACAGGGGATTGCCTTGCTTTAATATGTTGGTTTTGTTTTGTTCTTCGAAATAACGAGACAAAGTGTGTGGTAGTATTGTGGAGTATACTTCAGGGGGTCCTCTGGAGAGGAGAGGCGAGGAGAAGAAGAGAGGGTAGATACATTGTGAGCCACTACTGTTTTAGGTCGCAATATCAATCTAGAGAAAGGAATGTTTTCAGGAGGGGAACTAAATATTTAAGGGTTGGCTGGTGTAGAAAGCTGTATTTAAAGCAGCCAGGTTGGAAAATCTCTGAAAAACTCGAAAAAGGCATTGTCAATGACCAACTCTTATCCTATAAAGGGGTTTAATTGTAACTGTAACAATGGATAGGTCAGCAGAAGCCCTGGAAAATTGTGGAACACCTGTTTTAGAAATCACATACTCCTGAAGGTGTGTGTGTGTGTGTGTGTGTGTGTGTGTGTGTGTGTGTGTGTGTGTGTGTGTGTGTGTATGTGTGTGTGTCTGTGTCTGTGTCTGTGTCTGTGTGTGTGTATGCGTGCCGTCAGCCCACTGGAGACAGTCGTTATGTGAAGAGGTAGGGTTTTCAGGAGAACTGTGTCAGTAGGCTATAGTGGCTATGGGAGACAGGATGTGGAGAAGGGCACAACTTACACAAACCTCCTCCAATATCTCTTTATTTACTCCGTATCAAACTGCCACCTCTTAATATGCCTTTTTTCTGCCCTTGTGATTGGATGGAAGCAATTATTGTTTCATTTTTTTGGTATTTTGTGGTGTGTTTGGTATTATCCCTCTGCCTCTCCGAGGAAGGGATTAATTTTATTGAGAAGGCTTCTGAAATGGTTGGTGTTTGGCTCCCAGTTTGTGTCTGGGAATAGCTGATATGATTGCCCCGGGCGGTGGAGAGGGGACTACAATGGGAAAAGCAAGAATGGAAGCTTCTGGAGAATTGAGTTACACAGCGCGGATAACCCTCCACCTCCTATAGCGGTCGATACTTTATCAAACTGTTAGGCTCAACAGAGGAGGGGAATTATGGGATGGCAATATTGGATGCCGAGTAATTCCACTGAAATCACTGTTTCCTCTTTGACTTTTCCCCCCTACTTTAACGTCTTTCCAAATTTACTTTGAAGTCATAGTACCCATAATGCACTTCTCTCGGATCAATGTATTCCAGGTTGTGACATGTCATACTGGTGTTGTGGCCCAGTTGGGCCACAGCTCCCACTTGTGTGGACTGAGGTTGGCTGCTTCATAGCGCTGTGTTTCTTATTGAAATACACAACTGTTTGTCCTATGTAGCCTGTATGGACAACAACATTACCTTGAGCTCAAATGTCTGGACAAACCCATGCAAGTGTGTTGTTTTGCACAGAAGGCATTGAGATGTGGCTTTTAGGACGAGACCAGCACCCAACAGAACAATAAATCCCCTCATTGGTCGTCCCCGTGGTAGAAACTGACGACTCGCGGCTTGATATGGGCGTAGTCCTGTTTCGACTCCGCTGTCCTCTTCTAATAACCTGTGGTGTTGTGCGTTTGTTTCAGAGGACGGGACACTCCACGCGGACTTTTGGAAGATTTACTCATGGTGTGTTGTCAGGACGACCCTCTCTGCCTTGGCTCTACTCAACTCTATTCTACGCTGTTCAGTCCTCTTCTACTCTTTTCTACCCTGCTCTGTGCTATCCTGGTCTTTACTGTTGTATTCCCTTCTATTGTATGCTATTCTATTCTATTCTATCATTGTAAGAACTATTATTTTGGACTACATGCTTTATATTACATTATTTACTGTTCTATTTGATGCTGTTCTCTTCTATTCTACTGTACTCTGTTCTGTTCTATTTAATGCTGCTCTACTATGTTCTTCTCTACTCTGTTCTATTTAATGCTGCTCTATTGTATTCTACTCCACTCGTCTATGTCTTGTTCTATTCTAATCAATCATACGTTACTCAAGTCTATTCCGGTTCATTTCCAGTCCGAAGGCCATTCCAGTACAACGTGCCAGTGTAACGGCACCAGTAATAAGTCATGTTAATGGTTTTTAAAGGCCCACATTGAGGGCACTCCACAGCTCGTGGAAAACACTTTCCACGTTTTGACATCTCACTACACTAAAGGTGTTCTTATCGTCCACGCAACCTTAAGCAAACCGGTTTAAGGGTGCGTGGCGATAATCACAGCCCCCACAAACTGAAAGGTGATTTGGCGCACCGCAACTACCGTCACGGCACCACACACTATGTTGTACCACACGGTTTGTTGCATGTTTTGGGTTCACGCCGACCCAACCGCTGTGACTCCAGACCGGGTTCTACCAAGTACTCGGTAGAACGGGAGTCGTAGCGCCATGTTTCCCGTCCGGTACACTAATTCATCTCTGGCCTCTGGGGCGTTTTACCTTATATCTGACATTGCAAATCTGGAGACATAACTGTAAATCATATTTCCCCTCAGCTACTGCGCCCTAATTTCCTATATGCAGTACATCACAGCGGGACACTCTGAGCTATAACTTGGGGTAATTACATTGCAGTAGATTTCTGCTGGCCTGGTGTGCAAGCTGTTTAGCTCCAGTGGATGTGGTTACGTCTGCGTGCACACACAGACACAAACAGATCCACACCGATAAACAAAACACAAAAGAAGACACCGATAAACACGCAGGTAAACACACAAACCCTGATATATGTTCACAAATACAGACAGGAACACTATTAAACACAGAGGAAAACGAGCACAGATACGCATACACAGATGAGCACACACACACACACACACACACACACACACACACACACACACACACACACACACACACACACTCACACCCGGCAACATCACACATCACACTCAAGACGAATGCTTTTGCTTGTGTTGCCCCCACCCCTGCCTTAACGTAACCCCACCCCAGCCCCACCCCCCTGACACACACAAAACAAATCCTGCTCCGTCTATATCTCTTCCTATCCTGTCGTTGAGCGTAAACTCCCCCAACCACCCCCATCACCCCCATCAGCCCCTGTGACAGCGCCATCTAACCGCTAAACGTTATCCGCCAGGCCTGCCCCCCCTCCCCCCGCTGAGGAGGGACTCTTCTTAGACTCTAATGGGTACCGAGAGGCGGCCCGCTGGTCGTGTGGGTGAGAGGGATGCTGGTTGCCATAGTAACGCTGCTCTCCCGTCTGCCCTCTCTTGCTGTCACTATGGAAGCGAAGTCTTCCGCTCCTGCCGAAAGCAAAGCTATGGTAAAAAAAGAAAAAAACGCTGGATGATAACCGCCTGTCGCCTGTCCGTCTGTCCCCCTCCACCCCTCCATCCCTCCCCCTCCATCACCACCAACACTGGCACTGCCGTCACCCCCGCCAACCCCTCCACCTCCTTCCACCCTGTTGCCATGTGTGTCATGTGACGTTGTGGTGGTCCTCATTGTCCTTATACAAGCCCAACCAGAGCACCCCCCTGCTAGCGTTTGCCCCCACCCTCTTCCGTTTGAATTCTACATTCGTCATCTCCTTTGCATTTATTCATCAATGTTACGTACATTTTTTTATTGCACAAGTTTGAACGTTGTTCTTTTTGCTGCATGTTCTTGTTTTGTTTGAAGAACATGCCAAAACGTGAGTCCCAGAGGACATACAATATGTCTTTCTTTAAAGCTCAGTGAGGGAGGGTGCCAGATCTACGCTCGCATGTTTGTAACTTTGGGATGAGAAAATCGTTGTTTTCTACTCGTATCCAAAGTTATCCCAACCTCTCAAGAACAGGATAGGAAAGGGAACGGTACAAATAGTGCTGACCTCTGATCGTCACATTGTGTTATGCTAGCAGAACACATTTCACGTTTGTGCTGCTTTTGAAACTGTTTAATTTAAAGTTTGAAGGGGAAAATCTGCTATGAAAAGCTCCTAATAAGTGCATGAAAGCAGGTTGAATTTCAATAAAATCTTATGGATGTGTTGTGGCTCATTTGCTTCAAATTAGTTACCATGGGCTAGCTTAATAATTGTGTTTAAAAGCCAACAGAATGAACTTATACATTTTTGAAAAGCGGGCATATTGTCAAATATCATAAATAGAATACTTGAAAGGGACATTAAACCTAGCTCTTTTTAACAGTGTCACAGAGACAGAAAACTCTTGAGGACATACATGAAGTGGGTCCCACCGTCGCCTCAACCCGCGGGGAGTTGACAGAACGGTCTCTATTTATAATCTCCACACCCGGACCCGGTGTCACGGTTAGAGTATCAATTCATTCCGCTCCTGTACATTGGAACCGAGGGGCTCCTTGACCTTTCTCAAGGAGCTTCTTGACAAAAAACAAACAAAGGAACCACGGCGACAAACAAGACGAGACCAAATTTACACTGTCGTTTTGTATTTTTCATTTTTTGGGTTGTTTTTTTTCCTCCCACCTCCACCTCTTCCTCACGTCGTCGACTGTGTGACTGTTTCTTCCCGGCCACTGACTGTGTTTGTTTGTTTGTCCTCTCCTCAGACTCTGAGACCACAGAAGACGAGGCCACTGAGCCTCTGGGCCCCATGGAAACCAAGGCGGGGCTGGGGAGGCCTCAAGGCACCCATCGAGGACCCCCAGGTAAGACCCTCGAACACACACACTGGGTCTGTTGGGTTTTGTTTGCCTATCTTCCACATCTTAACACACACGGTTAGCTTGCTAACCGTGATGTTCATCCACAGTAGCATGCGCAGAGACAATGGCCCTCATTTATCAAACGAACGTAGAAATTAGCGCAAATCTGAACGCATGATTCATTTTACGATAGGACCAACGTGAGATTCACGAAACTTTCGTATCACACCAATCCCAGCATACGAAGGATCTTGGTGTTGATAAATACGGCGGCTGAGATCTATCGTAATTAATTTAACACGCCCATATAAAAGCACGTCTTCAGAAGTCTCGCCCCTAACTTTTACAACATGGAGAAACGTCCAACGGTAAAAAAAAAAGAGGAATTTTTCCGAGACCGAAATGGAGACGCTCGTGTCACTGGTGGATGCGAACCGTCTGGTTTTGTTTGGTAGCCTAAAAGCTGGCATTAAAGGCAAGCAAAATAATGCTATATGGAAGGAAATAAATGTTGCAGTGAATAGTGTTTCCAATGTTCATCGGGCTACGGAAGAGGTTTGTTAATTAAATTAATTAGGCTAAATAATAAATTAAATGTCAAATTTCTGTTATCCAGCTTAAAACATTTCACATATATGCTATTGTTTGCATTGCGTTAAAGTTATTTTATTCCGAATAAGATGAAGAAAAAATGGTCCGACATGAAGCTCAGCACCAAAAAACGTGTTGCGGCTGTGAAGCGGGCCAAGCAAGAAACGGGAGGAGGCCGGGTGGACCCTAGCCTTGAACTGACAGCATTTGAGGAGCGAGTGGCTGGTCTCATCGGGTCTCCCTCCATTTCAGGCATAAGTGGCAGAGGAGACACCGATGCACTCCAGACCAGTCATGGAAGTGGTAAAAAGGCCTTTGCAATTATTTAAAAAATATATATCTACAGCTTCCGTGTTACAAAGTAATGGCACAAATAATCTCATGATTGGCCTACATCGCTCCACTGTTGCCCTTGTGCGCGTGTGAGCGCTGTTAAAGTTGCGCTCCTGATCCGTGTTCGGATGAGCCAGAGGAGTTATTAGGTAGGTCGTTCAGGGCATAGCCTTTGTCACCTAGATGAATCATATCAAACTTTTAGTGCGATGTCTTTTTTTTTTTTTCAAGAGAAAAAAAAGTGTGACTGCAGCGTAACTCACCGAGGAGATGACTCTGACCATGTAGTGCGCCCTGATGTAGACGATGCACAACGTTGCTATTTTGGAAAATAAAAGAATCGTGCGTGCCCCCAGGCCATCGGTCTACCATGTTCAGGATTGACATTCTGGCATCGCAAATAATCTGAACATTAACTGAATGGTAGCTTTTGCAGTTGATGTACGCGTAATCATTAATAGATGGTGGCTTCATACGCACATGGGTATACCAATCAACCGCACCAATCACATTTGGAAACCTAGCAATAGCATAAAAATCCCGTTTTATTCCAGTTTGCTGATCGTTATTACATGGGAATTTAATATAACGTTCGGAGAGGGACATTATAGCTGCCAAAACTGCTGGCATGGTTCGGCTAATACTTGGCTGGGAAATACCAGACCTGTCCCCGATCTCCCGCTGAAAGGTCCCGGTGGCCAAAAACCCCAAGGTAGATCACACCTGCACTGGCACAGGTATTGCGTTTGATCGCCTAGTTTCTCGCCTTAACTGTGGCTCCAAAAGCATTGCATAGCTCCATCGGGAGATGCCTTGGGAGACAAAAATGACTCAAGAGCCATTCATCGCTCTCCATAAAAAAATCGGCGCGGTCTCGAAAAGCTCTCTCTCGTCTTAGACGTGCGTTGAGGTCCTCTAACAGAGCCAGATCTGCCATCGCTGAGACTCGACCACCTATTTGGCAAAGCTCCTGTTTATATAGACAGCTGACATAAACATTTCACCTGTCACATTCTAATTATTTTCATAGCAATACTGTTTTAATTAGGCCTGACTTGATTGTAATTGTTTGAACGGCTGGGCTAATTCCAATTTATTTAGTAATTAATACAGATGTGCAACATGCAGCTACTTGTGCTGCACTATTCATCAGTGAAATACCCGTATGTTGCGCCAAAAAAACTTGCGTACACGAGTTCAGACCTGACGTGAGATTTCATCGCAGCCTGCGCTCACGTTCAAATTGATAAATGCCAAGCTCAACGTTGAAATGAGCGTACGTCCGTTTTACACACGTTTTCTGTCGTACGCTCGTTTGATAAATGAGGGTCAATGTCCCTATTTCTAGTAAGCAGCTTGGAAGTACAATTTCTAATTTAAGGGTAAATAAAAAAAACACGGTATAATAATTTCAGCCGTCAATCAGTATTGAGACAGTACATTAACAGTCTGTTAAAAAGTAGTAGTTAGAAAAGTGAAATGACACATTAGCGTGTATTTCAAACGGAGTGTGATTATTTCCAGTTGAGTATTTAAATGACATAATAAATGAGTCGGAGCTGTTGAGGGTTGTTAGGGAGTCCTGGTTGTAGAGGCCCACTTAGCGGTTCAGGTAGCGTTAGGGGCCCATCGGCCCAGGTGCTACTCACGTTTCCCACAGAACAACAACACAGCGCAGGCCTCAAGAACTGCAGAACAACAACACAGCGCAGGCCTCAAGATCCGCAGAACCACAACACAGTGCAGGCCTCAAGAACCGCAAACCACAACACAGTGCAGGCCTCAAGAACTGCAGAACCACAACACACAGCACAGGCCTCAAGAACCGCAGACCAACAACACAGTGCAGGCCTCAAGAACCTCATAACCACAACACAGTGCAGGCCTCAAGAACCGCAGAACCACAACACAGTGCAGGCCTCAAGAACTGCAGAACCACATGTGTTCACACCAATGATGTCGATTTGTACCAATGAGTCCGGGAAAATCTGCTTCTGTTGCATATTAATTATAATACCTTAAAGCTAATGAGCTAAACCGTAGAGCCCATGTAGAGAAAAGAAGAGGATGCCGTTATTGGATGCTAAAAACATTACTGTTGTGCAAAGGTTTCTGTGAAGATTCACTCTTGCATTGCTGGGTGAATATCGCAGGATATGTCACTGGCCAGTTGGTTTTGCGTTTTGTCATGTCTAAAT